>NC_091477.1:33678658-34278658 GCF_036971445.1 Narcine bancroftii | reverse complement strand
TGCTGAGGAAAGCAACCAACATATTGAAGGATGCATCCCACCCCAAACGCACTTGCCTGTTTCTCCTCCCTGCCCCCCACGTTCCATCAGGCAGAATTACAAATTTGAAAACCTGCACCTGCAAGATTCAAGGGCAGTTTCTCACCATTTGCAAATGCTTAAATGAACATTGCACAAGTAAAAGATGATGCCTTTGCATTGTTTAACTGGTTTTGTGTGACACTATACCCTGCACACTTATTGTAAACCCCTCCCTGCACGCTTATTGTAAACCTCTCCCTGCACTTTTGTTTATATTCTGGTGCTTCGTAAATAGGTTTTCTTACCTGGAAAACTTGCAAAGTTTTAAATTGTATTTTAATGCATGTTACAACAGTTCCATTCAAAAATTGAACTGAAAGGATTAAAAAAGTTGTTTTTTCTGATTTTTGCCTCTCAACATTCTGATGGAGTTGGCCTCTTGTCACAATGTTTTAACAGATGTGAGTCAGTCACCTCAGTATTTTGCATGTGTAAACCCAAATTTACCAAGAAACTGGTCAAGATTAGAATAGATAATGCACAAAAAGAGCAATTGATCTGATGCCTCTTTTGTCATCTGACCTTTTGAATCCTAGAACAAAGGCACAGTAGCAATTAGCCCATTGAGTGACCTGATCAGTTCCATTGATATTGGTCTTTCCCCACAGTCCTGCAAATTATTTCCTCAGTGATTCTGTTTCCATTACCGTACCAGGCAGTAAATTCCAAAAATATTTTAAGTAACAAAGATCTAATGGCGGTTGGACCCTACAGGTGTGCTGTGACTCCGTGGGCCCACACCAAACAGATCTAATGGCAGATGGCCCCTACATGTGTGCTGTGACTCCATGGGCCCACACCAGAGGCAGCGTTGCCATTTTTTTTGTTTTGTTTCTCCTCGTGGAATATAGATTGAAAAGATTGAGGATTAAAAAATAAATGATCTGTAAGATCAGAGGATGAAGCAATGGATTTTGTTAAGGCACTATTTAGGTGAATACATGATCACAAATCAAATGCTGGCAACCATTCAGATCTCCAATTGAGACCCAAGTGGAAGCTGAGAGCTAATGTGATTGACTCAAAGTTTATGTAATGTGAATAGCAGTAAATCCATCAGCACACTTCATAATGGAGTTGATAGCTGGCATCTGCTATTGCACAGTTAGCTGTGAAGGTTTGCTGTCAGTGAATTTCCCACTTCTTTGAGCATTGTGCTGTTGCAGCCATTTCTAGTATAATCTGCAAAAAAATCAATGTATTGGCAAGAACATCAGCAATTAACCAACATGCAAACTGTTTAAATAAATCCTCAGTATGTTTTTTTTTCAATTGAAAAAAGAACAAATGTTTTTTAATATAAAAATTGCTAAAATCTCCCTGAACCCTCCAAAATATTTTGTTTTCTTGATAGCTAATTACTCAAGATAATTATTTCAAAATGTTAAATTGTCTTGCATTTTAACATTTGTTTGACATTTCAGGTTTTTCTTCAACTTTGGGGTTGGTCTTGATTTTTAATGAGCTCTTTGTAATGCATTTAAGTGTTTTAAGGAAACTCCATCTTCCTGAGAACTCTTTCAAAAATCTGACTGCTTGATGGCATTAATATTGCTGGATGACCGATGTCCCTGGGAGTTGGTGTTGATGTCTCACCTATCTCATTTTCCAAACCCTAAAGGTGGACTGGGTGGCAAGCAAGTTGTTTCCAGTAGATTACTAGTCCTGCAGCAGTGTGGTTGGAGAATCACGACAAAATTAATGAGCACGTGATTGTGTGTTCTTTGGAAACAAGTGGAAGAGTAGGACCAATGGGGATTGCTCTGGGAGCCAGTAGATGTGATGGACTGAATGGCTACCTATGGACACCACGCAATATGGCAGTCTGAACTAAAAACAAAAAGTCATCCAAAAAAAGTTTGAACCCTGTACTGTGGCATAACTGTCTAATTTCCTTTTTTTTTTGCATCTAATTCTTCTGAAAATGTTTATAACTAGCTTATAAGGGGAGAAACTATACCTTTGGATTTGAGTGTCAGGACAAAGCTGGATACGCAGTTGCTTCAATAATACGAGATTGGTGCAACGGGTATTGTAAACATTTTAAGCAGCGTAATTAAATTGACCAGACAATGCATAGCAAAATGCAATATTGTATGAGAATGTGGAGTGGTTCCATGTATAATGCTCTGCAGCAGCCAATTATGCAAATCTATTCAGGTGATCTGAGAGTAAAATGCTCGAGAACCACTGCCTGAGATTATTGATCAAGGTCTCCATCATTTTTGTCGTCTGACATTTTATTGTATCCTCAAATACCCTCTCTGAGATGAATGTGTTGGAAAGTCTTCCTTTTCATTCCGATGTTTTACTTAACTGACTACCCAAGAGTTTTGATGAAGGGCTCCACTCCAAAGCATCAATAATTCTTTTTCTTCCATTGCTGCTTGACCTATGGAGTTCCTCAGCGGGGGATTATTTTTTTAATTACCCAATTACCCTTCTCAGTGAATATTTTGAACATTTTCTGTTTGAGATACTTGCTATATTGGATCTATTGATATGGTGAGATCATGTAGATTTTAACTGCAGAACAGCTTCTCACCAAAAGCCTAAACATGACACTTCCAGAAGTGTGAAAGATTTTAACATTAATAGCTGCCCCTTCCTGGGCCACAAACTCCTGCTGATCAAATACTCCATTTAACCTACAAACCCTGTGTACTGACAATAACCACAACAGCAATGCAAGTATAAGACAGCTTTAATAAACTAATATGTACACTAAGAGGTCTTATCTCTCTGCAAGATGAACCTGGAAAGCTAGACTGTAGCTCTGGACTGCTTTATATACAAGGTCACCAGGATGACCCCTGGTGACCGAGTGGTGTAATTACATATCACCACACGCTGTATGTTTTAGAGGGCAGGAGGAAACCAGAGCATCTGGAGGAAACCCACACAGTATTGATGAGAATGTACAAACTTCTGGCAGATCACGTCGTATTGAACCTGGGATGCTGACACTGTAATCTTCTTTGGCTTGGCTTCGCGGACGAAGATTTATGGAGGGGGTAAATGTCCACGTCAGCTGCAGGCTCGTTTGTGGCTGACAAGTCCGATGCGGGACAGGCAGACACGGTTGCAGGGGAAAATTGGTTGGTTGGGTGTTGGGTTTTTCCTCCTTTGTCTTTTGTCAGTGAGGTGGGCTCTGAGGTGTGACACTGTAATAGCATTGCATTAAATGCTGCACTAATTGTGGTGCCCTTTTTCTCCCTCAACCTTAGCCATTCTCAATGGTTTCTGGGTTGGGGGGGGGGGGGTTCCAACAGAATCCTGGTGGCCACAGCACATTTACTGGTAAGTAAAAGTCTTGTTTTTTTTACCTCACATAAAGCAATTAAGAAAAACAACAACAATAGCAATGAAGTACAGAAGAAACAAAACCTTGACTGCTTCACAGGGGAGGGGGGGGTCCCATAAACCTTGAGCAGATTCCTAAGGGGGTCATAGCCAAAAAAAACAAGAAAATGGCTACTCGAGCCTACTTCCTCTTTCTCCATTCGAAAATTGCCCTGAGAGCTGATTTTACCACCCACCTGGTGTCAATGGGCAAAGTCTGAGCTGAGATTTTGTTTAGCCTTTGCTACTTCCTGCTTGGAAATGAGAAGGGTTTTGAAAACTGTCTGCTGGAATGTTTGGGACAAATATTAGCACCAGTTTCCTGTTATAAAGTATTTTTGCTTGTTGCAATTGAAGCCAATACCAGTGGAACACAATCTACAGACGATGTTTATTGATCAATTGTGCTCATAACATAAAACTGGTTAAAAGTCAATAAATTCCTTAATCTTTTATTGCAAATATTGAGACCTATTTTCTGCCTGATACCCATGCAGAACCTGAGAATAGATGCATCGAGATCCTTCTGAGTTTGTGTTGAGGAGCCTAGAGGCGTTGGTGTATGCATTCAAGGATCCCAGAGGCAGACAGCACGAGTGTATTAAGTAATTAAAAGTGTATTGGGGGATCTTTCATGAGCTGAGCCATTTTTTAAAGCAAGAAAAAAATTAAAACATTTGCTGGGTGCAGCTGTAGTATATGCAGCTCCAGCCACCATACAGAAGAGAGAGGGGGGAGGGGGAAAATAAAATAAATTCATTGGATTATTGGTTGGTTGAGCTATGTCTGTGCCAGGAGAGAGCAGATAGACTAGCTTTGCTTCTCTAGAGCAAAGAATGCTGAGGCATATAGATCAGATACATTTTGGGAAATTTAGCAGAGATGTCTAGAATGCATTTTACAGCATGGGAGGTTTAGAGGAGATTTGAGGAAACCAGTTTTTCTTTTACAATTTTTGAGTTTAACATATAAACTTGCATACAAAATTTTAAGGAAAATGCACACCAAGTAATCTCGTTCATAAAAGTATGAAAAAAGGATGGAACTACATTAACCAGTTCCTTAATCCACATGATAAACAAGTTATTGAATTAATCTATGATAACCATGTTAAACCCATATTTGCCAAATTAATCAAAATAAAAATCGACAAAAAAAAACTAAAAACTAAATGTAATCTTCCCCTCCCTCTAATCAAAAAAAGGAATTATGGATCGAAAAGTGACCTCCAGTCATCGGACAGAGAATCTTTAGGACATTCAAAATTCTTAATTCTTCCAATCCTGATTCTATGAATGGGCCCCACATCTTTACAAATTGAAACTTTCTATCTTTAATATGATATCAATTTTCTCTGCTTAAATAGGACATTAAATCATATAACCACTGTGTGAATAGTCATCTTACCATTTCAATAAAATTGCTCGTCTGGCTATCAGTGTGGTCAAGGCTAAAACTTTCTACTGAGTTGCAGACAGAGGTATATCTGGCTCGAATGAAAAACCAAACAAAGCAACTAATGGACGTGGTTCTATTTTGATCTTAAAATCGTTGATAAAGTTTGAAAAATGTCTAAAATTTTTTCTATATGGTCCTATCCCATTTAAGTGTATAGTTGAGTACTAGAAACTCTTTGACATAGAAAGCTGGGTGTCAAGTGTCAGGAAATAAGGAAAGGATAGATGGGTACCTGGTTGGATTCCGTATTTATGACTCGACAATTCCAAGGTGGATGTCTTGCACTCAGAAAAATGCAAGCCACAGGACCTCTTGGCAATCCATTTGGATACAAAGTCCAATGTGGCAATGTGAATCTCCCCTTGCTTCCCAGTTCTCAGACAGGGAAATCTGTCTGCTGAACCTGTACCTGATTTACCTGGTGTGAGGTCATTACAACAAATGTGAGGAAATGGCTTATTGGAGGAAGTGAGGTAAAGGTTTTATTTGATTTAATCAAGTGGTTTAAATGTGTTTACCATTTAAATTGTATGTGCTTTTACTCCAATTTTGAGTGATTTCATATTTTGTTAATGTATTTAAATTTTTGATAGATTAATATACATTCACTTCATACAGCAGGGTTGATAGCTGGGATCTTCCTTCTGCAGTCTCCATTCCTGTCACTGAAGCCAGAGAAATGAACAGGCTGTGGACAACCAGTGTACTCAGGACACAGAGATCTACACCACTTACTTTTAAATCTCTTTTTATACTTCAAAGATGAAATTTTTATTTTTGTCTGTAATTTCCTGGGAGAAACTGAGGATCAAACAGCTGCTTATATGAAACAGGAAAGTCTGCAGATGCTGTGATTGTAGTAAAAACACGCAAATGTTGGAGGAACTCGGCCAGTCATTTGCTTATACCTGTACCTGAAAAAGGGGCGAGGCCTGAAATGTTGGTTACCCTGTACTTCCCATGGCTGCTGCATGACCTACAAAGTTTCTCCAGCTAGTTTGTGTGCTGCACTCAATCCAGCATCTGCAGACCTTCTTCATCTCAAATCATCTGCTCATTTTAGAATACGCTTAATGGGAGTGATGTCCAGCCTCAGAGTTAAGTCATGGGTTCAGGCTACATAGTTTTTATCCTTGAGTATAAAAGATTTTTTTTAATCAATGTTGTTTAAGTTATTAAAGGATTTTAAAGTTCAATCATTTTGGCAAGGCATTAAAGTAGTTTTGGAGAAATTATATAATTTTATACTACTGTTAGATCCAATGATTTTCTTGTTGGGAAATTTATATTCGTTAAGAGGAATGGGATTGGATAAAACTCAAATTGCTTTTCTACGTTCGGTACTATCAGTAGCGCGTAAATGTGTAGCAAGTACTTGGAAAGACGATACTGAGATTAATATAGCTCATTGGCATAATTAATTGAAAGTATGTGTTGTTATGGAAAAAATGACTTGTACTTTACATGATAATATTCTTTTGTTAGTAAGTGGTCACCGTATTTGAAATTTATGCATTTAGATATACTTTGAAATGTTAACATTTTTAAAAAAAATCTTTTTTATAAATATATAATCAATATTTTCTTTTTTTTTTTGCTGTCCGTAAGGGAGCTGGCTGTAAGGGTGGGGGATGGGTATTAATGAAAAAATTTTTTTGACTATTTATACTGTTATTTTCTGTTTTCTTTTAAATAAAGTTTTTTAAAAAAAATTACTGAAGGATTTGACTGGTGAAAATGTTGTTGGGGCAGATCCAGAATTGTAATCTTAAACTTAAACTTGTAATTGTAATCTTAAACTAGAGCAGATAATCTTCAAAGGAGTACGGAGCCCAGTTTATTTTGCACATTAGTGACTAAGGGACTTGTTGGGAAAACAGCATTAAGGAACAAAATTAATTACTATTGTAAACCATGACCTAATTGAATGGAGGGGTTGAATGTCCTCTTCCTATGTTAAATTTTCAATCTGAGGGGGAAAAAAAATTGGACAGTGTAAAATGAACAGTGATCTTGAGCTTTTCCACCTGATCCCATGAGTTCATTTTGAGATCCACTTTATTTCCACAAAAAGAAATTGATGCACAGTTATCAATCAACTTTAATATTGTAATTGCTTATGACACAGTGCAGGTTAAAGCAAATATTAATCCATCAACGAAATGATCATTCACTCAGTGCCACATTATGAGATATGGTATGGGTGTAAAAATATAATTCAAAATTTCATTTTACAAGAATTTCAAAAGATTATCTTTAAGGACTGTGGCCTGAGAACTTCAATAGACTTTATGCTGCAAAAAAACAAATATTGTGGATTGAAACAGAGTTATTCTTTACTAAAATCTGCCCATACAATTGTTAACTTAATATTCATCTATTATTAAACTGATAGCTAAGACTTTCCTTTCATTAACCAGTGTGCAAAGTGAAATGCCCCCATGGAACACTTAAGTTTTTGATTTTTAAAAAAAAAAAGAAAAACATCTTAAATCACAATTTGTGGGGGGAGGGAAAAGTTTATTACTTGGACAATAAATGCAAGATGCAGTTTTAATCATCGTCTTTGAAAACATCTATTCCTGCCGCCTTTGTCAAGATCTAACAGGATCATTTGCTAAAAGCATATTTGACCACAAGGTGGTATGATTGAGTTTTAACATTTTCATGCTTTTTCTGCTTTTAACATTTGGTATTAAAATATTTTTTAATACATTAGTTTTATTTCTACAACAAAATTGGGCAAAATGGACAGTAAGATTGTGTTGGAAGAATTATGATCCATGAATCAGATTATCTTGATGTGGAAGAATTATATTCTTTTGTCTTTGTACAAATAAACAAAAGCTGACTGTTTATAATTGTTTACATCCATCAATACTTATTGTGGAAAGCACCATGCTGATGTGTAAACATAACCAAAAATTGTCTTTGCATTTTAAATACAATATTCTCCAATGAAACTAAAATTGGCTACTAGCTTTTCAACTAATATCCAAAGATCCATTGTATTGGATAGTGTGGAGGACTGGTTTAAATGATGGTAGTGTATTACAGTGTACACTGCAATATTACAAATTTATTCTTAATTCTTCCTCAAATCAGCTTTCTTATAAATTCTAACTCTAACTGAAATTAAGTTGAGTAAAGCTTGGAAAGCAGCCACCAAGTTTTTCATTCTCACAACATACATTTGGCATCTTGTTTTGATCCAGAGCTAAAACACGCTAATGATTTGGCAAGTTTGTATCATCTCCTGCTAACTCAAGTTTATGTAGAAGTTGCCAAATAGAACGGTTAAAAAGGCATCCTAAGATTTTCGCCATATTGAGTAAAAGGCAAATGTCTGCAGATGCAGTGATTATAGTGAAAGCACAATGCTGGAGAAACTCAGAAGGCCACACAACGTACTTTGAATAGCAAAAAAAAATAGTTGGTGCCACTATTATGGCTTTCTCTACTTTGGAGACATTGAACGCAGACTGGGGAGATAGCTTCACCAAACGCTTCACTGTCTTCTTCAATGACTGGGATTTTCCAGTGGCCAACCATTTGAATTCTGCATCCCATTCCCAAATAGATCTATCTATGGCCTCATGCACTGCCAAGTCAGAGCCACCCATAAATTGGAATCACACCACCTAATATTCCATCTGTGCCCTCACCAACCAGATGGCATTGACTTTGGTTTCTGCTGGACCACTCCCTGCTCTCCCTCTCTTTGTCACTCCTCTGTCTCTTTTCCTCCAGTTATCCATCCCCCTTCCCTCTCCATTCAGAGGTCTATTACCCCTTTCTTGTCTGCCTGTGCTCTTTCCCCACCTACCACACCACCATTTTATTCAGATGCTTGCCTTCATGAAGAGCTCAGTCCCAAAATATAAGATGTGTGACCTGCTGAGTTTCTCCAGTATTTTTTTTAACTTGCATTATTTATTGATTTTCAATAATTAGATTAAAAAGCTATCTGCTTTAAGCCAAGGAACTGCAAGTCTCCTCCCAGCTTCCATTTAACACTCCCAATGAAAGTCAAAGATATTCTAATTTAAATTGATGAATATTTTCAATTTGTCGTGACAACAATCAATTCTGCATTTGTTTGCATAAATTATGAAGTGCAAAATTCCAAAACAATGCCATACTTTCTTTTGCTGACACAGAAGAAAAGTATTACCAACAAATGGGCCATGAATTGGAGTTGTTTGAATTCTTTGTTAGTCACTGTTAAAAATAGATAAGCCTCACATGGATATTTCCACTAAAATTAGTAACTCTTTGGAAGAGCAGCTGCTTGGTGTCTGTTGGTGCAGCTTTCTTTGTGATTGGAGTTTCCTTATCAGGATGGAAAGGTCTTAAGATGCACATCATTTGGCAGGCACTGGTTGAACAATGAAAGGATCTTATTTCAAAATTTCCTGGTGAGGCATAGCCCCTGCTAAAGTAAGGGAAACTGACTTAAAGACTGAGTGAATTTATTTAACGTGTTGAAGCAGAAAAGAAACTAAAATTAGCAACATTTAGTCCATTTTGACTAAACTTGTAAAACTAAAATAAATGTACATTATGCCACAAAAAAATAGCAATGCACATTCCAGCTTCTTCTGAAATTTGGATTTCCACAGCATGCAGCTTATCAAATTGGGGTTCAGCTCCCAGTGGTCATTTATATAACGTCGCCATTCGCTGTATCAGTGGAGCTTTCATTCTGATTCGATGCTCTATTAATTTCTTCCATCCCTCAGATATTTTTTTCTCCAATCCCTTATATTTAACTTTTATTCAAAGCAATTTGGACAGTAATCTTATTTTGCAACTCTGGGGCAAAGCCTGCACCTGATAACATCTCTGTATCTTTTTTTCTGTATCCTTTCATGAAGATGAACTATTAAATCTTGTTCTAACCACAGCTGAATATCCAAACTTGCTATTATTTTCTTCACAGGCTGGTTCATCTTTGCTTCATAGCCTTCTAATTTTTAATTTGATAACCAGATATTGATGTTTCACTAAGTTTATGTTCCGAGTGAAATATTGCAGTCTTGTGCTCCAAAATGACTATTCCATGCTTTTGTGCTCTTGACCTTGAGAGTTCTCCCATTTCATGTATCTGTATTTTTGCTTTAATAGCCAATTTATCATTGATTTTCCTGAACAGATATTTAAAAATAAACTCCAATCTATTGATGAATTTTTTCTTCTCCATCCATGTTTATCATGAATGTGACTCTTACAAAGAAATATCATTCTTGCCAAAGGTTAGAATCATAGTGTCATCAAAAAATGGCCCTCAACCAAAACTTGTCCATGCTGATTGAGCTAGTCCAATTTGCCTGGATTTGGCTTGTAGCCCTTTAAACCTTTCCTATCAATGTACCCATTTGCAGCTCATTCCACATCTCTACCAACCTTTCAATGAAAAGGCTTCCCTTCTTGTCATCTTCAAGTACACTCTGTTGGGTGTATTTAAGGCAGAGCGAAACAGATATTTGATTAGTAAGGACATCAAGGATTACTGGGAGAAAGCTGGGGAGTGGGACTGAGTGGGAGGATGGATCAGCTCACAATTAGAATGACTGACCAGACTCAATGGGGCTACTTCTGCTCCTATAATACAGCATCTTGTGAAACCTTTTTACCCTCTCCATATATATATATATATATACACACACACATATATACATATTATTTATATATTATACATATTTATATATTATACTATACATATATATTATATGTTATACATACATTATACACATATGTATGTATATATATATATTATTTGTGTACATGTGTTATTTGTGGCCCTTATGTTTATAATCCTCTATAAGAGTGAAGAACCTGAAGACTGGAAATGTCTACAATGCGAATCGTCAAAGGAGTCAGCTTGTCGAGAAGGCCTATTTACAGAGATGATTCAAAAATGAATGGGAAGCTACATGGAGATCGTGCAGTATGAAGTACAGGCTAGTTTTAGACCAGGAAAAATTGTGATCAGCAAACTACTTCTGTTGAAAGTCATTCCATAATAGTAAAATATGCATGTTTAAGTAATTTAATACATTTTAAGTAAGCCCTTTAATAGAGTGAAGGTATCTATTTTGGTAGTGGGATGTTCGGGAGAAGCCAAGATGGATCATCTTCTCAGTGTTCTAGCTGAGAACATTTTAGCCTTGTTTCACATGCTGGACCAGTAATGGGATGAGCATGTTCCTGAAGCCTTCTACTAACATTTTCTGTTTAATAGTTATCATTGAAGAAAACATGTCAGTACCTGTTTTGTTGAGAAAGTGTCAGACTCAGTAGGTTCAAAGAGAGATGAGTCTGGGTACAAGAGTTTGCAATCAAATGTAATTTTATTAACCCAACAATTAATGAGAGAGACAGTTTATAAGGGAGTGTGGGAACCGATCGTAACGGGGAACAAACAGGGAAGAATTTTAGATTAATTTACACAGGCAATGCATTCATTTGCACCCTATAAACGGGTTATACACACCCTTCCAGACACCTGAATAAAGGAGGTGGATCTAGTACCACTGAACCCACAGGGATATTTGCACACCCTCAGACACTTGATCAGCTGAGAGCAGTGGCTCTCAGATAGCTATAGATCTATAGCTATGTAGACCTTACCTGCGACCTTTCCAAGCGATGTCTGCAACAGCAATCTGGCATGGAGTGGTGTCTGGGCTATCCTCGATGCTCTATATAAGGCTCTAGCCAATAAGGATACTGAGTGATTTGGATCAGCAAAGTGCATACTGACCAGTGGTCTGAGCCTAATCTTAACGGGCATTCTACCTGCAGTTTGTAACATTGTAACTTTATATCTTTAAATGGAACAAAGAGTATACCATGTACTGACAGATGGTGTGACTTCCAAATGAGTTTCAGGCAGGAAAGTCACATGACCAATAGGCAGAGAGCCTCCCCCACACACAACAGCCCCTTTACTTTCTCTAGAGTTTGTGAAGGTTTGGTATGAGATTGAAAACCTTGGCAAATGACTACAGATGTGTAGTGGAAAGTGTACTGACCAATTGCATCATGGCCTGGTATGGGGGCACCAATACCTCTGAGTGGAAAGCCCTGCTAGTGGACATAGCTCAGGCAAGTCTCTTCCCACCATCTAGAACACCTGGTAGAACAATGCCATCAGAGAGCAGTAGCAAACATCAAGGATCTACGCAACCCAGGACGTACTCTGTTCTTATTGCTGCCATCAAAAAAAGAGGTATAAGTGCCACATCGGGTTCAGAAACAGTTCCTACCCCTCCATCATCAGACTCCTCAACAACAAACTCCATTAGAGACTTATTTAAGGACTCTTACTTTGAACATTATTTATTTTCTGAATAGCAGTTTGTTTGCACTTCCTTCTTGTTTACATTTCTCTTTTTTGTCTACATCTCTTGAGCACAATTCTACCTGGCCCACAGGGAAAAAAGAATTTCATGGTTGGTATGTGATGTCATGTATGTACTTTAACAATAAATCTCAACTTTGAATTGTTCACTACAATTACTGACAATATATGGCAGAATTGAACCATTGCTTCTATGGTTGTTTAGCTCTATCTAACTCACGCTATTTTTGTTGTGTAGCACACAAATAAACTTCTGTTGCAATATCATTCAATCAACAATCCATTATTTAGAGTTGTGCCTGGAACTGCATCCCGAATTCCCTTCTACAAATTTATTGATCAGCTAGCTTGATGGAAATGATGAGCAGGAAATTGGTGAGGCTGGGAGATTCTCAGTCTATTCTCTTTGGTCCATTTATAGTTGGAGAACATGATGGACGGTGGATAGATTCAAGACTTGCTGTTCACATGGACTGTGCAGTGATCACTTCCACTTCTATGCTCCTACCACAGGTTAATTGGTGAGGACCAAGCATATTACATTTATCCCTCATGTTAGTTCACTCACGACCTGCCTCATATCCTGTCTGGCTCTGATATCTTTTTAGGTTTGGCCAGCTCAGTTTATGATGATTTTACCAGACTACTTCCAGTGATGGACAGAGAAGTCACACGTCCAAACTACATTTAGTGCTTTTTCCAAATGTTGTTCAGTGTGAAGGAGCTAAAGTTCACATTGTCAAAGTACAGACTTAACATCACATACAGCCCGAAGATTCTTTCTCCTGTGGGCCAGACAGAATTTCTACTTATTGACAGTGTAGACTGTACTCGAGAAAAAGATTTCCCTCTTTTAATGTAAACAAAGAAATAAATGTAAATGAACTGACTGTGCAAATACAGAAACATATATATTCAGTAAGAATCCTTAAATGAGTCGCTGTTCAAATTGGAGCTGATATTCTTCAATACCAGCTTCTCAAAACACGTCATCACTGTGGATGTGAGTGCCACTGGTCGGTAGTCATTTAGGCAGGTTACCACATCCTTCTTGGGCACCGGCACAATTGAAGTCTGTTTGAAACAGTGGGTTCCGCACCCTGTCAGAGTGAGATGTTGAAGATATACATGAAAACTAACCAGTTGGTTAACACAGATTTTCAATACTCAGCTGGGTACTCCTTCTGAACTAAATACTTTCCTTGGATTCACTCTACTGAAGGCAGCCCATATGTCATTTTCAGACACCGACAGTAGAGGATTGTGACAGGATGTGGGGTTGCGCAGTGGTTCTTTCTTGTTCTAGTGATCAGATCGGGCATAGAAGGCATTGGGCTCATCTGAGAGTGAAGCTTTGATATCTCCTAAGGATGACATTAAGCAGTAATCAAAAAGACTCAACAAGTCAAGTCAAGAAATTATTACAATTCGAGTTGAAACCCTGCAGTGATATTATTTTGCTCAATTGTTCCAGCGTCTACAGTCTCTTGTTTCTTTAGTCTTGAGGCAGTGTTGAAGACTCCTTCCTGCATTTACAGCATTGTGCTGTCCTGTCTGGTGGGTCTGTCCTGCTGGAGGGGTATGATGTATCCAGGAGTGGAGATAGTCATATTCACAGATAATGTGTCAGAATTCTCTGTGTCAAGTTGTTGTTAACCATTTTGTGGAATAGCTCTCCAATATTGGATACTTGCCTCGAGTGCTTGTGAGGACATTTTAAGAATTACCAAATTGGGAGTCACTTTTTTATATCTGAATTAGGTGCCTGGGTCACTAGTTTTATTTCTTCTCTGCTTAAATGTAATGCAAATGGCAGAACTGAGTGGCTCGCTGGGCAACTTGACGGGCATTTAAAATTCAATCATGGAGCTGGAGGAGAAGCTTCCTCAATACCCCAGGTTCTAACTAGATCTCTGGTGTTTGTCTCGAGTTTGCAGGTTGTTCCTGTGACTGTATAGGTTTCCTCCAGGTTCTTCATCTTCCTTCTATCCTCAAATATGCATCAGCTGGGTATCTGGCCACTGAAATTTGCTCCTAGAGTGCAAATGAATGGTTGAATCTGAGGAGGGAGAGTCTTTGAAAGAAATACATTGAGAAAAATATTCTGAGACAGTACTGGTCCATAAATGGAGAAGAATAGACTCAATGAGTCAATGGTCATTTTTCTGTGTAACATTTCTCTTGACACATGGGTTGGAGTCACATCTAGGCCCAACCAGACAAGGATGTCATATTTCCTTCCCTGAAGGACAGATGTAAATCAGATGGGTTTTTTAATGACAGTCTGATAATTTTTCATGGTGACCATGACTAAGATAAGGGCATTTTTGTTCCCCAAAACATCATATTATTATTTGAATTTAAATGCCACAGACGCTTTCCACAAGTGTTGACTGATAGTGGCCCTGGCTACACATGAAATCATTGTCACTGCCACAGGTATATCAGTACTGATACTAATGTATCCAAATAATAATTTAAATTAAAGTACTGGAGGTCTTCAGATAAAGCAGAAAATGCCTGACTCAGTGGGTCAAGCAGCATCTGTGGAAAGAGAAATAAAGTCAATACTTCAGGCTGAAGACCTCATCTGGATGGATTTTCCATCTGAAGTGGTGTGATTGCTTCTCATTTCCTCAATGTTACTGACTTGCTGAGTTTTTGTCATTTTCTACTATTGTTTTAAAAATATCTAATTTATTTGGTAGTTCTTAATTCCTCTTTCTATATGAATTCCATTGCATATCTTGAATATTTTTTTTAAAAATTGGTACTCCTTTCAGAAGTTCCTCATTCCATTTACAAAAAAAATGTTCTGGATTAGTTTATCCTATATTATTCATTTCAATATGTGCCTACACTGTCTTCTCCCCCATTTGATAACAGGAGGATAGAAATCTTAATTGAGCTGCATTATAATAATTTTTAAAATTTGCAACCATAATCCTCCCTGATCAAATTTCCAAGTTAATTTTTCCAAACCTATCCTTACCATTTTATCACACCAAATAAATTTTCTTACACTTTTATTTAATTCTTGGATAAACTTCATTGGTATAGGAATGGGTAATGACTGAAATAAATATTGCAATTCAGAAAAATATTCATTTTTATACAATTTACCCTTCCTATTAAAGTTATTGGTAAATCTTTCCATCTCTTTAAATCATCATTAATTTTTTTTGTAATAGTAGGTAATTCAAATTAAATAAATTATTTAAATTTCCATCAATATTAATTCCTAAATATTTAATTGTTTCCTTTTGCCACTTAAACTTTGTCATTTACTCACTTAAATAATCCTTTCTTTGATATCTGGCACAATAATGGGATAAAGAGGATAGAAGATGTCTTAGGTTCTTTCTTCTTGACTTTTAAACAAGTGAAAGAGAAGTACAATATGCTAAATAATACTATTTTTTCATACTATCAGCTTAAATCATTTTTAAATAAAGACATCAGGTGCAAATTTTAGACTTCCAGAACGGAGCCCATTTGAATATTTAATAATTTATACATTTAGTGAGAAATTTATTGCTAATATGTACATATAATCACAAGACACAATGAAGAAAAAGGAACTATATAAATTTTAAAAATATGAGAAAAAGATTTAAATCTGGTCAAGATTGTGCGATGAAAGTGAAATTAATACAATTAATGTTAGATATCAAATGGTACAATATAATTTTTTACACCAATTATATGACACACCATATAAATTACATGGTCTGAATTTAAATTGACAAATGTTTTAGATATAACAAAGAAACAGAAACCTTATTACATGCAGTTTGGTCTTGTGAAAAAGTGGGAAATTTTTGGGAAGACTTGAATATATTATTGGGACAAATTATGAAGATACAGATACCAAAAGATCTCAGAATATTTTTGCCTTGCGATTTATATGTCACTGATACTAAAATGAAGTTCGACAAATATCAACGAAAACTTTTGAATACAACAATATTGGTGACACCAAAATGTATGGCAGTACATGGAAGTCAGATAATTTTATAAGGTTGGATAGATGGCATATGGAAATACAAAATTGTATATTATTGGAAAAGATTACTTATAATTTAAGAAATAAATCTGAAAATTTTTATATGATTTGGAAACCATATATGGATTTCATCAGTAAGAGTCCATCCACATCTTCCATAATACACACTCCTCCCAATTAATTTGTACAGGATCAAATAATATGTTAGGAATATATGAATATTGAATGATAATAAATTCAGGTTTTTTTTTTCTTTTTTCTCTCTTTTTCTTTTGGGGAGGGGAGGGAGGGGATAAAAAGAAAAAAAAATATTTATCACTTTGTATCATTTTTATTACATTGTATTGTTAAATGATGAAGAATAATAGGTATGTATTGATGCAAATGAAAAATAAAATTTTCCATTAAAAAATCCAATTTGCTTTTTTTGGATGTAAAATTTGTCATAAAATTAATAATGGTGGCTTATTCCACTTCTAGAGTTTTCTGATTCATTGTTGAATTGCTTTGAATATTTATAAGGTTGCTATAGTTGGACAATGAATAAAAACCTAGCATGCCACAGAAAATTAAATTCTATCCATTTCAGTCAAAATACCCCATAAACAAAAGAGTTGCCTAATTATATTAATAAAATTATGTATTATATTTGTATTTTCTCATAAAATTTCTTTGAATTTCTACACAGCAACTTGCTTGCAATTAAGTCAATTTGGAACCTGAATGATGGAGTAAACAGCTGTGTAACATTTTAACCAATCAAATTGAAGAGTCTGAAACAGGAAGTGGAATTGGTCTTTTGATAGTGATAAGTTCTAACAGCTTCTGGTGAGTTTTTATTTATAATTTTAGACCACTTGTTAGTATTTCAATGATACATTTCTTGACAAAATATCAGGGAGGCAAATTAAATTTGAGTGAAAATGAGCCATTTGTGACCTAAAAGGGCAGTTAGCTTTGGGAAAAGGTTCCTTTATATGTCAGTTATTTCTTAAATATGTCAATTTCAATATTTGACAATTCACAGGGTTATGGATATAGCTTGTATTTGAATAGTTAACTAAATAAATATTCCAAAGGTGTCCCTCAGTCATCCTTTCCAACAAAGGGCTCCATTTCTGAAAAGGCCCAAGGGACTAGAGTAAGTTGTCAGCTCAACTTCTGGGGGACTTCAACATGCATTTTCATAAAACATGTTACATTATTCTTGGTGTATTTGTTTTGCAATTAGATGAGTATAATAAATAGAACAATGGGAATGTGAAATCTGGCCTGAAATTTATGGTTTATTTGATCACTCCTTTTTGTTATTCAGCAGAAGCCTTGACGACATGAAAACAGATGTAGTAAAAGGTTTGATCTGCTTTTCATCTCGTACTTGGAGAACAAGTATCTTCAAATTTAATCGATTGCCTTTCACATTGTTTATGAACATTGATGTCATATTCAGAGCAGAGCCTTGAATATCTCCATTTAAGGTAAGAATTCATTCAGCAGTTTGGCTATTTACCCCATTATTACTTCTAAAATTAGTACTTCAGTAGAGTTTACAATAATACAGAGATGATTGCTTGTAATTGACAAGCTTCATTACCTCCTAAATTCATATCCAAGTGGCCTCAGTGAAAACTCTTATAAGATCTGAAACTGTAGTATAATTTAGTAATGGACCATGCATTTTTATTAAAGATAAAATTGTATTTAATTTTCTTGCAATAGATGGTCAAGGATCAATTAAAAATGTGCGATGGTTAACACTTGAATGTCAGAGGCACAAATACCTTTGTAAAATAGAATTTCAAGATGGGGTTCTGATAAGACAAGTACCATATGCATGTAAAAGTCAAGTTTTTTGGACCAATTTTTCAAGTCAAATTTTGGGGGGGTGGTTGACTTCTCCGTGGGTCATACTTTTGACCGTGGTAAGCACCCATGTCATTCAAGGCATTGGGAGTTAGGATGGCTGGGACTGAGTGGTACATTTGCATTCAGGGTGTCAGGAGCTTGGATGGGCAGACAGCCAAGGCGAAGAACCATGGTTGGGGTGTTGGAAGCTTGGTGGGCGGGTAGTCAGGGCATCGAAACCTTGGATGGGTGGACGACCGGGACATCAGGAGCTCGGATGTGTGGAGCCAAAAAGGGGTGAGAGGGGGGATTTGACTTTTATACAGGTCATATGGAAAACACGATTTTTGGGCCAACAAATGGGGGGGGGGGGTTGATTATTACACTGGATCGACTAATATATCAGATTTCAGATTTATTGTCAAGTACATGCATGACATCACATCACAGACATCTAAGATTCCTTTCTCCTGTGGATGCAGCAGAATTACCACGAATTGGTGGTGTAAAAAAAAACTGCACATAGCGTAAACATGTAAACAATCAAAAGAACGGTAAACAGATAATGTTTGCAAATAATCTGTGCAATACAGGAAGAGCAAAGAAAATCAATAAAGTACACAAGTAAAGGGCCTAACTCATTGGCCTGGAGACTGAGTGATTCGTGGGAAATACAAACAGGCTCAATTTTTTGGAGACTTTTTCCAGTCTCCAGCAGGTCTCCATCAGTTGTAGCGACGTCACAGAGACTAATTTTGTCCACGGCTGGGGAGACGTCGCCACGACATCACCGTGACCTGCTGGAGACTGAGGAGACATTGCGGTGATGTAGTGTGACGTCGCGGACAAAATTAGTCACACAAATTGATGGAGACGTCGCGGAGACGTCTCACCAGTCACGGAGACATCTCAGAGAAGTCTTGGACGTTGCCCTGGCATCGCCTTGGTGAGAGCACAAGCCATCTTTTGGTCGCCCGAGTTGCCGCGACTGATTAGTCGCGGCAACGTCTCCGCCAATGAGATACCAGTGTAAGAGTCTTTGAATTAGTCCCTGATTGAGTTTGTGGCTGAGAGGTCTGATGATAGAGGGGCAGCAGCTGTTCTTGAAGCTGGTGGTGTGAGTCTTGTGGCATCTATACTTCTTTACTGATGGCAGCGGCGAGAATAGAGCATCTGGTGGGTGGTGTGGATCTTTAATGATTGCTGCTGCTCTCAACAGTGGGGAGGGTTTTGCCTGTAATGTCCTGCACTATGTTCACTACCTTTCAGAGGGCTTTACGCTCAGTGGTATTCCCATACCAGGCCATGATGTAGCCTGTCAGGACACTTTCCACCACACCTCGGTAGAAATTTGCCAGGATTTCTGATGTCATACCAAACTTTCGTAAACTCCTGAGGAAGTAGAGGCGTTGATGTGCTTTCTTCATGATGTGTATTAGCAAGTGTGTATTAATTGAGGTAACAAGATCTTGGGTTTCAGCAGTTGCTATACTGTGATGATTGGTTACAAAAGTGGAAGTGATTGTTAAATCTGACCAAGAGGGTGAGCAGTCTGGTTTATTTTCAGGCAATTATGAGGGAGAAGTTTGGAGCTGGTGACAGCAGAGCAGACCTTGTGACAGGGCTTTGATTTGTCCAGTTTTAGTTGGAATAAGGGTTTTTTGGTTGTTATATAATTTAGGTAAGTGCTCTGACATTTTCGTGATGTTGTGATGGTGAGGTGGAGCTTGTTATGTCCAAATTCCTGTAGAAACTTTTGCCATGTGTTTGAATGATGGTGTTGGCAATCAGCATTTAGCTTAAAAATGGGAAAGATGAGCAAGTAAGATAATTCATTAATGCTGGTGAATTACTAGTAAAGCCAATTATTAAAACACAACCAGGTTAATGCCTCTTGCGATTTCAGGTATTACCTCTGGTGGGCCTGTAATTCCCCTCCTCATTGACACTGTTCATGCAGTGCATGTATGATAAAGTGGAGACGATACAAATTAAACATGAAAAGCCATCACTCAGATAACACGGCTATTTAATAGGATTAATTCTTTTGTAATCTTTTTGGGATAGCTTTGCATATAACAAGAAGGCTTTGTAGACTGACATATAAATTATGAAGCTGTATGTTAATCAGTGGAGTACAGTAATTGCATTTAGAATAATACTGTGAGAGATGGTTATCTAGAGTATATTTCGTAGAGACTATTAAAAGTGAGCATGGTCTACACAATATAATGAAATATTGATCATTAAAAAAATACAGGTTTGAAAATAATTTCACATCCTAACACCAGAAAATACAGCAGAGATTTATAAATTAATGCATCAGCCACATAAGATTGCACATTTCAGATTAATAGAAAATTGTGTTGCATTTTTGACAAAATACAATCGATCCAGAACTCCAAAACTTAACAAGGTATATTTATGATGTGCATGTTAAAGTCAATAATAGTTGTACATGGTGAAATTACTTTAGATAATTAAATTGATGATACCACATGTCCCTTGCTGTCAAATCCAGCAGGTCATAAAATCTAACCACTGGGTTTTTTAAAAAATTAAACATAGGGGAAAGTCGCATGATTCGGAGGATGTAGGACATGGAATCCTGACCCTCCCGGGAAAACAAAAATAATATTTAAATTAAGTAAAAATGGGAAAAAACATTGTAGGAGTAAGATGTATCCAAATAAGAGGAAAACCATCAATGGGCCGTTTAGAAGTATCTCCAAGGAATTCAAAGGGAGGCCTCCATTGCAGAAGGAGCCTGGTCCTGGAGATGTGACGATGACCCGACGGAAGGCTGAGGCAGAGGGGACACTCGTAGGTGCGCCACTCCTGAAGACTGGAAAAAGTGGCGCTGGACAAGAAGGGAGTCACTGTGCATGCCCGAATTGGATGTGCAGTTCATTTGAGGAAATACTAGCTTTGATAAAAGATCTAACTTCTCACAAGGAATAGAAGAAGAGATGAAGTCAAAAGATGATAACGAGGAAGATGCAAAACAAGGAGAAGAAAAAGCGGTATCTCAAGAACAAGACCAAGTTAAGTACAGGGTTATGCAAAAAGCTGCAGGGGAGAGTAAATTTAAAGAGACTCCACTTGAGGGTGTTGCAACATATGATAGAAACGAATGAAGAAATACTATATCTTAGGACTGAAGTGAAATTTATCAACTTAACAGCTGATATGGAAAAGATGCAAGATGTAAGTAAAATAAATCATAAGGTTAAAAAAGTGGAAGCAAAGGTTGAAAATGTGCAGGAGAGAGTGGGGAAATTGGAGAATGAAGATATGGAAAGTTTTAATAGAAGAAATAATATTAAAATTGTGGGAGAAGAAAAACAAGATATATTTGATTCCTATAATGATGGAAACCTAAAGTTCTGGGGGTAAACAAATTTGAAAGTCCTATTGAAATTGAAAGGGCACATAGAGCCCTTAGGCCACGATCACAAGAAGATGAAAAGCCTTGCTCAATAGTGGTTAAATTATTAAAGTATCAAGATAAATAGCCTTGGCGTGTGAAAGAGCAAGAACGGGAAAGAACCCATTTGAATACCGTGGATTTTAATCTATCTAGATATTAGTACACAATGCTGACTAGAAGAAGGGAGTTCAATCCAGTTAAGAAAATCCTTTGGTAAAAAGGTTACAAGTTTGTACTTCATCACCCAGCTACATTGAAGATCTCATTACCTGATGGCAACAAGAAATTTTTTACATATTGTAAACAAGTGGCAGAATTTGTGGAGACATTTACCTATTAATGAACTGAGGGAATGAGATGTGTTTATTGGTTGTAGGAATTTTATTATTAAGGCTGATACTTTGTTTAAACATATGGCCCCAAGGCCAGGGATGTCTAGGTCTGGTAGCCTCTAATCATGTGCTTTTTTTGTGGCAGATGATGCATCTCGGACAATAGTGGGGGTGAGGCTGTGTGTATTTAAAGAGCACCAGTAAGGGGGGGGGGGGGGGGGAGGGGGATTTCTTAATTATCACTAATTATGTATAAATTAATGATATGGCTAAATTCATTATTTTTTTTTCCTTTTATATTTTGATTTCAAGAGAAGTTGAAGGCAACTCAGAAGTAAAGATTTAATAATTGTAGGAGATTTGTAGTTTGGGTAGATACAAAGGAATAGTATATTGATATGCATTAATAAATGGAAGAGGTAGTTTATTTATATTAAATGTCATTAATTGATAAGAATACTAGTAGATGAAAAGAGATTAATATGAGATTACTTTGTAAAATTGATGCCTATATTCATTAAGTTAAATGTTAATTTAGAGACATTCATTTTTTTTAATAATGATCCTCTTTAAGAAATATATACAGTACAACTCCACTTCTCTGGAATTGGATTCTCCAAAATCCTCATTTATCTAAAATTTTAAAAAAATTTGGATAAATGAGGATATCCAAAATTCTAATTGATCCAAATATTTTTTGGAGAAGAACTGACCGGGGACCTCGGGCTCCTGCCGGTAGCAGTAGTGGACCTCTGGCTCCTGGCACAAGCAGGGCCTTAGTGGGGAGATTGTCGGTGATCGGTGGTGACCAGCTTTTTTTCTGGTGAGAATTAAGCATTATTTTAATGCTTAAAAAGCCTTACCTTGTGGTTTGTTGTTGTTAAACACTGTTACAGTTATTTGCTGTATATGATGATCATTAGTAAAATGCCATTTTGCTGGAACTTAAAGTTTATTTTAACATCATGTTAAAAGGGATTCAATCCTGTAAAAATAGAGATTTATTGTGCGCTCAAGAACAAATACATTTGTTTGCAAAGCAAGATCATTGTGCTATATTCTTTGAATTTGTACAGGTACTGTTGGGAATAGTAACAGGTTTGGTGAGTTCACAGAGAGACAAATCTGGACACAAGTGTTACAATCAGAGGTAACTTTATCAAACAGGGGAAGACATTAAATGATACTTAATCACTCTCACTACTTAATAGCTATAAAGGCATTCACAACAGATCCAGATTGGACTTCAATACCAGTGGTCACCCATCTTCTACATGGTATGAAAGAAAAACTGTAATGGTGTGAACAGGCACATCAGGCACAAGGATTCCCAATACCAGTGGCTGCTTACTGCCACACATGTACACTCTTAACAAGATTGACTTAAATGCACACAACTTGTTCCCTGTACCAATGGGGGAGGGGTGGGGTTGGCGGCTCAAAGCTAGGTCCTGCCAAAAAATGCTTCGGTCCCACCCTAAATGTAACACACACCATACCGATAACTCCTCCAGCAATGTCCACAGTTAAGCAACCTGGCGTAGAGCAGCGATCGTCGTCAGGACCAAGGAGCAGAGAGAGAGAGCTGTCGCACATGTTGTTGTTCCAGCTGGGCTGCATCTTTGAAATGAGCAACAGTAAGTTGTGCACTAAGGGGTGGCCAGAGTCCAATCTTGATTGGCAGGTGATGTGACTTCCATCTAAGTTCCAGGCAGGGAAGTCGTGCGATCCTCCACAATTCACAAGGTTCCAGACAGGTAGGTCATGCGATTCTCTGCAATCCACATAGAGAAGGTATTATAGCATAGAATGTAGAGATGATGAAAATAACTCCAATTAGGTAACTCTCAAGAATGGAAATTCACCAAAGTACTTGAACAATTCAATTTTTTTCATGACTCACTGCTGTGCAATAAAATCACTGAAATACACGAATGAAAGCACCTTGCTTACTTTCTATAATTGTAAGGTTCCTGAGGATGAACTCAAAAAAGGTTAAAGTTTCATGCAAAATGTCATGTATTTAAAGAATAGAACGAACTAAATTGCAGTTGGGAAATGAATCTTGAGTAAACATTGAGAAACTGGAGGTACTCAACAGGTCAGGTATTTTTTTTTACCATGGGTAGAAATGGTCAATCAATGTTTTGACTGATGAGGAGTTGGATGATCTGAGTGTAAGAGAAGAGGCTGGCACCTTCATATTGTGGGCCCCATTATACCCTATAGATTTGGTTTTTGAAAAAAAAGTATCTTATTTTGCTATCTCTGGTCTACTGAAGAATTGAAATCGCAGCTCTGTCCTGTTGTAATGGTATGGATTGTATAGAGTAATTGGCTGGTAAAGAAATGGGCTGGCCCATCCCCTGATGACACTCTCCCCTGGACTCCTCCCCTGTGGCCTAGGCCATAAAGATCAAGCCACCTCTCCCTTCCCTGCACTTCCCTAGCTTGGATCCGGGCCAGCTCAAATCTTCTGTACAATAAAGCCTATCGTTCCCCTCAGTCTTTTTCCTTGTGGTTATTGGGGCAACTGGTAGTGACCTTCATTTGTAAAATTATTAATGTATAAAACTGATATATTTAGCTAATTAAAGAGAAACCCACTAAGGTAATGCCTTCAGTTATGAAGGGGAGTGTTGGATGTCATTATTATCCATTGTACTGGTCTAGATTTCTAATTGAAGTATAGTGAATCTCTCAGTGTTCATCATGACCCCTCTGTAAAATTTGAAGTTTCAATTTGTTTGTTGCACTCAGCAGGTTTCTGAATTTCTTCAACTTGACATATCTTGTCAGCTGCATTTTTTTTTTTGCAACCTTCTTCAACAAGGGAAAGGATACAGTAGTTTAGAAACTAGCACCACTATAAAATGCCCTGCAAATCTTGCAGGCTTATTACACAGATCTATGAGAACTTTTATTGGTGTCCTGAAACATATTATTGCTTAGCAAGCAGTCTGACTCAAAACTTTTTTTTTGTAAGTTACCAATTATTCACACGGATATAGAAAAATATGTGGCATATGATAATACTTTAGTATGATTGGCTATTCAGACAGTTTGAACATGAGCAACATTTAAGATTAAGGCTGAACTTAATCATTCAGAAACTCACTTCACAAAGGCCTCTCAATCTTTGTAGCTTCAAAGCACCATTGCTTTGTCACTGATGGCAAATTCTGGGGGGCCTGTATGTTATATAAAATTATACTTCGTAGCATTATGTGTGTTTGAATGTGACATTAAATGTTAGACATCCTGCTTATTTCAACCACAAGATAATAAGGTTGTCTAAAATATGTTTATTTTCTTTTTTTCATTACCTGGATTGTTTTCTAATTGTGTCAGTCTTTGAATGGCTCAGAAATTCAATATCTTTTTTTAAGTAGGCAGGGAGTAAATTGTAAAGTTGATTACTAATTGTAATCTATATGTTATTGTTAAGATATTATACAATTATACTTTTATCTGCATAATCTATAGACACCTAAAGGATATGGGTAAGCAGTTGTGACTTTAATGCCTTATGACATATGCTTAATAGCCCTATAATATTGGTCCTCACTTATGTAATAATCTTGAGCTTTGAGTCGTGCATTGAAAAATATGGCCTTGTGAATTGCTTTAAAAAATACACATAGAATTGGTTGGAGGAGCTGTACAGAGACAGTGCTGTACAGTAACTTGTTGCAGAACTTAAAATTGAGCACTATTGCCTTTAGAGTTCCAAAAGTTACATCAAACATACATTTGTTGACTGTGGTTTGTGACTTCGATAATTATGCATGAAACCAGAATACATTGTGAATGCTGTGTTTAGTGCATGTTGTGCACCCAAACGAGCAACATCCCCCGACCTGGGGATTTTCCATGTGTAGGCATGCAATTAAATTTCCCCCTTGCAAAAAATAGGAGCGGCAGTAGGTTGTTCAATCCTTTCATCAAAGTATGAGCAAAAAACAGACAGGTGTCTGAATTAAATGGTGGGATGATGAGCAGAGACCCACAGGCAAGAGGTGGATATGGGTGGGAGTGCTCTAGAGTAAAAAGCTGAGGTGATAAGAGGAGGGTATAGTTCTCTGAATGGAAAGGGAAGGGGGTGGAGTGCTGAAGGAAAGAAGAGGGAGGGACAGGGAGGATAGGGAGACAGGGGAGTGGCCTAACAGAAATAACAGAATAGGAGAGTGCCCTGACGAATATTAGGTGTTGCTCTTCCAATTTGCTGGTAGCTTCGGTTTGGCAGTATGAAGCCATGGACAGACATATTGGCGCAAGAGTGGGGTGCGGAATTGAAATAGTTGGCCACTGGGAGATCCCCACCATTGGTGCAGACTGAGCAAAGGTACTTAGAGAAACAATCTCCCCATCTGTGTCCAGTTTCTCTGATGTAGAGAAGGCCACAACAGGAGCACTGGATAGAGTTGATGACCCTGGCAGATTCACGTCAAGTGTTGCTTCACTTGGAAGGACTGTTTGATGCCCCGGATGATGGTGAGGGAGGAGGTGTGCACAAGTGTGGCACTTCCTGCAGTCACATGGGTAGGTTTCAAGGGGGGAGTTTGGTCGGAAGGGAGGGAGTGAACAAGGGGGTCATGGAGGGAGCGGTCCCTGTGGAAGGAGGAGAGGGGAAGATGTGCCTGTTATAGGTGATAGAAATAGCAAAGGATGCAGAGGCTGGTTGGGTGGTAGGTGAGGACAAGGAGAATCCTGTCCTTGTTACATCTAGGGGTAGAGGGGATCAGGGCAGATATGTAAGAAATAGAGGGGATGCAGGTAATAATGCAGTTGATGGTGGTACAAGTACAATGGAAGCCATGATTTTTGAAGGAGGACATCTCTGATGTTCATTGCCTCCAACTTCATTGTTTCTCAACCCTGTTTCAACCTCCTACCCAAGATCCACAAACCCAATTGTTCTGCTAGACTCAGTAGCCCCTTTCACACTGCAAACCCTCCTAAAGAGCAGGAAAACTCACCGGGCATGCTGCACTCGAGAGCCTTTCCACTGCATCATGATTTACATGGTTAATCAACAACCCAGCATTTTGAGGGGGGGGGGGGTGGTCTTGCCTCCAGCAGTGGCAATGCGAGAGCAAGTTGTGCTTTCGCACCACCAGAGGGCGATATTTAGTGAGTTAACTCAGCAGGGCTATGACACGTTCCCCCACCAAGTGTCAGAGTCCGGTTTGAATTTAACTCGCCCTGCCAGGTTGGGATGTTTCACACTGTATGATTACTGGGAATAGACCCACTAAATTAACCTGTTAACCCACATGGAATCGGTGGTGTGAAAGGGGCTATTGTTTCCACATGCTCCTGCCCTTCCGAAATGGTATCATCTTGCCTCGATGCATTCCATTCAAAGAGTTATCCCCTTCCCTGATCACCTCAGCTTTTTTATTTTGCACCCTCCCACCTCATGTCTGAAGGCCTGTGCTGCTCCTCCCTCCTCCCCTTCCCCCTCCACACATGCACACACACTTAATTTAAATAAAATATCTGCTCATGATGAGGGGTTCAGGTCCAAAATGTTGGATATCTATCTTTTCCTTTGCTACATAAAGAACGCTGCATGACTTGCTGAGTTTCTCCAGCATTTTTATGTAAACTATTCCCTGTGGATTACTGGTTTTGGGAAATACAGGATAGTAATCAGCATCGGTAAGAGCCTGTCTTTTGACTTTTCTCCACTCTTCCTCTCTGGAGGGCTTTGGCACAATTCCAAGAACCCAGCCACGCCAGAATCATTTATTGATTTGCACTAATTACTGTGCAACAGGCAAATTGAACTAATAGGTTACTAATATTTTAATATAGCAAATTCCTATTTTAAAACATGCTTGGTATTTAATGTAATGAGATGAAAACAATAAACATGCTAAATGGAGAATGAGATTCAGCTCTTCCCACTGCAAAGGAGTTTGTGTAATATTTACATCATTGTTTTATGAAACTAAAATATAAAGGAACACAGTTTCAAGACATTGTAAACTTTCCCAGCGGATACAAAGCCAGGTCCAGAGCAGATGTCTGAAGACTGCTTTGAATGTATTCCAGGATCAAAGCTCTCATGAATTGGTCCCAAACTGTGGCTGCATTTCATCAGTGTTAAACTACTTAAATAAAGAAGCAATGGTTTGCTTACCAAAAATGCCAAAGTTTCTGTGATGAAACGTGAGATTTCCCAGCATGAATATAGAACTTCACTATATGTGTATATGAATAAGGAAGGTCCAAATTTACACATTGATTCCACCCTGTGAATCTCGCAGTATCTTTCTGACTGAACAAGTTGTCCAAGATGATATGCTTATGGATCCTGCATCAAGACACATAGGATTTCTTCATTTCAATAGAGATTATATTGGTCTGAGGCAAACAGTATTAAGGGAATTGAGCTATTATTTGTTTTACTATAATATTTTCTTTTATGAAACGATTTTGTAATTATTACTTCAATTCAATGAACAACTGTGGGTGTTTATCATCTGCAACTGATTTAAAGCCAAATTGACAGTTTTCTAACACTTGATAAATGGCAATTGCACACAACCTTGTAGGGTTGACATATCTTGGTGCCAGTGCACGTGAAGAGGTGAAGGTCATCGCATGGGTATGCAGGGTCCTAAAATGTAAGCAGTATCTTTTTAATCACATTGGATTAGGTACAAGGATTATCTGATTGTTTTTCTGAGGGTTGTTTTTGTTCCTTTGATGAATTACAAAGGAAATATAGTATTAGTGGAAATTCTATATTTGTATATTATCAATTAAGATCTTTTGTAAAACAGTTATGTGGTCAGTTGGAATTAAAAAAGATCAGGGAATAAATTACTGAAATGCACAAACGTGCTGGAGAAACTCAGCAGGTAACGCAGCATAAAACAGTTATTTTATTACCTGAATCTAGTCTTGAAGAATATGTACTTTCAATACCAAAAAAGGGATATATATCTGATTTGTATTGTATTTTACAAGAAATTGATAGTAAAAAAGACTGGGATAAAGATAAGTTGAAATGGGAAAAAGATTTAGGACATAAAATAGCTGAAGAAGCTTGGATGGAAATTTGTCAGAATAGTATTCGGAAATTAATTAACGCTAGACTAGTGATGATTAATTATAATTTTATTCATCAGCTATATTTAACGCCAGAGAAATTTAAAAAAATTGGTCTTAGTAAGTTGGATTCTTGTTTTCGATGTGATCAGACGACCAATACTTTTTTGCATACTGTTTGGCTTTGTGATCGATTGCAACAGCTTTGGAAAGATATTCAATCTATTTTTAACAGTTTATATAATATCCACCTTGTATTAGATCCCGATATATTTTTATTAGGGAACATGCAATCATTAATTGATTTAGGTTTAGAGGATTATCAGATTTCCTTTATCTATTTAGCTTTAGTCGTGGCTAAGAAATGTATAGCACTTACTTGGAAAGATAAAAATATATTAACTTTAGATAAGTGGTATTTGGAGATGAAATTTTGTTTGACTATGGAAAGGATATCTTTTTCAATTCAGGATAAGATGTCTTTTTCTAAGTTAAAGTGGACTCCGTTTGCTAAATATATGCATTTAAGTTTGATTTAAATATATGTTTAAGCGTGATATTTTAGTATTGATTAAAAAAAAATTTTTTTTTGTTGTTAGATTTTTTTTAGGTTAAGTTTTCTCTTTTTTTGTAAGTGGGTATTTTTTTTCCATATATAATATTGTTAATTTTGTTAACTCTTCACTCTTTATTTTGGGGGGGAGGGCTGGACTAATTTTAAGTTAGATTACTAATATTGTGTTACAATTAACGGGGGGGGGGTTATTTTGTGTAGTTTTCTGATGTAATATTGTAATCATACCATTTTAATTTTTAAAAAAATTTTCTTTAAATGTAATTCTCTATTGTATTCATGTTATAAAATTTTAAATAAAGTCTTCAAAAGGATTAGGTACAAGGAGCAGAGTCCAGAATTCAAATTGGGGTGCGCGGTTTCTATCTGCTGCATCCTCCCTTCAAGCTCTTCTTTCTTGGTCCTCAGCACAATGGGACCAATAACAGTGGATGACGGAAGCTGGTGTGGTTGAGGTTTACAAGCAAAAATGGTTGGTCTCTGTCATCATGACAGCACAGAGAATATTCTCAAGTTGAGGTGTATTATCATTTGATTTTACAAGTACAATTGGATGAAACAGATTTTTCAGTCCTCGAAGCAAAAACCTACCACACACATACGATCCATATACTGCACATATATACATATATAATATTCAATAAATATTGTTAAACAAATAGTCAAGTTCTACTTAAATATACCCCAAGGAACTTGGTTCTCTCTACTCTCTCTGCTACCTATCCATTAATGTGTAGAGGAGGGTGGTCGTCCCTCATCCTCCTGAAGTCCAAAATCCTCTCCTCCATCATGTCCACATTGAGACTCAGATTGTTATTCTCACACCATTTTGAATGAGGTGGAGAAACTGAAGCAAACTTTGTAATCTTGTTTTCTGTCATTGTTCTGTAAAATTTGGCAGTGGTTCATGGATTAAAAAAAAATACACACCTGAATTGGCCTTGCAAAATATGAAAAACCTAGTTGTTTTCATATCAATGAGCATCTTTTGAGTGAATGTGAAATTGGAATAAAGAAGCAATGCATATTAAAACTCAAAGTGGCTTTTAGTGTCCAAAAATAACCGGAGCTTGGGTTTCATTCATATTTAATAATTTATCTAAGAAGACAGCAGACATGCATCCTAAAAAAATCACAGATCACTGGGTAGCAAGGAGTTGGTAACTGTGTGGGTAAAACCATTGTACTGATGCAGAATACAATAAATTCAGATCTACACTGCATAGGGGAGAAAGTAACAAATAACTCTGCAAAGAGCAGTAGAAATGTGGTACAAACTTCCACAAGGAGCAAGAGATGCCAGCTCAGTTATTATACAAGTTTAATGATCTCCTTATTTGATTTAAAGAAAGCATATTTCTGGGGTTTAAAATATGTTCCCTTTTTCTCTTTTATGTTTTAGTTTAATAATGTAGAAAATAAAATTAACTCCATTTTCGAAGCCCTATATGTTCCAACCAGTGAAACGTCTAATTTTTTAGATGAACTGGTATATGCTGGTGCACAAGTTACTGCTTTCCCTTCTCCCTCAATTACTTGATCTCACCGGAAAAAGTCGACTCCTTTCTGTTCTTACAGTAATATTTCAAAATCTGAGATTCTGTATTTTTGCTTGTGTATGATTTGAAATGATATGGTTACCAAAGCAGTTGGAATTAAAAAAGATCAGGGAATAAATTACTGAAATGCACAAACGTGCTGGAGAAACTCAGCAGGTAACACAGCATCCATGGGAATTAAAGGTAACCAAGGTGACAAAGGGCCCGGGCTCAAAACGATGGTTGGCCTTTACTTTCTATGATGCTGCGTGTTCTGCTGTGTTTCTCTCGCACATTTGTGCATTGCACTTGATGCCAGTATCCACACACTTTCTTGTTTCATTCCAAGAAGTTACTGAATATTGGAAGATTGTGGGCATGGACTACCTGATCCGTAACACTACTCCAGGATTATCAAAAGATCTGTTTGCACCATAAATACTTATTTCTGCATTAATGGAAATTGTGAATATTTATTTATTTATCCTTCTATATATTATCTGTTTTTATTCCAAGTGAAACAGTAGACAGCCAGTCCTCTCTTCTTGCATGAACCACAAGGGCTTTGACCAGGCAATCTTCCAAATGGGGCTTTCCACAAGTTTGCCAGCTTGTCCTGTTCCAGTCCCAGTTGCTGTTGCTGGCTGTAACACTTTAGAAGTGTCTGTCTGTCTGTCCGTCTGTCTGTCTGTCTGTCTCTCTCTCTCTCTCTCTCTCTCTCTCTCTCTCTCTCTCTCTCAGAGAAAGCCTGTTTGTCTCTCTCTGCTTGTAAAACCACATGATCCTCTTAGAACAGCAAGCTCTCTTCCAGACAGTAAGCAGCTCCGACAAGATCTTTCATCTGTTGCCTTTTGCCATTAGTGAAGTCTCTTGGGCACTCTCTAAAGCTCTTGCAAAAGCTGTGGAACCAATTTGTCTAACATTAGTAGAGCTCCAGTATTTTAAATAAGATCTGTTTTCAAGTGTTTGTATGTAACCTACTCTAACAAACATTTCCCAATTTATCTCCCAAAAACATATCAATATACTCTGTCCCAATGTCATGGGATATTGTGATAATTTGCACTGTTGTTGGTGGTGTATCTTCTCCCTGTGAAGATGCAGCAAATAAAAATTCTGGTGCATCTGTACTTTGTACTTGTTTATATGAGAATAAACTATTGTAAATACAAGTACAGGTTGTGTCCAATACAAATCAAGTTACTGCCTCTTTTCACCTGGGTCATAAATGTGTTTGAAGGACTCAATGACTTGCACCAATTAGTGGACCAATCGAATCGCAAGGAGAGAGTGATATTCACAGGTCAGGGAAAAGAGTCTAAAGAAGGAGTGTTTTTGGTTGCTTTAGCAGACCAATCAAATTGTGATTCATTAGCAGGAACAAATAAAATTGAAGGAGGGACAAGCAGAGCAGTCATGGTTAAAGTGGCCAGCGTAGGGAGTGATGAGTTAGAGGCTTTGGCTCAAGAGGCCTTGGTAAGCAGAGGTTGAGGATGTGCTGCTGGTACAGGTAAGATCAGGTAAGATCTTTTCATAGTAACCCATAGCAGTTAGTGTAGATGAGAGCTAGGGCAGTGGTATGCTCCAATTGCAGGAGGTGGGAAATCTGGAACAGCGTTAAGTGTCCCTGATGACTACACCTGCAAGAACTGTATCCAGCTGCAGCTCCTTTCAGACTGTGCTGGGGAAATGGAATTGGATCAACTGCAGATCATTTGGGAGTCTGAGGGCATGATAAACAGAAGCTATAAGGAGACAGCTACATCCAAGAGGTAAGAGGCCGATAACTGTGTACTGTTGGGGGAGGGAAGCCTACTGTGTGGGGAGGGTGGGTGGTGTGGTGCAGAAAGATCCACCAGGGATGTCATAGCAGTCAGGTCTCTGGCACAAAGTCTGGCCCTTTGGCTCAGAAGGGAATGGGGGGGGGGGGGAAGGAAGACGAGAGCTATAGTGATTGGGAATTCAATAGGGGGAATAGACAGGAGTCTGTGAATAAGATCGAGACTCCCGGATGGTATGTTGCCTCCCAGGTGCCAAAGTCAGGATGTCTTAGTTTGAGTCCACATGATTCTCAAGTGAGAGGGTGAGCAGCTACATGTTGTGGTCCACATTGATACAAATGACATAAATGGGGGGAAAAGGATGAGGTCCTGGAGAGGGAATATAGGGAGTTAGGAAGGAAACTAAAGTGTAGGACCTCAAAGATGGTAATTTCTGGATTGCTGCCTGTACCACATGCCAGAGAGGACAGCAATAGGAAGATATGGCAGATGACTGCGTGGCTGAAGATTTGGGGCAGGGGTTCAGATTCGTAGATCATTTGAATCTTTTCTTGGGAAGGTATGACCAGTACAAAAACAGTTGCACCTGAACAGGAGGGGACTAATATCCTCATGGGCAGTTTTTCTAGAACTATTAGGGAGGGTTTAATTTAATTATCCACTTGTGTATGTTCTGCCCTATTCACTGCCCACATGCTGGCACCTATCCCCTGCTAAATTATGTTAAACCCTCCCCTACATTTCCAGCAAAACTGCTTTTTGAGGATACTACTGTTTAGCAAGATTGTGAGGAAGGATTAGAAGTGTTACGAGCCCAGTGGACCCCAAAACCCAGCAGCAATAGATATTCACCAAGACAAATGGTTACTTAAACAGAAGTTGCTTTGAATGATCTTTAAACATAAAAACAGAATCACACTTTACTTATAACTATTAACTTAATCCCTTTCTAATTCTAAGCACATGTGTATGTTATGTGTGTGTGTGTAAGTTCAGAAAAGTTCTTTGATTCACAGTTCAATCTCATTTCTCATTCCTCCAAGTTTACTGGTTGCAGGAAATTCTTCTACTGTGCACAGAATTTTACATTTATGAAGTCACAAGGCTTTGGTGCTAGAAAGGTAAATGGTTATTGCTCAGGAAGGTTCTTGTCATTTCTCAGAGAGAGATTTCTTGTTCCTGGACACAAACTGATCCCTTTTAATCAGCTACATCTTGCTGAAGAAATTTGCCCTATCAGGGTTTTCCAGATGATAACCTCTTTCTTTCAGGTCATCACAGAATTCCCTTTTGTTTCTCTTATTTCAAGTGAAACATGAGGCAGCCAGTCCTCTCCTCTTGTATAAACCACAAAAGCTTTGACCAAGCTGAACTAAGCACTCATAACCCATCTTCCAAATGGGGGTTTTCCACAAGCTTGCCAGCTTGTTCTGTTCTAGTCCTAACTGTAGCACTGCAGAACTCAATTCTCTCTCTCTCTTTCTCAGAGAGATAAACCTGTTTTACTCATTCTGCTTGCAAAACCATATGACCCTCTTAGAACAGCAAGTTCCACTCCAGACAGCCTGCGGCTCCGACGTTCTTTCATCGCTTGCCTTTTTGTAAACAACAATCTATTAGTGAAGTCTCTTGGGTACTCCACAAAATGTTTGCAAAGGCCCCCAGGAGCCACCCTGTCTGGCTTGAACAGAGCTCCAGTATTTTAAATGAGATCTGTTTTTGTGTGTTTGTATATGTCCTGCCCCAATTTATCTCCCAAAAACCTATCTACATACAATGCAAACACAACATAATCTGTCACAACAGTCAACTTGTTCTTTGGACACAAAATTGAAAAGAAGATGACAGCTGGAAACTAAATATCCATGGATACACAATGTACCTGAAGGACGGGAAGATAGGCCGAGGGGGGCGAGGTGATTTACTGGTTAAAAATGGAATTAAATCTTCAGAAGATGTAGAATCCCTGTGAGTAGAATTAAGAAACTGTAAAAGTAAAAGACCTTGATGAGTGTTGTATACAGGCCTCCAAATATTAGCCAGGATATGGTGTGCAAACAACAGAGGGAGATGGAGAAGGCATGCCAAAATAGTCTTGGGGGATTAATTTCAATATGCAGGTCGATTGGTTAAACCAAGTTAGTGCTGGATCCCAAGAGAAGGAATTATCGAATGTCTTCAGGATGGCTTTTTAGAACAGGTTGTGGATGAGCTGACTAGGGAATTTTGGATTGGGTGTAGAGTAATGAACTAGAATTGATAAGAAAACTCTTAGGAGGCAGTATTCATAATATGATAGAATTCACCCTACAGCTTGAGTGGGAGAAACTAACATCAGATGTGTCAGTGTTCTAGTGTGGCCTATAAACGTGTAAGAGAGAAACAGGCCAAAGAGGGTTGGAAAAGCACCCAAGCAGGGAGGACAGCAGAGCAGCAATGGCTGGAGTTTGTGTGAGAAATAAGGAAGGTGCAGGATAGATATATTCCAGAAGAAATGTTTCAACTGAAAAATGACACAACTGTTGCTGGCAAGAAAAGTCAATGCCAAAATAAAAGCAGAAGAATGGGCAGACAAGGAAGCAAAAATCAGTGAGAAGAGGCAGGACTGGGAAGCCTTTAAAAGATTACTGAAGGCAACTGAGATCATTAGAATCATCGCTTCATAGTTTAACTTGAGATTAACTTACTTCATTCTTCTTTCTTTGGCTTGGCTTCGCGGACGAAGATTTATGGAGGGGGTAAAAAGTCCACGTCAGCTGCAGGCTCGTTTGTGGCTGACCAGTCCGATGCGGGACAGGCAGACACGATTGCAGCGGTTGCAAGGGAAAATTGGTGGGTTGGGGTTGGGTGTTGGGATTTTCCTCCTTTGCCTTTTGTCAGTGAGGTGGGCTCTGCGGTCTTCTTCAAAGGAGGCTGCTGCCCGCCGAACTGTGAGGCGCCAAGATGCACGGTTTGAGGCGTTATCAGCCCACTGGCGGTGGTCAATGTGGCAGGCACCAAGAGATTTCTTTAGGCAGTCCTTGTACCTTTTCTTTGGTGCACCTCTGTCACGGTGGCCAGTGGAGAGCTCGCCATATAATACGATCTTGGGAAGGCGATGGTCCTCCATTCTGGAGACGTGACCCATCCAGCGCAGCTGGATCTTCAGCAGCGTGGACTCGATGCTGTCAACCTCTGCCATCTCGAGTACCTCGACGTTAGGGGTGTGAGCGCTCCAATGGATGTTGAGGATGGAGCGGAGACAACGCTGGTGGAAGCGTTCTAGGAGCCGTAGGTGGTGCCGGTAGAGGACCCATGATTCGGAGCCGAACAGGAGTGTGGGTATGACAACGGCTCTGTATACGCTTATCTTTGTGAGGTTTTTCAGTTGGTTGTTTTTCCAGACTCTTTTGTGTAGTCTTCCAAAGGCGCTATTTGCCTTGGCGAGTCTGTTGTCTATCTCATTGTCGATCCTTGCATCTGATGAAATGGTGCAGCCGAGATAGGTAAACTGGTTGACCGTTTTGAGTTTTGTGTGCCCGATGGAGATGTGGGGGGGCTGGTAGTCATGGTGGGGAGCTGGCTGATGGAGGACCTCAGTTTTCTTCAGGCTGACTTCCAGGCCAAACATTTTGGCAGTTTCCGCAAAGCAGGACGTCAAGCGCTGAAGAGCTGGCTCTGAATGGAACATCCATTCAGAGCCAGCTCTTCAGTGCTTGACGTCCTGCTTCAGCGCTTGAGAGCCAGCTCTTCAACTTACTTCATTATTATTACTCTAAATACCTATATGTTTTGCATATATTAAAACAAATAAAAAGATTGAAAAAGAAAAATCATGATGAAGGAAAATATGAACTTTGAAAGGAAGCTAGCAAATAATATCAAAAAGGATACCAAAATCTTTTCTAAATCTATTAGGAATAAAGAAGAGATAATGTGGATAGAAAATGACATAGAAAAATTGTAATGGGAGGCAAGGAGATGGAAGAGAACCTGAATGAGTATTTTGCATCAGTCTTCACTGTAGAAGACATTAGCAGTATACCTGATTTTCAAAGGTGTCATTGAGGAGAGGTGAGTGTAGTTACGATCATCAGAGAGAAGGTGTTTGGGAAGATGAATAATCTAATGATAGATAAGTCTCCCGGACCTGATGGAGTGTACCCTCGGGTTCTGAAAGAACTAGCTATAATGACTGTGGAAGCATTAGTAATGATCTTCCATGAATCAACAGATTCTGGCATGGGGTCAGAGGACTAGAAAATTGCAAAGATTTCTCTTCTGTTTATAAAGGGAGAGAGGCAGCAGAAAGAAAATTCTAATCCTGCTAGCCTAACGTCGTTGGTTGGGAAGTTGGTGGAGTCAATTGTCAAGGATGAGGTTACAGAGTACCTGAAGGTGCAAGAGACCTTGGAAAGATGTGTTAGCAAGGGAATAGAGAGTGGAATTGAAATTGGTTGCCACTGGGAGATCCATGCTATTGGTGCAGACAGGGCTGAGGTGCTCAATGAAGTGATCTCCCAGTCCGTGCCTAATCTCTCTGATGTAGAGCAGACCACAATAGGAGCACCAGATACAGCAGATTCTCAAGTAAAGTGTTGCTTAACTTAGATGGACTGTTTGGGCCCTTGAATTTGGTGAGGGAGGAGGTGTAGGTGCAAGTGAAGCATGTCCTACTGTGACAGGGCTAGGTTGGTGGGAAGGAAGGAGTGCTTGAGGTAGTCACAGAGAGAGTGGTCCCTCCAGAAGGTGGAGAGAGGAAGAGAAGGGAAGATGTGTGTAGTGGTGGGATTATGTGGTGGGTGGCAGAAATGGTGGAGAATGATGTGATGGATGCGGAGACTGGTGGGGTGGTAGGTAAAGACGAGGGGAATCCTCCCCTTGTTGCATGTGGGGGCAGAGGGAGCCAGGACAGAAGTGCAGATAATGGAGGACATGTGAATGAGAGCCAAGTTGATGGTGGTAGAGGGTAAGGCACAGTTTTTGAAGAAGGAAGACATAACTGATGATTTGGCATGAAGACCTTGTCTTGGAACCAGATGCAGTGAAGTCCGAGGAATTGAGAGAAAGCAATGGAATCCTTATAGGAGGAAGAGTGTGAAAAGGTGTAGTTGAGGTAGCTGTGGGAGTTGGTGGGTTTATAAAAGTTTGTTTCCTGAGATGGAGTCTGAGAGATCGAGAAAAGGGAGCATAATGCAAAAGATGGATGAAGTGAATTGCACTCACATCCACAGTGATGAATTGTATTGAAAAGCTGGTGTTGAAGCATATCAGCTCCTGTCTGAGTGGCGATGTGGATCTATTCCAATGTTCCTATTCTAGTAACACGTCAACGGCAGATGCCATCCCTCCGTCTCTACACATAGCAACTACAATTTGGCATTTAACACCTGAAAATTTATCAACAAATTCCAAGAACTGAGCCTCAACATGTAAATCCATGTAAATGGATCTGGATTCCCTCACATCCAGAACATAATCTGTGAGGACTGGTAAGAATATCTCCTCCACAATCTCCCAGTACTGGAGCACTACAGGGCTGCATATCTGGTTCCCTGTACATCTATGAATGTGTAGATCAATACTACAATTAAGTCATCTACAAGTTTGCTGATAATACCACGTTAGTGGGGGAAATAAAAGGGGGGGTTATGAGCCAGCATACAGGAGGGAGATTGAAAATGTGGCTAGATGGTGTATTAACATGAAACTCACTGAATGTCACCAAAATCAAGGAATTTAGGAGGAGAAAATCAGAGGTGTACAAACCAGTGATCACTGGGGGATCAGAAGTAAGCAAATTTAAATTCCTGAGAGTCATTATCTCGGAGGAATTTTCCTGAACCCAACACTCTAATGTCATTGTGAAGATAGCACGTCAGCACATTTACTTTTTCAGGAGTTTGCAGAGGTTTTGTATGACTGAAAACCTTGGCAAACTTCTACAAATGTGTAATGTAAAGCGTGCTGACTAATTGCATCACGGCCTGGTACAGGGACAACAATACCTCTGAGTGGAAAGCCCTGCTAAAGGTATTGGACACAGCCCAGTACATCACAGGCAAAACTCTCCACACCATCAAGAATATCTACATGCAACGTTCCCATCAGAAAGCAGCAGCAATCAACAAGGATCCTCCCGCCTCCCCCCCACCACCCCCCCCTGCCTCAGGACATGGTCTGTTCTCACTGTTGCCATCAGGAAAGCGGTATAGGTGCCACAAGACTCACACCACCAGGTTCAGGAACAGCTGCTACCCCTCCACCATCAGACTCAACAACAAACTCAGAAACTCATTTAACAGCTCTTATTTATTATTGAATATTTATTTTCTGTATTGCATAGTCAGTTTGTTTACATTTCTCTCTCTTGTATACATATCTTTTATTTAGTACGGTTTTTTTTAATGCTACCAACAAGTTCTGATGAAATTCTGGCTGGCCTGCAGGAAAAGTAGCTCAGGATTGTATGTGATGTATGTACTCTGTCAGTAAAATTGATCTTTAAACTTTGAAGTTTTCAGATGATACAAAGATAGGTGAAGGAGCAGATAGTAATGAGGAACTGGAAAGGCTGCAGAGAGACAAATAGATTGGGGGAATGGGCAAGAAAGTGGCAAATAAAGTTCAATGTTGGAAAATGTATGGTCATATACTTCAGTAGAAGGAATAAAAGCACAGACTATTATTTGGATGGAGAGAAAATTAGGACTTGGGAGTACAGGTCATGTCCAGTGCAAATTAAGTTTCTGGATCCTTTCATCTGGATCAAAAATATTTGGTGAAACTGGGTCTGTTGGCATCAGAATCAGAACTTATTGTCATGAACAAGTCATGAAATTCGATGTTTTGCGGCAGCGTCACAGTCCAAACATTCATATTATAAACCATCTTACAACATTACAATTACAAAAGTTAAAATAATAGTGCACCAAAAGTAAGGCAGCGTATTTGGTTCTTTGATTATTCAGGAATTTGATGGCAGTGGGGAAGAAGCTGTCCTTGTGCTCGTCTTTAGTGTCCTTTGCCTTTTTCCCTAATGGTAGCAGAGTGAAGAGGCCTGGGTGGTGGGGGACTTGGAGGATAGAGGCTGCTTTTTTAAGACACTGTCTCATGTCGATGTCCTCAATGGAGTGAAGTCTGGTGTCTGTAATGTCACAGGCCAAGTTAACAACCCTCTGGAGTTTATTCTTGACCTGAGAGTTGGTGGCTCCATACCAGGAGGTGAAGCAACCAGTTTCTACAGTACACCTGTAGAAGTTTTCAAGAGTCTTTGGTGTCATACTGAACCTCCTCAAAATATAGCCACTGGTGAGCCTTCTTTGCGATTGCACATTTTGTGATTCCCTGCTGGCAAGCCTTCTTTGTGCTTCCAAGCACATTGATGAATTTAATAAACACGCTTTTGCTAATTTCAACTATTTACAGTTCAATTAAGCTGTTTATAGTTTGTTGCTAAGATGTTCTTAGATATCTGTTAAATTTAATGTTTACTCCTTGTGTAGCAAAAGGTTTATAATAGATTCATGGCAGAGGCCAGTTCACAACCACTTAAGTCAATTAGAGGACATCAGCATAGGTTTGTGTTGCTTACATAGAGCAGAGAAAAGTATTTAATTTGCTCTGCCACAGAGTCTGAGATATGAAATAAACTACTAAATATTTTATTTTCAGTCACTCAAAATTAGGTTCTTCAATCTTAGTTTGCAATTTGCTGTATTTTTCATGATTTTTCAGCTGAATAAATAAAACTACACCAGGTTAACCCACAATTGAAGAAATATTGGTTAATGCAAAGAAAATGGGTAATTTTATTTCTGGTCTTTTCAAAAGTTGCTAGGTAGAATCTTTAATGGAAGATTTTGTCTTTACAATTATGTTTAAAAAAAAATTTAAATATGTAAAAACAGAAGATTGAAACACAGCTTCACTGTAATTTCACCCAGAAAGGAAGCACTGCTCGTTTTGCTGCTGTAGAGTTGTGTTGGTTGTTTGCGTAAGTTTGTATTCCACTGCAATGAGATACAACCCCTCGGAATTTGCCACCCCTTAGGCCTGCTGCCCAATGGCACCTGGCTTGACAGGGCAAGGAAATACTGGCAATTGACAGCATGGGCAGCAGGATGTCAAAGATGTGTCTGAAAAAAATTCCTTGTGTCTTTCTTTCCCAGGCACATTTGTTATCTGCATTTGCCTTGCATACTGATGAATCTATTGTCAGCTTTTAGTGTGCGCGCTATCTTGTCTTAAGAAATTACCAGTATTTCATTAGTATTTCTGTCTTTTTGTACTTTTTTAAAATTATTGGATTCTATAAATTTTAAATCAAATATCCTTTTTCATTTGTTACTATTCCAAAGTTTGTGTGTATTTCATTTGCTCTTTTTGTTAATCGCCTCAAACCGTGCATCTTGGCGCCTCACAGTTCGGCGGGCAGCAACCTCCTTTGAAGAAGACCGCAGAGCCCACCTCACTGACAAAAGACAAAGGAGGAAAAACCCAACACCTAACCCCAACCCACCAATTTTCCGCTGCAACCGTGTCTGCCTGTCCCGCATCGGACTTGTCAGCCACGAACGAGCCTGCAGCTGACGTGGACATTTACCCCCTCCATAAATCTTCGTCGGCGAAGCCAAGCCAAAGAGAGAAAAGTGAGACATCTATTAACAATTTGGTACAATTAACACAGCAGTTTGGAGATCAGATGATTGCAGCATACAAGGTAGTCAATGGGTGGGGAGAGGGGGTGAGTGTGGAGGGATCAGGAGGGTGGAAGTGACAATGGCAGGGATAGTGATGGAGTAATGGTGGCAGTAATCATTGGAATCTTATGGTTAGCAGTGTAACTAGTACTTCATGTTTTCAATTAACCATAGACAATGTCACAGAAACTTTACAGTACTGCCTAATATTCTTGCTGTTTTGTTTCGTCAGTTGTGGTGATAAAAGTTTGGGGAAAAGATTATGTAGAAACCATATTCTCATTTTTTTTTTAAATCTGAAAAATTTGTCCCCTATCAATGAGTTTCTGGCATCATTGTACCCTTTGGTTATATTTTAAATATAATCTTCCAATCTAAAGAGAACTGATTTCATGTATAGGAAACTTAATTCCTTAAAGCACTTACTTTAAAATTCCAAAATTACTAAAGTACTACAAAGAAAAAAATTCTAGAGTTTGAATATACATTTTCAGTTGGACTTTAATCTTGTGCATTCTTTTCTATTCTACTCTCCGTAAAATACTTTAGATGTTGCTTAAAATTAACTTTTGTTAACATAATTTGCTGTCTTATTTCCTGAATGGGATGATACTTGGCTTTGCTTTTGACATCATAGCTGACCAGCACTGAAAATTGCGGCTGGTTGATCCAAGGATGAGTTTAATGTCAGGGAAGGACACATCACATCAGAGTCAATTAGATCTTTGAGAACATCTCTCTCTGCTGCCATGTGTTTTTTTTTCAGTCATGCAGCATGGTGAAAGGCCCCTTCCTGCCCACATGCACCAAATAAACTGCAAACACCATTATTTTGTAGGCTAGGAAGAAATTGGAGCACCCAGGGGAAACTCACGCAGTCATGGTGAAAATGTACAAACTTCTTATACACTGCTGGATTCAAATCTGGGTCACTAGTGTTGTAATAGCACTGTGTGAACCACCATGCTAACCTTGCTTCCCCTCTATACTTTTCTTCCAGTTCCTTAGTCTCTGCTGAGGCCTTCTATCCCAGAACATCTGAGATATCCTCTTTCAGACAATATGATTTCCCCTCTAATACTATTAACAATATCCTCTCTATTTACTGTACATCTGCCCTGGTCCCTCCCCCCTCACAGATGGGACAGGGTTCCTCTTGTCCATCCCTACTTCCTCTCCAGCCTTCACATCCAACATATTATTCCCCACAATTTTATCCTCTTACAGTCTGATCCCACCACTTCTTGCCTTCCTCTTCAGTTTCCAATGGGATCACTCCCTCTGCATCTCTCTTGTCCACTCATCCCTTCCCACATCATCCCTGGAACCTAACCCCTTGACCGCAAGTAGAACTATACTTGCACCTATACCTCCTTCCTCACCACTATTCAGGGCCCAAAACAACCCTCCTATAATTGGGAAAGCAGGTGGGACTGGGACATTGCTTCATTGAGCATTTTCACTCTGTTCGCTGCACCAGCAAGGACATCCCAGTGGCCTAGATTCTTGGATTATTTTTTTCCTTCTTGAAAAAAGTACAGCATCAATTACTTTCCAGTCCCCTGAGACATTTCCTACTGCTCATGAGCATGTAAAGACCTTTATCAAAGTCCCAGCCTCTTGCTTATTTCAATAGCCAGAGATGTATCCCATGATGCCTATGTTCCTCAAAGGACCTGATACCACCTGTTTCATAAAATTGCCACACGTGTATTTTCCGTATTATGGTCCCCACCACTGTTAAAGGCTTTGGCGGGGACCTCACACTCAAAATAAACATGAAAGGGAGTGACAACCATTTTTCACTCTTGCAAAAGGCTTTCACGAAATGCCATTATAAAAAAAAAATCTGGATCTTTTAGGGTCAGGGTAAGCCTCCCATAATCTTTTAGTCTCTGGAGATTTGTTTTCTGCCAAAAAGTTGTTGGTTTTAATAAAATATTTTCTGTTGAGTTAAATTGTTCCATAAAATGTAGAAATGTGCAATATTATAATTTGAAACATGTCATGAAAAATAGATGTGGTCTCAGTACTCCAAAATAAAATTTGTAAAAGTTCCTTCTCAAATATACCTAAACATAAGGAAGAAATATTCAATTTCCTTTAATACAAGTATTAAACAGGAAATTTCCCAGGAACCTCAAGGTTACCCACAAGTCATTTTTTGACATGAAATGAGTCTGGAAAATAGATGGATTTTTTTCAGTGCTTTGCAATTAATTGCAAAGAAATAATTGTTAATTTTACTTTATACTTGATTCTAGATGCATTTTAATAAGGTTTAAACTTGAATTCCCCCTGCTCCCACATCTGAACAGAAAGCATACTCACAATGTGAAACATGATTGGATATATTTTCAATGACAGTTAAATATTGTCAAGCACTCGCATCTGATTTTGCTTTTAGTCCTTTGCTTGGTTAATTGCATACTATAAGTCTGGTGCACATTCTCTGTGAATAAGGCCATGAATCATTAATGGGTTCATTCTGTGCCATTAGATGGCAGGAAAGAATAATTTTGGATTAGTATTGTGCCACCAAACATTGGATTAAACCTGAAAGCCAAAATCAAAAGTCAGACAAATAAAGAAAAAGAAACTAATAGAATATATTTGTTGTTGAGACGTTTTTAAACCCTTAAAAAAAAATCCATGAATAGAATGCAAAGAAGTTAAAAATTCCAGTCATTACCCCAACCTGATTCCAACTGCCCTATATCCCCTAACTCAGGAGGATGTATTGGGAAGAGGAAGTTCCTAGTCACTGGAAATGGGTTAGTCTGTCAAATAGCAAAGATCTACAAGAACTTGGGAGCAGGAAGGGAATCTGCCTGCCATTCATTTTTTTGTCATGGCTGACCTGTCCAGGCTTCATCTACTTTCCTGTGCCCATTCCACACGTATTGTTCTTCATTTTCACAATCTTTCAAAAGTTGACCCACCCCCCCCCCCCTTTTTTCTCACCTTCAATGACCTAGCCCTCACAATCCTCCAATTAAAGAATTCCTGAAATGCCGCACTCTCTCTGAGAAGAAAGTCCTCACTCCCTATTTTTAAATGATGGCACCTTTACCTTGTGACTTTGTCCGCTCATTTAAGATTCTTACTGTCCACTAAATTAACTGATTGGATCCCTCTTTAATAGGGATCCTGTCAACTATGCCAAATCTGTCAACAAAATTAACTTCTCAGAGAACTCGAGTATCGTTTCATAGACTCATAGGTGGAAAGATTGCCACATCTGTCTTGCATTGCCCCTTTAGGATTTTATTTGCTTCAATAAGATGGCCCCTTATTTATCTACATGGAAAGGATGGAAATCTACCTTTTCAGTTGTTCCTGACAAAACAACCTCCTGATCCTAGCAATAAGCCAAGTGATTCTCCTCTGATCTGCTGCCAAAGCTAGTTGGGAACAATATTCCAGCTGTGGCCTCACCATCCATCTGTATAATTAAAACAATCCTTCTCTATTTCTAAACTCTAAGCTCCAACTTTCTCTGCTGTAATAAAGATCAATGTGCCATTTGCCTTCCTGTCTGCTTGCTATGCCTGGCTGCACCCTATTTGTGATTCACGCACTAGAACACCAAGATCATTTACAATCACTTTCCATTTGCGCTTATTTTGTCAAAGTGTATGATCCCTCACACTTTTCCACTTTAACCTTCATTTGCCAAGTCTTAACCCACTCACTCATCCTATTTATGTTCTTTGTAGAAGTAGACTCTAAATATCCTCAATTGGATTATGAATCCCCTTCAACTTTCTTGTTATTTCTTTCTGGCCTGTAAAAGACATATTTATAATGATTCTGCATGATGATCAGTTTGAATCCATGTTCACACATTACCCTCAGCACTGCACCAGCACTTAATTATGTCACACATTTATTTTCAGACATTACCTGAATTTTCTAGGTCTCAGGAAACCCATTGGATAAATTGGACTGAAATAATCTGGCAAATTCAGATGTTGCATTCATTTTAGATCCCCCCTGTCCAAGGGTAAACTCCAGCCTCCATTCCCTGTAGGAATATTCTCCTGCTGCTCTGATTAATCCTATCTCCTACCTTTCCCAACCCACTCTCTCTTTTCATCACCCCTCACCTTCCTTTTGAACCTTTTTGACTTCCTGAAATTTTCTCACATCCACCCAGTTTTACCATAATCCCTATGTTGTCCCATCCAATTTGATGAAGGCACTGACTTCAGACATTGCAATGACACTCCCAGTGCAAGGGATATTGCAAGGGAATACATATGGAACTAAAAGTATAGATAGGCCACTCTGTCCTTTGGCCACACTTTGTCCTATCAAACCAGGAATACGTGTGCAAAAGAATGTGCAGAAGGCAGGGGTAGATAATCCCATAATCAATGGATGAGATCAAATCTCTTCAGTACTATCATATCTAATTGTAGATGGTGGTAGGCAATTAAACAGTGGTGTAATTGCCTACCACCTCAGCAATGGTGGCCCCAACATGTGAGAGCTAAATATAAGGCTAAAGTACTTGCATCTGTGTTCAGTTTGAGGTGTTGAGTGGATGATGCATTCAAGCTCTGTCCTCATGATATCAAAAGCTATCTGATAGAACTGGTGAAAACAAAGATTCTTGGGTTGCCTATGCCATAACTATGGTAGTGAAGACGTGGTCCAGAACCAACCATGACTCTAATCAAGCATTGTTGTATAATTGCTGTTTGAGGGCATCAGTGAAGTGATAGACTTTAGCTTTCTATTTGTTCTCAAGTGACAACAACAAACAACAATAACCTGTTTGGGATTGGACAAGACAACTCGACTGCAAACTTCATCAGTCTTGGTCCAAAATAGACCAAAATGCTGAATTCTTTATTTTTTTTTTAATTTTTTTAAAAATTTTTCATACTGTGAACCATATCAACCAAAATATATACAAACATATCTCATTAAATATACACAGTGGCATTTTCTCCCTTCCCCCCACCCTACCTTCCCTCCCCCCTTCCCATCCCCCTCCAAAACCAATAAATATTCAACATATACAATACAATAAAACCATTGAACAATGTCATCACACAATGAAAAATAAACAAGAAAAATGTGTCATCTACTTTTACACACTGGATCAAGTTGTTTTGTCTTCTTATCATTTTAGGGGGTGGAGGTCCGAGGCAAGCCCTCTCTGTTATGTATGGTTCCCAAATTTGTTCAAATAATGTAACTTTATTTTTTAAATTATTTGTTATTTTTTCCAATGGAATATATTTATTCATTTCCTTGTACCATTGCTGTATTCTCATGCTCCCTTCCATTATCCAAGTTGACATTATACATTTTTTTGCTACTGCTAAGACTATCATAATAAATCTTTTTTTTACGCTTTATCCAATTTGAGGCCTAATTCCTTACTTCTTATATTACTTAGAAGAAAGATCTCTGGATTTTTTGGTATGTTATTTTTTGTGATTTTATTTAATATCTGATTTAGATCTTCCCAAAACATTTTCACATTCTCACATGCCCAAATTGCATGTACTGTTGTTCCTATTTCCTTCTTACAGCAAAAACATTTATCTGATAATATTAGATCCCATTTTTTTAAAGACTTTTGGGGCGTCATATATAACCTGTGTAATCAATTACTGTATCATGCGTAACCTTGTATTTATTATATTCTTCTTAGTTCCAAAACATAACTTTTCCCATGTTTCATTTTTTATCTTTATGTTTAAATCTTTTTCCCACTTTTTGGGTTTGTAGCTTATTTCATAATTTTCCTTCTCTTGCAGCTTGATGTACATGTTTGTTATAAATCTTTTAATTATCATTGTCTGTAATCACATATTCAAAGCTGCTTCCTTCTGGTAACCTCAGTCTCTTTCCCAATTTATCCTTTAAGTAGGTTTTCAGTTGATGGTATGCAAACATTGTACCGTGAGTTATTCCATATTTGTACTTCATTTGTTCAAATGTTAATAAATTATTTCCCAAAAAAACAATTTTCTATTCTTTTAATTCCTTTTCTCTCCCATTCTCTAAAGGAAAAAGTTATCTATTGTAAAAGGGATTAGAGGATTTTGCATCAATAGTAATTCTGGTATTTGTTAATTCGTTTTTTTCCTTTCTAAGTGAATCTTCTTCCATATATTGAGTAAATGATGCAGTACTGGTGAGGTTTTATATTGTACCAGCTTTTCATCCCACTTATAAAGTATATGTTCTGGTACCTTCTCCCCTATTTTATCTAGTTCTATCTTAGTCCTGTCTGGTTTTTCCCTTGTCTGGTAAAAATCTGATAAATACCTTAATTGTGCAGCTCTACAATAATTTTAAAAGTTTGATAACTGCAAACCATCTTCATTGTACCTCTCTGTTAATTTATCTAACGCTATCCTCAGTTTCCCCCCTTTCCACATTCTCTTTAGTTCATTAAAGAATTTCTCTGTTAAGGGAATTGGTAACGATTGAAATAGGTATTGTATCCTTGGGAAGACATTCATTTTAATGCAATTTACCCTCCCTATCAACGTTAGCAGTAATTCTTTCCAATGTTCCTAGTCTTCCTGCAATTTCTTTATTAGTGGGTAATAATTTAATTTGTACAGGTGGCTTAAGTTATTATCTTACCAAATACCTAGGCATCGGATTGCTTGTGTTTGCCATTTAAATGGTGAATCTTTTTTAAATTCTGTATAATCTGCATTACTCATTGGCATCGCTTCACTTTTATTTATGTTGATCTTGTACTCTGATATTTCTCCATACTCCTTCAATTTCTTATGTAATTCTTTTATTGATATTTCTGGTTCTGTTAAGTATACTATGATGTCATCTACAAATAAACTGATTTTATACTCCTTCTCCTTTATTTTTATCCCTTTTATTTTATTTTCTGTTCTTATCAGTTCTGCCAATGGTTCTATTGCTAAAGCGAATAGTGAGAGGGATAATAGACATCCCTGTCTAGTTGACCTACTTAATTTAAATTGGTTTGATACATATCCATTTACTGTTACCTTCGCCAAGGGTCCATTATATTATGCTTTAATCCAATTAATTTTTTTTGGTAGATTGAACCTCTGTAATACTTTGAATAAATAATTTCATTCTACTCTGTCAAAGGCTTTTTCTGCGTCTAAAGCAACAGCCACTGTTGGTTTCTTATTTCCTTGAACTGCATGAATTAGATTAATAAATTTACAGACATTATCCGCTGTTTGTCTTTTATTAATAAATCCAGTTTGATCTTGTTTTACTATTTTTGGTACACAATTGGCCAATCTGTTTGCTAATAATTTTGCTATTATCTTATAATCTGAATTAAGTAGAGATATTGGACTATATGATGCTGGTGTTAATGGATCCTTCCCCATCTTTGGTATTACTGTAATTATTGCTGTCTTACATGAATCTGGCAAGTTTTGTGTTTCTTCTATTTGGTTCATTACTTCCAGGAGAGGAGGAATTAATAACTCTTTAAATGTTTTATAGAATTCTATTTGGAATCTATCCTCTCTAGGTGTTTTATTGTTCAGCAGCTTTTTTAATATATCCTGTACTTCCTCTATTTCAAATGGTTTTATTAGTTTGTTTTGTTCCTCTTCTTGCAATTTCGGCAGTTCATTTTTAGCTAAAAACTCTTCTACTTTATCATCTTTCCCCTCGTTCTCAGTTTGGTATAATTGTTCATAAAATTCCTTAAAGTTCTCATTAATCTCTATTGGATTATATGTAATTTATTTGTTATTTTCCTTGATGCCAATACAGTTCTTTTAGCTTGTTCTGTTTTAAGTTGCAAGGTTAGTATTTTATGTGTTTTTTCTCCTAGTTCATAATACTTCTGCTTTATTTTCATTATGTTCTTCTCCACCTTATACACTTGTAATGTTTCGTATTTTTTTTTGTCCGCCAATTCTCTCCTTTTCATTATATCATCCCTTTTCACTAGATCCTTTTTTGTACTTACTATCTCCCTTTTCAACTGCTCTATATTCCAATTGTAGTCCTTTTTTATCTTAGTTACATAACTTATTATCTGTCCTCTAATGAAGGCTTTAATTGCATCCCATAATATAAATTTGTCTTTCACTGATTCCGTATTTATTTCAAAATATGTTTTAATTTGGCGTTCAATAAATAAACTCTCTAAATTCCTGCCTTTTAAGTAGCATGGAATTTAACCTCCAGCTATATGTTCTTGGTGGGATATCCTCCAGTTCTATTGCTAATAACAGGGGTGAATGATCAGATAGTAATCTAGCTTTATATTCAGTTTTCCAAACTCTCCCTTGAATATGGGCCAACAACAAAAACATATCATCCTTGAGTTTGTTTTATGCCTACTTGAATAATATGAGTATTCCTTCTCTCTTGGGTGCTGCCTCCTCCATATATCCATAAGTTTCATTTCCTGCATTGATTTAACCATAAATTTGGCCACTTTATTCTTTTTGCTAGTCTTTTGTCCAATTTTATCCAACATTAGATCCAAATTAATGTTAAAATCCCCTCATATTTCCTTGTGTATCTACAATCTTCAAAATAATATCTTGCATAAACTTTTGATCCTCTTCATTAGGTGCATATATATATAGATCAAATTCCAGAATTCTGAATATATCTGACACTTTATCATTACATACCTCTCTGCTGGATCTATTATTTCCTCCTCTATTTTGATTGGTAATTTTTTTAAATTAATATAGCAACACCTCCAGCTTTTGAATTAAGCCGCTATGTGTCCTACCCAGTCTTTCTTTAATTTGTTATGTTGCACTTCAGATGCATCTCCTGCACAAATGCTATATCTATTTTTTCTTTTTTCAATAAATTTAATAGCCTCTTCGTTTTAATTTGGTAATGTATTCCATTAATGTTTATACTCATATAATTCAACATGGCCATCTCATATCCTGTTTACACCTCATTTCCACTTCCTCACCATCACCATCCCACTTTTCTCCATTTTCATCTGTTTTCCCTTTTTAAACTCAATGTATGACAACACATTTAAAACATAAAATACTCCAACAACTCCCACATCCAATATTCCCTTAACCCCAAATATCCCCCCCCTCTATGAGTTGCCCCTTATCCCTTGCCAGGCAACCACAACTCCCCTTTCCATTTGGATTGCGAGCCTGCTTGCAAGCGTCAACTGATTTCGCAGTGATGGTTATTCTCTCCCCCAACACCCCCCCTCAGAAAACACTTTTTTTTTTACACATATAGCAAAGTTTTCCCTTTTTTTTCCCCCTTATGTGCTTTCTTCCCTTCTCTTTCCCTTCTTTAGTTCTTTACTTGTACATTGTTTTTACATCTTTATATATATCTTATCGCCATTCTTCATTCTTGTTGCATCTCTTCATCTCTCCTTCTGTCCTGCAAGCATTCTGCAAATTCTTGTGCTTCCTCCGGATCCAAGAACAGTCTATTTTGCTCCCCAAGGATAAATATTTTAAGCACAGCTGGATGTCTTAACATAAATTTATAACCTTTTATCCATAGGATCGATTTTGCTGTATTAAACTCCTTCCTCTTCTTTAAGAGTTCAAAACATGTCTGGGTAAAAAAATATTTTTTGACCCTTGTATTCCAATGGTTTATTGTCTTCTCTAATTTTATTCCTTGCCTGCTTCAGTATATTTTCTCTTGTCGTATATCTCAAAAATTTTACTAAAATGGATCTTGATTTTTGATGTGTCTGTGGTTTCGGAGCTAGTGTTCTGTGTGTCCTTTCTATTTCCATTCCTTCCTGCATTTTTGTCATTCCCAAGACTTTTGGGATCCATTCTTTTATAAATTCCTTCATATCTGTGCCTTCTTCATCTTCCTTTAGGCCCACTATTTTTATGTTGTTTTGCCTACTATAATTTTTCAACATTTCAATTTTCTAAGCCAACAACTCTTGTGACTCTTTAATTTTTTAAATCACTTTCTTCCAATTTTCCTCTTAAGTCATTCAATTCGATTTCTACAGCCATTTCTCATTCTTCCACATTTTCTATTCTTTTCCCTATGTCTGCTATGACTAGCTCTAATCTTTGCACTTTATCTTCTGTTCTTTTCATTTTTCTTTTAATTGCACTAAATTCTAATGACAACTATTCCTTTATTGCTCTCATCTGTTCTTGAAAAAAAGGTTTATCTATATTCTGTCCATCTGTTTTACCTTCTATCTCTCTGTGAAGATCTTGGTCTTCTTCCTCTTCTGTGTCTGTACTTGTGTTTGTGTCTTCTTCTTCTCTTCTTTGTATCTCTATCTCTTCTGACTTTCCTGATGAGTTGCTTGTCTCACTTTGTCGGACCTTATCTTGCTTGGCCTCTTGCTGTTGGTCCTCTTCTTCTGGGCTGCTCATCTATTGAGCCTCCTGCTGCTGCTCTTCTTTCCTTTCACTCCCTCTCCTGCCATTTTCCTCTTCTTCCAGCTGAGAGCCCTAGTGTCGGGCATCCCTCAGCTAGTCGCGCTGTGGTTGCCCGCTCCTTGGCTGAGCCCCCCTCCCGTTGGTATTCTCCTTCTTCTTAGTTTGCACTCTGTGCATGCGCGACTCCTCTTGTTTAGCTCAGAGAGCAATTTTTGCAGTCCAGCGGTTGGGGGGTTGGGACATCGTGGGGCCTTCACCAACCTCTGAGATCGGGCAGTCTTCTCCACTATGGCTCCTTGTTTCTTCATGCAGGTAAGGCCTTCTCCTTTCTTTTCTGGCATCCTGTTGTTTTTTTTTACTTTTTCCTTCTTGGGTGCCATTTTCTTTCTTTACAACTTTATCTTTTATTTCTTATATTTTGTATTTATTGAACTTTGTCTTTTCATCACTTTTTTTCTTCTTTTCTGGAGAAGGCTGGTATTACCCTACCGGCCACTACTCCATCACGTGACTCCTCCCAAAATGTTGAATTCCTGAGGTGAGGTGAGAGTAACCGTCCTTGACATCAAGGCAGCATTGGACTGAGCATGGCATCAAGGAATCCTGGTAAAGCCAACCCAATGGTTAGATTTGTGAATCATGAAAAGAAAGATGGTTGTTGATGAAGGTGAAACATCTGAGTCTTGTAACATCACTGGAGGAGTTCCTCAGATGCCAATGACCATCCTTTCTTAGTGTAGACAGAAGTGGGAATGTTTGTTCGTGATTACACTATATTGAATTCTATTTGAAACTCCTCAGCAAATGAAGCAGCTCATATCCCATTGTACCTTTCAGGCATGGTTTTGCAAGTACAATGTGCATTAAAAAAAAGCCAGGCAATGGCCCTCTGCAGCAATAAAGAAATTAAACTAATACCCTTGATTTTCAATGGCATTTCCACTGCCGACAATCCCACTGACCCATCAATATCCTGAAACTCAAGTGGAGCAGGTACACAATTAATATGATGACATGTCTGTGTATCTGGCGGTGAGTGACCAACTTCCACACATCCCGAGGCTTTTCCATCATTTACAAAGCACATGTCACTTGCCTAAATATGTGCATTGTCAACAACATATAAGTAGCTCACCTCATCCAGGAAAAAGCACCTATTTGATTTGTTCCCTTTCCTCCATTCCTGAATGCTAATTTCTCCCATAACTGGTGCTTCGTGACTGCAGTGAGTCCCACTATGCTCACTGACCTGGGCTACTCCCACAACGCTTCCCAGTCCTGCAACATTTACAACCAAAAAGGACAAGGCAATAGGTGCATGGAATCTACCATCTGCACATTCCTCACACACGATCCTAATTCAGAAAAGTATTACAGTATGGTCATCATTCTTTACCATGGCAAGTAAATCCAGGAACTTCCTCCACGACACCACTGAGGGAGTACTTTAATGCATTACTTCTATTCTTGTCACAACATTTGAGTGCAAATAAAAGAATTATTGGGAGATATCTTAATGCTAAAACTCAGCAGTATATAGAGTTAACAATTCTGAGCATGGTTCATTATTCAAGACGAAACTCATTTAATCTTGCATGAACATCTTCTGTTGGAGCTGGCTTGATATGAAAACAAATTTTAAAAATGTTTACATTAGATGTACAACACGGTAACAAGTTCCTCCGATCCAAGAGCCCATGCCACCCAATTATACTCAATTAACCTCCAGCCCACATATGTTTTGAAGGGAGGGAGGAAACCTACGGAGACACAGAGAGAACATATAAATTCCTTACAGACACTGCATGGATTTGAAGCCTGGTCACTGATGCTGTAATAGTGTTGCCCTAACCATTATGCTAACCATTTTTTTGGGTAACTATGTGTAGAGCTCGTCGAAAGAACCAAAGACTTGTTGATCCAAACCAAGGCTTTTATTAGCAAAAGACAGGAGCTCTTCACAGGTGGTCGACCAGTCCGGAATGATCCGACCTGGCTAGGGACACAACGTTTTAAGGCCCGGACAGTAGGCATGGCTAAGCTCTCAGCCAAACAGTCATTACACTCTAGATACTGTAACTATATACATTGGTGATAGGTCTGTACTATCACACTATGATAGGTACACAATAAAGAAAGAATCCTGCAACTGAAGTTCCTTCAACAAGAAGGTGTGCTCTATTCACTCTGCACCCATGACTGTGTGGCGAGATACAATTCAAATGCTATCTACAAAGATGCAAGGGACATCATGGTTGTTGGGAGAATCACAGATTGCAATGAGGAAGCATGCAGGGGGGAAGATAGATCAGCTGGTTAAGTGGCATCAAAACAACTTGTACTCACTGTTAACAAAATGAAAGAGATAATTGTGAACTTCAGGAGGAGTTCAGGAGAACACGAACCAGTTCTCATCGAGGCGTTAGCAATGGAGAGGGTCAAGAACTTTGAATTCCTGAGTATTAACATCTCTGAGGATCTGTCCTGAAGCCTCTGTGTTACTGCAATCATGAAGAAGGCTCGCCAGCGATTATACTTGGTGAGGAATTTGAGGAGATTCGGCATTTCGCTGAAGACTTCTACAAGCGTACGGTGAAGAGCATCCTGGCTGGTTGCATCACTACCTGGTTTGGAGGTGCCAATGCTCAGAACAAGAAAAAGCTCTGAAGAGTTGTTAACTCTGCCTGCGACATCATGGGCACCAGTCTTCATTTCCATCGAGGACATCTATATGTCTTAAAAAAGCTGCATGTATCTCAAGGACCTTCACTACCCAGGCCATGCCTTCTTCACTCTGCTACCTTTGTGGGGGGGGGGGGGTGTGGAAAAAGATACAGGAGCCTAAAAACAAGCACTCAGTGGCACAAGGACAGCTTCTACCCCTTTGGATCAGATTTGTGAATGAAGAATTAACCATAGACACTACCTTTTTCTTTCTCTTGCACCATTTTTTTATGTATTTTGTAATGTGGTTTATAGAAATGTTTACACTGTGATACTGCCACAAAACAACTAATATTTTGATATGTTCATGGGAATAATTTCCAATTCTGATCACTTTCAGCATGGTACCCAGTTCTTTACTTCTAATAAGTTTTTTTGGAAAGCTGCCATCATTTTAATATATGAACACAGCGGGAAATTTATTGTCCAGAAAGTTTCAGAGAAAGCAAGGACTATTTGATTGTTGTGGAATGTGAGAATATTTACATTAACAACAGTTCACCACGTTAACCCCTTTTTAGTTTGTCCAGCGGGGTGAAGTGGGGCAGGAGTTCTTACAAGTTATGTCTGTCTGGTGGCCTGGTTTTTTTTTTGTTGTTATTGCTGCGACCATCTGGGCTGTTGCCGGGACCGCCATTGATCCCTGGACCTCCAGTGCTGAGTCGACTTGGTGGGTGCTTGGCAGCTCGACCGGAGTGGCGGGGGGGGAGGAGCTAGGGTGCCATGGTAGTTTGTGTCCATGAGAGGCGAGGGTGCTGTTTGGTGGTCAAACTCCACAGGGATCCCCGCAAGGTCCCGGATGAAGACCGTGTCCTTGCACTCATCCGGGTAGGCCACGTCTACGCATTGAGGATGGAGGAGTTGGACCCTTTCTATCAGTGGATCAGTTTTATGGCTGCCTTGCATGACTCCGTAGCAGGATCGGCCCTGGGGATGTCAACCAGGAAGGCAGGGTGGTCCCCGTCATGGTCTTCCTGGGGAAGGAGATAATTCTTTTGTGAGGGTTTGCATTGGTGGCGCTGCATAGAAGTGATCTAATCGCATGGAGTATTTTGGGGAAGACCTCATGTCAGTGATGGTGAGGAGGCTGGCATTCTCCTCTCAACCTGGCCATTCCCTCAGGGGTTATAGTGGGTGGTCCTGCTGGTAGCGATACTTCTGCACTGTAGGTATTGACACAACTTGTCACTCATGAATGAGGACCACCTGTTGCTGTGGATATACAATGGATACCTGAATAGGGTGAGAAGGTTGTGCAGTGCCCTGATGACAGTGGTGGTGGTCATGTCCAGGCAGGGGATGGCAAAGGAGGAATGCTCAGGCATTCGAAAGACTATGTGGCCTTTACCAGGTGTGCTCTGTCTGATTGGTAGAAGCATGGCTTGCACTCCATGCAGACCTGGCAGTCCCTAGTCATGTCTCTGACATCCCCAGTGGAGTATGGTAGATTCCAAGATTTAATGAAATGGAAAAATCTCATGACTCTGAGATGGCAGAGGTCATTATGGAGTATTTTGAGGTGATCTATCTGTGTATTGGCACATGTTCCTTGGAACACGACGTCCAGGGGCTCGTTGAACTTCCCTACCCAGAACAAGATGGCGTAGTTATAGGTGGAGAGTTCGATCCTCCACCTCAGGATCTTGTCATTCTTTATCTTACTCCGCTGCTTGTTGTTCAGCATGAATGCTATGGCTCATTGGTCCATTAGCAGGGTAAAACATCTGCCAGCCGGGTAATGCTTCCAGTGCTGTACTGTCTCAACTATTGCCTGAGCCTCCATCTCAATGGAGGAGTATCAGACTTCAGTGCTTTGGAGGTATGGGGAAAGAAAGCCACGGGTCAGCCTGCCTGGTTAAACGTGGTGGCCAAGGCAAAATAGGATGTATTGCACTGTACTTGGAACAGGCCGGATTTGTCCATCGCATGGGTTGCGGCCTTGGCAATGTTCTCTTTTACGCAATAGGCCTCTCTTGTCAGGGGGAAAGATGTGGAGTTGATGAGGGGGTGGGCTTTGTCTGCATAATTGGGAACGCAATGGGCATAAGAAGAGAAGAACCCCAGGCACCTTTTCAGGGCTTTGAGGCTGTGAGGGAGGGATAATTCTAGCAGGTGGTTCATTCAGTCGGGGTTGGCGACTGTCCATTCTGCACAACACAGCCAAGTTTCGCCAGTCGGGAAGTGAGGAAAACACATTTGTCCCATTGTAGGTTAGGTTGAGGTATTTGGCAGTCATGAGGAATTTCTGGAGGTTGGTGTCATGGTTTTGCAGGTCCTGGCCGCAGATCATAACATTGTCCAGGTAGGGGAAGGTAGTGCGTAGGCCATTTTGGTCCACCATCTGCTCCATCTCCAATTGGAAGATGGAGAGTCTGTTGATAACACTGAAGGGGACCCTGAGGAAATGATAGAGGTGGCCATTTGCCTCAAAAGCGGTGTTCTTGCGGTTCTCTGGATGGATGGAGAGCTGGTGGTAGGCTGATATTGGGCGATTTGATTGACCATATCCATTATGCGAGGGAGGGAGCACGCATCCAGCTGCATACAGCTGTAGATGGACTGGCTGTAATCAATCACATTCATTGTTTTTCCCTACTCTTAATCACCACTACCTGAGCTCTCCACGGGCTTTTATTGTTCTCAATATTACCTCATTCAAGAGTGTCTCCACTTCAGGTTTAATGAATGGTCTGTCCTCTTCACTTTATCAGCTACTTATTGTGGTGACTGGCTACAGTTGTGAGTGAGATTGGAAAACAGCAATGGGGTATTGATGCGGAGGGTGGGGAGACCGCTTGTTGGTTCAGTTGGTGGGGTGGGGGGTGGGCAGGGAGGGGGAGAGCATGGTTGCAGGAGAGGACAGCTAGCTTATGAACACTTTTGAGGTGACACTGAAGTCCAACCCCAGCAGCACTGGTGCACAGAGCTATGGCATGTCAAAGAGCTTAATGTCTCTGTAGCTTGTTCCCCTTTTGGAGAGTGTCACCACGGTGTAGCTGCGGATCTCGGCCAAGTGGGATTTTGAAGCCAGGGAGTGTTTGTAATTTACTGCCCTTGCTTTAAGGGAATAATACACCATTTCAGGGTGGATAAAACTCTCTGTACTCCCGTGATGGAAGTGACATCTCATCATCTGATCATTGACCAAGATGTCCATCATCAACTGGAAGAGTTGATATGGGCTGTTTTGATCCAGTAGCACGGGAGTTAGCATCGATTTGTGATCTGGCTTGTACTGGCTCATTGTCTTGGCAGCATCTAAGATGGTAGACCCCATGTCATGGCGTGGTCATCCCCAGAAGATGGTGGCCCCCATGCTGCAAATGCAGCATTTGGGCTAGAAGGGGGCCGGGATCAGCATACCTTCTTCAAGTCCAACTTACTCTGCTCAAGTAGTCTCTGGTGCACATAGTCTGATTTGACTCCAGCGACATAGGTGTCCCGGATCATGTTCGCTGTGCATTTGGCAGCCAACACCAGCTGAAAGTTGCATGCTCATGCAAGTCCCTGCAGAGTCCAGCAGAAATTGTTACTCGACTCTCCTGGTTGCTGTCTGTGGTTAGCCAGCATGCGTCTGGCATAGACCTCGTTGGCTTTCTCCCTGCACTGATCTTTCAGTATATCCATTGCCTTCTCAGACATTGAGGCATCCCTGATCATCAGGAATACTCGATGTCCAAACCAGGAGAAGAGTAGGTGCAGCTTGTTCACCTCCGATTCTGGTGGAATTTTGCAGAAAGACTTCAAAGCAGAGTAGCCAGAGTTCAAAGCTGACTGAAGCTTCTGGTGATCATGGTCAATCTCCAGCTTATCGGGCTTCAAGTTGTTCCATTGTTGGATAAAAAAAATATTGTAAATAAAATTGAAGCACTGTCGATAACTCGAAAGGCTGGAGTTACAGAATGACAAGCTTTTTTTCACAAGAAACTTTGTTTATCCTATTCTGTAACCCAGGCTTTTGGGGGAGGGGTTACGGCATTTAATCCTTTATACTGGGTCAAGTGAGTGGAGCCATGGGTAAAGTCACAGTGAGGAGGCAGGTTCAGATAAATGAATAAACAAGTAGGCCAAAGAGTTGGAAGCCTTCAAGGTGCCTCACAACTCCTGAACAATATCAGTATATCCATTTTCACTGAGAAGTCAGACCACATGAAAAGATGCCAAGAACACTTCTGTGAGCTGTTGAACAGACCAGGAACCATCATTAATGAGACATTGGGCAGAGTACACCCTTGACCCATATTGTTCGAGCTAGATGGTCCCCCTACTCGTCACAAAGTCATTAAAGCCATTAAACAGCTAAAAACCAAACAAAGCACCAGGGCCTGATGGTATTGCAGTGAGATCTACCAGTATGGTAGTAATACACTGATATAATGCCTGATCCAGCTACTCACAAAGTTGTGGGGAGTTGCAGAACTCATCAGTCATGACCATCTACAAGAACAAGGGAGATGAGAGAAATTGCAACATTTATCATGGCATCTCTTTTCTGTCAGTTGCAGGGAAATGCCTCACAAAAATTATCCTTAGACATTTGATGATCAGCATCAATGACAACATCATTCCAGAAAGCCAGTGGTTTTCGAACAGGCCAAAGTACATTGGAAATGATCTTCTCACTGAGTGTAAGGTAAAACATCATGAGATGGGAATGTGTAAGGAGTTACCCTGCCCTGTACAGGGCTGTAACAAGATGTAAATGCATCCTTGTACTTACAAGATAAGAGAGACATTGATGGATTGAGAGGCAGGAAGCTAGCAGGGAAAGGATAGCAACAGTTTTAGTCATTGGACAAGTAATGATATGATGATGTTCTAAGCATGTATCCAAGGGTATAAAAAATCACCATTTTGCTGATAACGGCAGAATGCATTCTCCGACTAACCTGGTTGGTCGCAAGTGTTGCAATCCGGTAATAAAGAACAAAGAACCCTGATTTCGACTCAGCCTGGTGTTTGTCTCACTCATTCATGAACAAAGCAGACCTAACACTGAGGCAGCTCCAAAATAAATGTGTTGAGTAGCAGAGAAGTCTCTATGTCACATTTGTTGATCTAACAAAAGCATTTGACACTGTTGGTCAAGATGGCCTGTGGAAGCTCTTACCCTATGCCTAACCAACATCATCTTCAGTTCCACGAGGGTATGAATGGTTACATCAATATGTGTGGTGAGAACCACTTCCCAACGGTGTAAAACAGTGTTATGTTTTGGTACCTATTCTGTTTGGACTATGTATTCTTCACTGCTGTTCTCCTGGATGCCACTTCAGACCTGAAGTTAGTTGTGTTCCTACAAATGAGGGCTGATGGTGAGCTCCTCAACCTCACAAGACAGAGAACAAAAACAAAAGTCAAGGACATTGTGGCGCACGAGCTACAGTTTGCTGATGACTGTGCACTAGTTATCGACTCTCTCAAAGACTTTGCCAGAGTGACTAAAAGCTACAGATTGATGATCAGCCTGAAAAAGACGGACATTTTCTACCAACCGGCCCCCTGGCTCAACCTATGAAGAACAACTGTCCTCATTGATGACCCTCGTCTCAATGCTACCAACAAGTTTTGCCTCTTGGGCAGAGCAATAACATCCTCAACTTCTCTAGATGTAGAGATTGAGTCAAGAACTAGAAAGGCCTGCGTTGCCTTTGATCAGCTGAAAGATCGGGTTTGATCGCAGAACATCAGGTTGGCCAACAAGCTCTCCAATATTGAGGTCCTTTCTCGAGCTGGAATGCCAGCAGTTTTAACCTTGGTGATGTCAGCCAACTGTGCTGGGCAGGACATGTTGTCAGAATGCCTGACGGAAGACTGCTCAAGGACATCTTTTACAGCCAACTGTCCAGTGGTATCTGAAAAGGAGGAGGCCAGTGACTACGGTACAGGGATGTTCTGCACAGGAACCTCAAGAAAGTGAACGTTACCCCATCAACATGGGAGAATCTGGGTAAAGATCACTCACAGTGGAGGACCGCTGTCAGAAAAGGTGGGGATGCTGTTGAGAAAAAGCTCAAAGAGGCAACAGATGAAAGGCAGAGGAAGTGTCACAACTGAACTTCTGCCCCTCCAGGCCTCACCTGTGGCAAGCAGGGCCTGCCAAGGATCGGCCTGTACAGCTACTCCAGGACACACATATCAAACCCCACAAACTGACTGAAAAAGAAACCATCATCATCCGATGGGATGGAGAGCCAGGAGAAGAATATTTGGATAAGTCAAATTATTCCTTGCATGTGGGGAAAGAGATTTTTTACCTTTAGTTTATTTAAGTGGACTGTTAGATTTTGTAGAAACAGTCAAAACAAGCATTTTTGAAGCCTATTTTTTCCAAGATTCCTGCAAAATGGTCATTTCCCCCCCCCCCCCGAATCAAAACATTCCAAGAGCTATCTCACTTGGGTTGTTAATTTGCATAATTTTCCAATCACCAGGGGAGTTACAAATTTGCAAACAAGAAGTCCTGGTATAGAACTTTTGATAGATAATGTTACTAACTTTACTAATTTTTTATATTAAGTTTGAGTTCAATATATGTTTCATCTTAACTCCGTTTGTTAAATATATGCATTTAAGTTTGATTTAAATATGTTTTTTTTAAGTCTGATATCTTAGTATTAATTACTTTTCTTTTTGTTAGTATTTTAATCAGTTATGTTTTTGTTTTTTTTGTAAGTGGAATTTTTTTCACATATATTATTAACTTTATTAATTCTTCACACTTTATTTTGGGGGGAAGGGGGGTTGGACTAATTTGAGTCGGGTTATTAATGTGTAATAATTATTTGGGAGGGTATAGTTTATTTAGATTACTGATACTGTATTGTAATTTTATTATTTTATTCTTAATTTTTTTTAATGTAATCCTATATGTTATTCATGTTATAAAATCTTAAATAAAGTTTAAAAAAAAAAGTCCTGGTATGGATTGTGACCCAACCTACAATGTGACTAATTAAAAGTATTGGGAGATGCTGCTACAAGAAGCCACACAAACTCGCTAGACATTTCCCGCTTTAGTTTTGGGGAAACATTGAAAGATAAATGCATTCTTGTAATATGGGGCTTCCAAGGGAAAACACTACAAATGCATATTTGATGGTACTCGCTGCTCACCTTTCGTATTTTCTTGTGTCATCTGCTAAACCACTGCCTTTTGAAGATAAATAAAGAGATCAAAGGAGAAATGAGTGTTAATAAATACTTTAGCCTTAATCATTTGCATTGTGTCAGCTTTTATTTCATCTATTTAGATCAGGACTTTTCAGGAACCCCCTCAGCTGATCTACTTCAGAAACCTTCATCCTAGCAATTATTTTGAAGCTCTCCTGTTTGTCTTCTTATCTTCCATTTCTCATAAACTCTAGCTTGTTTAAAACTCTTTTGGCTCTATTTTGACTGGTGCCCAACATTTCAGACTACGCTCTCCTCTCAATCCAGCAACATTTTGGTTTTGTAACGCTCATCTTTTGTTTACAAATTCCTTCCTTTCAACAGCACCCCTCCACCCTTTACCCTGACTTCACTGCCTTGCCACTACTTTCCATGATAGCATCAGCAGTTCCCAGAGCCCCAGAGACCTTTGCATTCTTCTAATTCTGGCCTCTTGCGCATTCCCACTTCAGTTGTTCCATTGTTATTGACTGTGCACTCAGCACCTTGATTCTGAAATTTTGAAATTGCTTCGCAAATATTTCTCTCTCGCATTTATCTCCTTGATGCTGTGTGTATCAGTGCTAAGGAGTCTTTGGAGACATTTTACTATAATGAAGGCAAAATATAAATGGTTTGATGTTGATTTTTTTTTCTTTTTATAAGCCTTTGTGTGCCTGGTTTATTGCCATATTCTTCACTTTAATTTGTATATGTCTTTGTAACAAACAAATCAATGCAACTTATTTATTTTAAGCAATAACAGTTGTTGGCCATTCAACAGAGGTATGAGTCCAAATTCCACTATACCACTGGAGAATTTAAGTTCAGATAATTAAATAATTCTTGGATAAATATGAAACCATTGTATTGCAAACATCATTTGGTCCACTGATACCCTTCTGGACAAGATATCTGCCAATCTTGCTGGAAGACTCCAGATCCATCAAAAAACTTGAGGGCCATTGGTGATGAACAGTGGAATCTCCTATTTCCAGTGGCCTACATGTCCTGGAATGAATGCATCAAATAAATACCAGAGTACTACAAGTTTACAAGAATAATTTGATGACAAAATGTGTTTCAACTTTAGCTGTTCAATCCGCAGTGATTATTTTGTGAGAAGGATAGCTTAGAATTTTTAAATTAATGGTGCATAATGGTTTACGAGAGTGATCATGGGAATGAATGATTAATATATGTGCAGCCTTATTTACTTGAATGTAGAAGGATGAGGTGAGATCTGTTTGAAACATTCCAAATATTGAAAGGCCTGGATAGAGTGCACAGAGAGGTATTTTCAGTAGTGGGAGAGTCTAGCACCAGAGGAGACAGCCAAAGTATAACAGGATATCCCTTTAGAACAGAGATGAGGAGGGTGGTGAATCTGTGGAATTCATTGCCACAGACCGCTGTGGAGGTTGTCATTGGGTATATTTCAAAAAGAGCTTGATACATTCTTGATTTGTAAGATCATCAAAGGTTATGAGGAGAAGACAGGAAAAGGGGTTGAAAGGAAGAATACATCAGCCATGGTTTGAATGCTAATTCTGCTCTTATGCACTTGTATTAAAAAACTCTTCTCTGTTTGTAATTCTAGAATCTGCTGAATTAAATATGCCATTCACTCGAATCTTTGAAAATAGAATTGGAAACTGAGTTTAGTGATTCATAACAATTTTATTTACATTTATTACATCAAAGCTTCACATTTTGAGAATGTTCTCACAAATAACATTTAAAGGATTCATTTTCCCACAGTAATCCAGAGGCTTTTAAGAACTTGTACCTTCAGCAGTCTCTTCATGGGATAGCTGCCAAGCCTTGCCCCCAAGAACAGTATTTCCAGGAATCCCCTTATCAGTACAGAAGGGATTCCTGGGAAAACTGGACCCTGAGGACAAGGTCAATGGAAGATTGAAATTGAAGGTCTGTGGATAAACAAAACATTCCCAAGAGAAGCATCGTGCTACATTCCTTCTCTCATCACCCATGGAACAAATATCTGAAATCATTCACTTTGCTGATTTATGGTGGAAATGAAACAAAACTGGCATAAGACGGATTTAAAACTTCATGTTGACATAATGTGCAAGCTGTGCTCTGATATAATAGTGATTTTACATTCAATTCTGAGATGCCAATTATTTATAATTGGGAACCCGAGGACATCAAAAAATATACTACCCTTGCAAGTTGTACCATGTTCTATATTCCAACATGTGAAGAAAATTATCTGTGGCTTCACCCTTTGCATGGGCTTGACTCAATCAGAAAATCATGTGTAAGGGTAATTTTTTGTGAAGTTAATGACATGAAAATTGGGGGCATAGTGGATCAAATATGCAGAATTGGACACCCAGTGCATCCACCCCCTATTTAACATTCTCCCTCAGGATTCTTGTCTCATAAAATGAACCTTCATACCCTTAAAATGAAATACTGTAGAAAAAACAGGAAGTACTAAGCAGTAAGCCAATCAACACTTGGAAGAATATAAATGCTTTAGGTTACTGTAATCAGCTTCATCCAATGTATTACCCCAAATCGCTCTTTCAGATGGTAAGTAAATCATTTTACACTTCCAGTCATCCTACTTTTATTTTGGGATACCAATATTCATAGCTTTGACCTGAATATTAATTCCTCAAAGTTAATATTATCTGCTGTTATGTTGTTCACAATTTGTAGAATTGAATTTAATGATTTTAGTGCAAATTAGAAGTTTGCCCAATAATGAAGTGATTGGAGTCTGAGGAACAAAGGTTCTCTTGCTACCTCAAGTAACCATTGTATAGAATCCTGTCCTGGGATACATAAATGTAGCATGTGCCACCTGACCTGGTATTGAAGTCTCAGAAACCATGACCCTACCGCCACCCCCCCACCCCCCACTTTGTCCATGTGTCCAACTTTCAAAACTTATTCCCCAACTGCTAGCCTGATCCAATTTGATCTGAATATGGGGAACCTTTAAATGCATTTGAAACCAATGGACCTGAACCTAATACTTATTGTTGGTCCTTCTGTTGCTGAGGAGCTTCCCTCTTGCTTTATTACAAGAACAACCATTGTTGCAGCTTATCTATTTTTATTTTACTGTATCAAATATGTAACTTCAATTAAAATTTTTAAAATCAGACCTTAAACTCCCTTTTTATTTCAAATAAAATATACCCCAGTAGACAGCACTCTCAATCACTTTGGTTCAATTAGAGTGGAACATGCAGCTGTTGTTCAGTGCATTACTAACTGGGAGTGAATTTTGAGATAATTATGCATTCCTGAAAACTGTTGTGTTCTTTGCAACAATGTTGAGAGTACTTCTGTGAATTGTTAGTTTAGAATTAGTCTCACGGAAGGAGGGCAGGAAGTGGATTGGGAGTTGCCTCCTTAGAAAAAGGATCTCTTGTAGTTGAGTACCTCCCCATAAACTCTCCCCAACAACTTCTTAAATTAGTTTATCAATTAAAGAGATGAAAAACATGCAATGTATTATTACAGTGGGAAGAGTAATGTTTAGGATTAAACGTTGCAGATTGCCAGTACACTCTGACAATAACAAATTTAAACAAACTGTGTAGTACGAAATTGCCATAGGCTATAAAACATTTGTATTTATTTATTTTTCTTGAGAACAACTACAAAATAAAATGCATAAGATGATGATGTTCTTATAATTTTTGTAACAAATTTCTTGTGGCAAATAATTTTTCTGGTCTCAGCAGAAGGTCAATTATGGTCAGGAAAATGAGCTCAAACCATGAGAAGATGACCTCCTGCCTGGTATGGAACATTTTGAATGTTCCCATGAGTTGTACTAATGAAGTCTGTTTGCCGTTAGGACATAGTTTAATGAATATGTATGTATAAAGAAAAGCAGCACCACTTCCTTATGACATGTCCATCTGAAACCCAATTCATAGAGCTATTAGAAACTTAAAATCAAAGCAATATATTGCTCTATCACACTATTTTCATTTAAAATGCCATTTAATGAAAGATCTGAGTCTATTGCCATTACTGTCTACTATTTATGATGCTTTCTTTTTGCATGTAAAATTCATCTGATATAAATTCTAAATTACTTTTCAGTAATAAAAATAAAATTGGTACTATTTGGCAAAAAGGAAAACACATCAATGATATCAAATGATCTTCAATGGAACAACAAAGAATTGACAGATCATATTACCTTCATCTTGTGCAGTGCTGCCTGGCTCTTCATCCAAGACCATTGCTGCAGTGTCCATCCTCCAGAGCTACAGTGCTTCATCTCAGACTCACAACTGACCAGAGATGCAGCACTGCACCTCTGGCTGATTCACATGTCAGGCCTCAAGCTACATTGTTCATTCTGAAGGCCCACAAAAGGGAAATTTAGGGAACAGTTGTTGAATAAGATCACTGTCAAAGAAGGATTAGATATGGGATGATCATTTCAAACAGAATTAAATGGTTGTCAGAGTCCATTATGTGCTTCAAGTTGGATCACATGTTCCAGGGCCTGGCATTACCTATTCAGTGTTAATCTTCACTGATTTTCCCTTTTGTAATTTGGTGATTATGAAGATGTAGGTTTGAGCCAGTACATTTTCCCCTCTCGGCCAATAGAAATCAGGTATGCAGGCAGGAAGGTTGCTCAAAGCACCTTTCTGGACTAGAGCTAGTGGTCCCTTTCATAATGTATCCTGGTTTCAGAAAATTACATCTCGACCCTCTTGCAATTTTGATTGGGAATAATGACTCGTGGGTCTCAGTGAACGGGCCTGATTGTGCTTGACAAACACTGCAGATCCAAGAATGTATGAGTAAACAGTGAGAAGTTGGAAGGACCTCAGCAGGTCTGGAAATATCCATGGAGAGAAATGGACAGTTAATGTTTCAGTTTGGGGTCCTGACCATTAGCTAAAATTCTGCAATTCCCCTGCCTCCCCCACAAGTGGGTGAAATGAACCGTGGCTTTGTACCCATCACTGTCCCCCAGAATGTTACCTGGGCACTGGATGGCAAATCAGAGTCCTGTCCCTGTCAACCATGATGGCCTTTGCTATTATACGCTTCAGTTTTACAGTTAGAATTTTTTTTTAAATTGTTTAAATATTTAAAAAAGTTAAGATGAGCACACTTCTGTAAATTTTCAAGTTTAAATTAAAAAGAGCATTTATATTAATTAAAATAAAGATAAAACACTTTTTTCATCCATGTTAGTAACACCATTAATTTAAATAAAAAGGATGTACCATCGGCCTGTCTAGAACTCATGGCCCAGATGTCAATTGTTCTGCTGCCTCAGTTCAATGTGACCCAAAACACTTCCCGAACAAAATGAGAAATTCAAGAGTGAGCTTGACAATCAGCTCCTGACCTCCCTGTAGCAATGCACAGATATGAACTTCTAGACTATGTTAACCCAATGACCAGAGTTTTTCAATGAAAACTTTTAGATCATTGCTCTTTCATCATTACACTGGACAACGAAGACTTAGCTTCCTGAACACTTTTGGGTGTATTTTATGGATTTTGGGATGTTGATCACAAAAATCACTTTAAAATCTTCATATCACATACCACTTTTTAGATATAACCTATTTTTGTGATTTCCTGTCATAATTTAAGACTATGCCCACAAAGCCAGCTGTTTGGATCAGTCCAAGCATGTCTGGGCATGTACTCAGTAGAGGAGCTATGCAAATGTTGAAAATATTTAAAAAAAATAATAATTTAGACATACAACATTGGTAACAGGCCCTTTCAGCCCAGGCGCCTGTGCGGCCTAATATATCCAACCCTCAGTATGTTTTGAACAGTGAGCGGAGACTGCATGGGATTTGAATCTCGGTCCCGATTGCTGGTGTTGTACAAATGTTGCACTAAGTGCTGCGCTTACCGTGTTACTCGCGGTTAGTGTACCAGTTAGTACAACATTGTTACAGTGCCAGCAATTTGAGAATTTTCTTGGCAACCAGAGAGCACCAAACTACATCCAGCTGATTGACAACATGCTTCAACCATACAAAACCATGAAGTGAAAGCATGCAATTGAAAATTCATTATCTACATTTGCACTTGGACCTTTTCTCTGCTGATCTTGGTGCCATCAGTGACAAACATGATGAAAAATTTTACCAGGAGATTGTGACCATGGAAAAGTGGTATCAGGGGAACTGGAATCGATTAATGCTGGCCATCTATTGCTGGACACTGACATGAGAGGCATCAGATGCTGAATACAAGTGAAAATCAATGGCAAAACATTTCTCGGTCAGTTGAACTAACATCATGTGTCAGCATCATTATGTGATTAAACATGCTAAATTTAATAAAAGTTAATTTAATGTTTCCCCAACTTCCTACATCATACAGCAAATCTGAAAGTACCTTTGTGTTCAGCTTGAAGTTGTCTATCATAATCCCCATTTTTTTTTCAGGAAGGAAACCTTATGAAAAAAAATTGTTGTCCAATGTTATTTTTGTGGCCAAATTTTTTATACAGTTAAATGGGTTATCTATCAAACTAAATGGAAAAAAAAATCCTGAAATGATCAGATTTTCCTGAGAATATGCAAATTTAAAACACTGCTAAGATTGAGGAAGATGTATAATCTTCAATGGTGTAAGCATTTTATGATTTTGTATTTATTATAAAGTGCTGCAGTAAGTGCCCTAGTTTCTCTAGTATTTTGTGAACTATGGAATACTTGAATCAATTCAGCATAATTAAAATGGGCAAATGAAGAAAATCTTGAGGCATTGTGTGCGATTCACTCAGTGCAATCTGGCTTGTGTTGTATTATTTTCAAAACTACTTCCTGTTCAAATGTAAAGCAAACTGTGGAAATAATGAGATTAGCTTCTAGCTGGACCCCGTTTCCCAGTGTTTCACAGTCGATGACCTCTCGCCTTTGTTTTTGTGTTGGCTGCCCTCTGAGATGCTCCTGGCTCCTTGCCCATGAGTACACAGTCGAGGGTGGTCACACCTTTGTCAGAAAAAAAGGAAACGGTTAAGTTGCTTCTCATGATATGAGGAAAAGTGCATATTTTAATTTGCTGGAAAATAATTAAATTTTGCAATATAATGGATTCAGCTTTTTAAACTAAATAATACAATGAAATTGTATGCCAAATTAAGTCAATTAAAACATTTGGGAGTGAATAGATGCCGGTATTAAAAATGATTCTACTTTGTTCTTGATTTCAGTGTAACTTTGTAAAACACAGTTGAGGTTAAATATTTAAATTAAAAATTAAAATTATGCCAAATAATCTGCATTTCAGACCAATCCAATACTCAATTGATAATCAAGTAAACACATTTACAAAAGTATCCACAAAATTATCAGCTACTGCTCATCCTTTTCAAGTATATATTTGCTTATTTGTCTCCTGTACAAGTTCATTGTTCCCTCTATTTACAGTTCTATTTTTCTCTTTCCATTCCCACACTTCTATGTCATGATCTTTTTTTGACTCTCAAGTGCAAAGCTCCGAGTTTTCCCATGTGAGTTTTAGCATTTCTCCCAGTTAGATAGTGTGTTGACCAGATGCTTCAGGGTAAGTTATAAAACCATAAAAAGCAATATTTTTCATGCTCCTAGTGAAATAGATGGAACAAGATTCTCCTGACATAAGAAATATGAAATTGGAAAATGATTGGTCTTTGCCATTTAATGTGGTCATGACTGAACCTCTGCATCAATTTCATTTTCCAAACCCATCCCATTTTCTTAATTCTTTTGAAATAAAAATTCATCTGTCTTGAATATATGTGAATATTCTTGAGAGATTTAAAGGGGCAATGCAAGAAGAGGAACACAGTTAATGTAGCAGTTAGCACAAGACTATGAAAGCACCAGTGACATCACTGTCTGTAAGGAGCTGGAATGACCTCCCCATGTTTGCCTGGATTTCCTCTGGGTACTCAGGTTTCCTTCCACATTACAAAGACACACAGGGTTAGTAAGTTAACTAGTCACATGGGTGTATTTGGGTGGTGTGAGCTGGAAGGGTTTGTTACCCTGCTGTATCTCTCAATTTCAAAATTAAATTAAAAAGAAATGAGGTTTAAGTTTTAATTTAATGAGACTTAACCATTTGATACTGCTGTTAGTTGAGTTTACTTCATACTATAAGTGTGATAGCTTTATTGATAGTTTTACCAGTGTTGCTTGTCTGTAAACTGTCAAAGAGCCAATGAGCATAATGTGCACAGTCCTATGAGTGAAGAGACTTTTCCTCATGCCAGTGCTAGTTGGCCAGACTCTTGGCCTAAAAACTGTGATAAAGATATTTGCATATTTAAATGTGCGATTTTAGAACTGACTACATTGCACTCAACTTTTGACATTTTATACATTTTGGCAGTTGCTTTTGTGTTTTGGGGTTATGACTGGCACCTGAGAAGGACTTCTGACTTCTTTTGACTCCTTGTTCGAGACTGTCTATTTGGGGGAAATGGCCTCTCAGCTTTTTCCTTGTAAAATGCTGTAAGAATTTTATATATTTCCATGAGATAAGTTTTTGAATATGTTTAGAGTATGACTTTCTTATTCTTGTACTCCAAATCTCTCCCGAAACAGACTAATATGCTGTTTTCCTTCCAAATCACTTTAAATGTCTGCACCACTTTTCTGCTATTGACATCCAAAGATTGTGACATTCATTAAATAGCCACACTTATTTGTTCCTCATTTTTCTTTAACATTCTGAACTTTTGTACTATCTTGAAACTCATTATTTACAGTTTGCTCTTTGATTATTTAATTACTGAATTAAAAAGCAAATAATTTATTTTCCATTGGTTATTCTGAAGAGAATACTTAGCCACAGAGGATAGAATAAGGTATATATATTTCAGGGAATGAACTTGTTTTAGTCGGAAAGAAAGGTTTAATGATTGACAATCATTCAGAGCAAGAATCCAATTACCCTGGGCCACTTGTTTGCTGTCTGCCTGAATGAACTACAATTAATCCTCTTCACTTGCTTCTATGTCTTTGGTCCAACAAATCTTTCCTTTTCAAGCATTGATCTATTTTTTAAAATGTAAATCTTTATTAAATCTCCTTTTGCCATCATTTCAAGCTGCAAGCCTCAGATCATAGCAACTCGTTGCTTAATTATCTTTCCTTTGGCTGTCTCAAATCCTTTTATCAGTGATAGTGTTGTTATTTTGTTATTGATTCCCTTTGGAAATATTTTGACTTTGCTCTATCAAAACCTTCTAACTTTTAAACAACTCTTTTAAAATCACATTTAATATTTTCTGCTCCAAGGGGAATGAGCTAATTTTCTTTGGTAATTTGTTGTGCTGGCAACATTCACCAGGTCAATCAGATTTGGTGAAATGAGAAGCAGAATTTAACCCTTCAAAAGAATGTGAAAAAGTTAAGGTGGCAAAGAAAGGGTAAGCTCTGTATGAGAGGGGAGGAGTGTGGAAAATTTCCAGATTGTGCATGCATAAAATGAAAACAAACAGTAATGTTATTCCAGAAGAAGCTGTAAATAGCAGCATTAGAATGATTAGCTGCAGTTACCGAATGTACAATTTGTTGAGGTGAAAAGTAGAGTGCTGTTTCTCAATCTGAATGCAACAAAAAGGATAAAGAGGTATTTACATAATACAGCTGAAGGGAAGTGAGACTCTACAAAACCAAATTTGTACATCAGTTTCTTCAGTAGGAGATCATTTTTAGTCATTCAATTTTTATAAGCTAACCTCTGCAAAAATTAGCTCAGGTTCACCAAGTTTCTATGGGCTTACTCTGAGAATGTTGAAGGGTTTTTGTGGCTTTTGAAGTAAGTATAAAGCTTCTTTCTTGCACTATTAAGCAAGTGACAGTAAATACTAATCCAATGTTTCCGCTTGTAAACTTGGAATAGCAACTGTTACATGAGTTAATTGGTACAGCATACATCTAACTTAATAGTTAAAATTAAAGTTAAAACATTTGTAATTGCACACAAACCATACCGAAGCTCGCTGCCTACCAGGAAAGATATTCAAAAGATTTTGTATAAAATATGCTGAAGCTAGTTTGGAAATCTCAAATGATTGCTCTTTAAACATTTTTTCAATAGATAATATTTACTACTTATTAAAGATGTTATAAACTAGTTTGATTTGTTGGAGAAACAAAACCTCTAATTGAAACATCCAAATCATTGAATTTGCCGAAGATGGACTCTGTCCACAAAAATCATTATAATAATTGAAGGGTTTTGTATCGAAGATTTTGACAAATTAGTGTAGCTGTTAGTACAATGCTATTACAGTGCCAACGACCAGGCTCGAATCCAGCAGTGTCTGTAAGGAGTTTGTATGTTCTCCCAGTGTCTGCATGAGTTTCCTCTGGGTGCTCTGGTTTCCTTCCACAAGTCAAAACATACAGGGCCTTGTAGGTTAATTGAGTGTATTTGGACAGCACGGGCTCATGGGCCAGAAGGGTCCGTTACCATGCTGTATGTTTAAATTTTTTTAAAAATTAAGTGTATTTGATATGATTTTCTGTAGTTATGCAATTTAAATTCTAGACATTTAATTAAAAAAATTAAATCCTTGAGCTCAGAAGCTCCCATTTTGGTTATTTTAGAGCTTATTTGTATCACTCAATTATTTTTTTATTCTTAGGACAGTGAAGACTCTTTTATGAATGATAGAAGGCATTGTAGAATTATTTACATCTCTTAATGTTTGCAATATTGCCATTTTATAATTATTTAATATCCTTTTTGGAGGAGGCATCCCATTTACAAAATATAGAATGAAATTCCAGGCATTGTAACCCAGTTTTGTTGTGCACACAGATAGGCCTGGAAAATTGTTGCTGCATTAATGATCACGGGAGACCATCCAGGGACATGGGAGTGGTAGCAATGCGCAATATGGTGCTATTATTTCTTGGGATGTTGGTGGAATATCATTTAAGGAGCATTGAAACCAAACTGTTTTCTCAATTGCGATCTGCTTTCATGGTCGAGACTAAAGATATTTTCTGGTTGTGTTTTCAAGGTGCACATCATGCTTTCCTGGAGTCTTTTTGGTGTAGATATGCCATTCATACAGGAAGCATATGATCAAGGTCAACTTCCTTGCACTTGAAACATACTAGTCATATTTCTTGATCTATTTGATACTTCACTTCAGTTGTGTCTCTTCTCCAATCAATGCTAGGCTTCTGAATTTCCAACTTACGAATTCAGTACATTGTCTGCCTTCTAATAGATTAATACAATCAGAAAGAGAAGGGACTTCTGGTTGGCTGTGGGATGAAGTAATAGTGTTCCTGCTTACTTTTTCTTTTCCTCCACTTTTAACTTCCTTTTTGTTCCACAATCAAAGTGTTCTGTACATTTCATTATCAGCCTCTCTCATCAAGAATTGTTTTAAAATGTCAACAAGAGCTGTTAAAGCAGGGAAAAAAAGAAGAAATGCTGACAAACTCAACTATGGAGACAATCACAGAATTAATGGAGCAGCTTAAACAATTATTGACGGAAGAATTTAATAACAGCTCGGGGCAGATTGAAGTCGAACTTGAACAGATTCATTTAGCAGGTCAAGAACACAGTGACACGGTTGTCATCTATTGAGCTCAACTTAAATAAATTGAGTGATTATTTTAAAGAATTAGAAGATGTATGCTCCAGTCTAACTAACACTAATTTGAAATTAATGATGAGGGTCATTGATCTGGAAAACAGGAACAGAAGGCAACATGTGCATATTTTGGGCCTGTCTGAATCTACTGAAAGTGGGCAGTTTACAAAATTTTTTTTCAGAGTTGCTCTACGATCTGTTTGGGAGTGATCTGCTCACATCACTGCCTGAGATTGTTAGAGCTCAACATTCCTTAGCACTCAATCTTGAATTTCATTGTCAACATATCAGGATCATTGAGGATTATTACCCTGAGGTAATGAATCATTGTGCCAAATACAGAGAGGTTATGATGGAATGTATCATCAGGATTTTAAACCTTCATTGATATACTCTGCTTGACGCCGCATTACACATCTAATGGTCGTGAGAAGTAGTTCGGATCAGTGGATGAGGCTCAAAAATATATTGAAGATCTTCCTTCTCATCACACCGTGCATAAACTGTTATTTCATGTCTGAGGCTGATTAATTACTGCTATTTTTAAGGTTTCTATCACTTACTATACAATGTCCATTGGATGATAATTGTTTGGTTGTTTACAATTTGCTTTAATAATATATGGAGTGATCAATCCATTTGGATTGCAGTTTTATAAAGGTTTATATTGGTATTCAATTCATTTAGTTATTTAATTTTTCATGATAAGAATATTGAGAAGTATACTTTCATATTTTTTTTATATATAGTAATAATAAGTAAAGATGGAAAACAATTATGTTGCTATCTGTTGCACATTTAAAAAATGCATGAGAAACTTTATAATTTTTTTTCTTGTTATGCTTGGTTGAAGACTAAACATAATCTTGTTCTAATTAGAAGTGCAGAGAATATTTACATTTGAAGCCCAGGAGCATGAGATAAAATGCCTAGCAAGAATGTATTTGGTTACATTTTATTTATGGGGAGCCTGTTGTTGATTTTCTTTTCAGCAGCTTTCTGGTTGTGGGATATAAGGGTTAGAGGCAGTAGAGGAATTTTTTTCCTCAAGTTGTTATGGCACTGGGAACTTTTATAAACTCTGGAATTCTACAACTTATCTTCAATTTTGTTTTGGTTTCATGTTCCTGCAGCAAAGCTGACATTTGGGACTTGAGTAACATGTGTCTTAATCAATCTGCACGATTAGTTGTAGATAATGGCTAATTAATTCAATTTTGTTAGTTGGTATGTGAACGGATTGAACCATCTGATCAAAAGAAAAAAAAACTGTTCTTGCATGTCAAACAGCTTAAAACTGCAGTCATTCTCCTACAAGCAACACACATTCATAGTTGTGATAACATTCATCTTATGTCCTAGTGGAGTGGGACAAAATTTTCATTCTACTTTTCAAGCTAAAAGTAGGGAAGTTTCAATACTTATCAATAAAAATATTCCCTTTATTCAGCATATTGTTGTTTCAGGTACAAATAGTCATTTTTTTAATTGTCTCTTAGAAATTATACAATAAGATGGTTGTATTTGCTAATATCTATACCCCTAATGTAGATGACACAGGGTTTTTTGAATGTTTTTTTTTCCTGTCCCTACTGGACCTGAGCTTATACTCTCTGGTACTTGGTGGGGATTTTAATTTTTGGTTAGATCCTGTTTAGGATCGTTCCTATCTTAACCTTGCTATAATGAGAAATGCATTCTTTTTTTTTTAAATAAATCTATGGTATTTCTGATGTTTGGCTTTTTTTTTCATCCAAATAAGAAAGTATTTTTTATATAAATGTTCACCATTCTTTTTCAAGGATCCACTATTTTCTTATTGATAACCAACTGATTTCACAGATCTTGTCCTGTGAGTATCAAAGCAATGTAATATCAAACCATTCCCCCGTTAAATTATCTTTGTTCTTTCCTGACTTCCCTCAAGTTAGTAGGCATTGGTGTTTTAACTCAACATTGCTTCAGATAATGATTTTTTTGGATATTTTTAAAACTAATACTACACCAGAAACTTCTAGTTTGATTGCATGGGACACCCTGAAAGCTTATCTTAGGGGCAAATTATTTCCTATTCTGTGAATTTTTAAAAAGGGAAAGGATAATAAAGAAAAATTAGAATTAAACAGTTAGATCAGCAATATGCTCAGATTACATAAAAAATGAATTGAACAACAGAAAGTTTGCTCTCCTCTCAACACATCCAATTGCTCATCAACTTCTGAAGAATGTTATATTCATGGAGATAAATCAAGTAAACTTTTAACTAATCAGTTGAGGGGATTTGAAGATCAGCATCAAATTGCAAAGATTTAAATGGAAAATGGCAGTATACATTATAAATCATACTTATATGATATCTTACTTGGGACTCTACACTTCTGAATTTTCAAATGATAATAATATGATGGAGAATTTTCTGGATTGATTAAACATTTCCACATATTCTCAAACAATATAATGAGTTTAGATAAGCCTATATTCCAGGAAGAAATATTTGGTATTATCTCTTATTACAAGCAGGAAATTCTCTAGGACCTGATGGGTTCCCTGTGAAGTTTATTTTAAAATAATTCTCTAAATTGCTTCACCTTATTTAGGTTCCATATTATCTGGCTTCTTTAAACATGGTAAATTACTGGTATAATTCAATGAGGTGTGAAATTCACTCATAGCAAAGAAGGGTAAAGATCCAATGGAGTGCACCTCCTACAGGCCAATTTCTTTATTAAACTTGGATGTTAAAATTCTGGCCCATTGATTGGAGAATGTTTTACCTTCAATTGTTTCGGAAGATCAGACTGATTTTAATTTTTAAAAAACTGTTATACTTATTTCAATATTTGTCGCTTAATGGATATTTTATATTTACCTTCTAGGACAGTCTCTAAATGTGTTCTTTCTTGAGATGCTGAGAAAACATTTGATCAGGTGGAGTTGGGGTATCTATTTAATTTAGAAAGAATTAATGTTGGACCATGTTTTATTACTTGGATTAAATTATTGTATTCATGCCCTACTGCTTCAATTCTTACTAACTCTCAATTGTTTCATCCTTTTTAATTTACAAAGGGGTCCCGCTAAGGATACCCCCTAAGACCACTTCTTTTTGATTTGGTTATAGAGCCATTAGTGATTGCGTTTTGGGAGTGTCAAGATAGTTCTGGGATTTGAGGAAGAGGATTGAACATAAAGTCTCTCACTATGCGGATGACCTTTTACTTTACATATCAGACCCTGCTAGCTCTTTTCTCCATCTGTTGTCACTACTCTGAGTTTTAAGGATATAACTTAAATTTACATAAAAGTTAACTTTTTCCTTTGAATGTGTCACCTTCAGTGTATACTCGTTCTCCTTTTCAGATTGTGAGAAGCCAATTAATTTATTTTGATATCATAGTTACTAAAAATCATAAACATATTTTCAAATAATTTTTTCTTAACTTATTAAAGCATATTATATAATCTTTCACGCATTGATCTCCCTCATCAACAATTTTGGTGGTCATATTAATTCTATTAAAATGAGTATTCCACCTAAATTTTTATACTTATTCCATCTATACCAATTTTTATTCCTAAATCATTTTTTGACTCATTTGATTTGGTGATATCATCTTGTATTTGGAAGGGTAAGCACCCTTATCTAAATAAAGGTCATTTACAAAAATTGAAAAGGAATGGAAGGATGGCACTATCTAACTTTATGTATTATTTTTGGGCAGTAAATATGCACAACTTCTTGTTTTGGTTATATTTTCATAACCGAACTGGCTGTCCAACATGGGTTGCAATGGGACTTAACTTTGCTAAAAGAAAATTCTGGCTGACATAAGACATATTCAATACTTAAAATTAAAAATGCTTGGAAACAGGATTTAAATTTGTCCATGATGAAAGAGATCTGAGATTAAACTTTTAGGTTAGTCAATACTACATCGTTATGTGCCCATCATTGTTTATTGCAATTTAATGTTGTACACAGGGCTCATATTTCCAAAGCCAAATGATCTCTTATCAATCCAGAGGTAAACTCATGTTGTGATCCTGTCCTAATCTTGAAAAGTACTGGAAAGAGGTTTTCCAAACTTTATCTTTAATCTTAGATATAAAATTATAACCAAATCCTTTGGTAGCTCTTTTCAGTACAACAGGAGAAGATGAGGTTTTGTTGACTCCAAATAAATGTTGCATCTTGTCTTTTACTTTTGGCTAGACATGGTGCACTATTCAGGTGTAAGGATGCTGCCCCACTTACTCATGCTCAGTGGCTGAAATATGTTTTGTTTAATTTTAGAAAAGACGTGATATTCAATTACTAGCATAAGATTCCAAATGCTGTGGGGACCATTTTTGAATTATTATCACAATCTTTAGATATAATTTATAATCTGGGTTTTGTTGTCTTTTTTTTCATTCATTTTTAGGAGTGGTTTATTGTTGTTTCTTTCTGCCATGCAACATTGTTAGGGGGATGTGGTTTTGATTAACTTTTGATTTTTCTTTTTGTTTTTCTTTTTTTTGGTCTATTATATTTACTTTTGCCTTGTTATTATGAAAGCGATGCAATATGTTGATTTGTGTACTTTCTTAGTTACATTCTGCATTCCTTATAAACTATATACTGGCTTGGTTTTTTTTAGGTATAAAATCAATAAAAATATTTAAAAAGAAAAGGCTTAAGCCATTATTAACATTCCATATTTATTCATGGAAATTATTCAACCTCAAGGAATAAAATCAATTTAGAATCTCACCTTTTAATAGCATGAGCTCATTGTGTAAAAATCTTAAATTCCTTTCTCTTTAACATTAAAAATCAGATTTTTTTAAGTGCAGTCTGGACTATGCCTAATAACATTAAACCTTTATTTTCCGATTATCCTCCTTTGGTTTTATTCTGATTCAAAGCCAACATTTGCCATTTTTAGTAGATTCTCTTCTGATACATGTTCATACATGTCACCTCACTCTCCCAACAATGTTGCATTCACACAGAAACAGACATTAAACATTTTCCCAACTAAAAATGTCTGTAAAGAAAAAAAAGCTATTGACTTGATGCACTTAGTATGCAATACAATGCCGGAATATTTCAACAGACTGGACATCCTGACTCATGTAGACATAGATATATCAATTGCTGTCTTGTTCACATTTTTACTTGGCCACTAAGTACTGATGCTCATTATATAAATCGTTTGATCAAAAAGTATGCACTTTTTATGGAGAAAATTATAAACCAAGTAAATGAGTTTAAATCCCTGATATCTCCACTCATTGAAATGAAAGCCTCTTCACTGGGATTACATAATTACATGGGGATTGGTTACCATCAGATTTTCAAGGACAATGTGGGAATGAGTCATCAAAGCTGAAATTTATATTGATTTCCAGCTCCTAGAAACTAACATTGTTTAAAAAACATTTTCGATAGAGATTGTTGAGTTCATCCATATAAATAGGACAACTTAATTTTTGAAACTCAAAAACACAGCTGTTGTTGTAAATGTGAAATAAAAAGTGGCCAGATCTTTGACATGAAAAATTTAGTTTCCACCCGTAATGCCTGACCGTCTGAGTGCTTGGACCATTTTCAATTTTTATCCAGTATTTTCCTCTCCTCTATCTATTCCTTAGATTAGATGATCAACAGTCAAGGAAAAAGTCTGCAAACAACTTATCTTTTATTTCATTACACAAAATCTGGGATGATGGAAATTCAATTGAATTATTACTGACCCAACTTATTTTCCTTATTTTCAGACTATTGTTTATTACAATTGGTTCCTCACATTTTAAGACCGTCAGGAGCAATGACCATTTCACCAGGATAGTGTGAGTTATTGAACACAAATTTCAAGTTCAAAGAGAAGAAATTGACCATTGAGTTTGTCAGTCTATTTATATCAAGTTTTACAGGCTTACCACTTAAAACTGGAACATCCGTAATATCTTTTTATCATCAGTGCCATTAAAAAAAAGTAGAATGGAAACATGCATTTATGATCAATTATCTAAAAGACTGTAGAACCTGGAAATCTGAAACAATAGCAGAAAATGTTAGAAGCACCTGTGGAGAAAGAAATAGAATCAATTTTTTGGGCTGAAGACCCTTCTTCAGAACAAGGAGAGAGAGACGAGAAAAACTATTTCAACCATTTTTTTCTCTCATTTCCAGTTCTCTCAGGGATCTTTCGCATGGAACAGGAACTCTTATTTTCTTTTCACAGATGCTGCCTGAGTGCTTCCAACATTGAATGCTTCCAACATTTTCTGATTTGTATTCACTTTGCACCTTCTTTTGATCCCAAAGCAAATTTCAGCCAATATAGTATTTTGAGGTGTAGACAGTCTCAATATAGGTTATATGGTAATCAGTTTGTGAGCAGAATGCTCTGAAAATGGCTATACACGAACCAAATATTAATTATGATCACTGGGGAATTTATTTCCGTATTTGGATTGGTTGGTCTGGCAGAGAACCTGCAAGAGGCTGCATTCTCATTTGGTTGAACTGACCAGTCTGCTCCATAAAAGCAGCAAGCAGATTTTTAAGTTGTTTCAATACTTACCAGCATAAATTACACAAGGACATTATTGAAAGTCTTTCATAAATTTAACCCATCTGGATCAGAAAATTGGCCAACTTAACTTATCTCTTGAACCAGACAGCAGAGTGACTGAAGGAGAGAATAAAGGGGCAGGGGAGGTTTTCAAAGATGAATAGAACCATCAAGGCAAGAAACAAGCCCGATAGCTCTTTTAGTCTGTGCTTAAATATTATTCTGCTTAGTCCACTGACTTGCAACCATTCCATATACCTACATACTCCTCCCATCACGTACCTGTCCAAATTTTTCTTTAAAATGTCCGCATTCACTACTTCAGCTGGCAGCACATTCCACAGTCTACTACTCTCTGAGTAAAGAAGTTCCCTTTAAACATTTCCCCTTTCACCTTTGACCCATGTCCTCTGGTTTGTATCTCACCTAACCTTAGCGTAAAAAAGCCTATTTGCATTTACTTTATCTATAACCCTCATAATTTTGCATACCTCTATCAAATCTTCCCTCATTATTCTATGCTCCCAAGAGGACGGGGGCATGAATCTGCACCTGTGTTTTCCCCAACATATGGATGTGTGCTAATTCTGTGCAACAGAATAACCTATTATTTTTACTATTAGGCCAAGGCCTCAGTCTCTCAAAACTATTTGCTAGCTGATGCTCAATAGCTATTACAATTAAGAAAATTCAATTGGATCCTAAACATTCCTCTCAGAATGGAAGGATGTAGGTCCTTCTCAATCTCAGGACAGGTGAAGGGAAAGAGAGGAAAATCATATTATTAATGCATCAGGTTAATTTTACTCAGAGAACAAACTTAAGGGTAGGTTTTAGTTTCAAAGGTAGAGGAAGATCATACTGGATGCTTCCTTCACACCAAGATTCATAACAGGCTGGTATCAGTCTGGTAGATTAAGTTACATATTGTTGTTTTGGTGTCAATGCTTCAGTAATAATACACAAATTTTTAAAAAAACTTGAGTTGTTAGACTATTTTACATTTTCACACTTGCACATACAATTCAAACTAGGGAAGATAATGAATGGTTTCTAATATTCGAACTATGTCTCCAGAAAACCGTCAAGATAGTGTGATGATTTTGTGAGACACTTTGTTTCTGTTGTTGTACATCTATTTAATGAGTTGTAGCAGGCTGTGGGAAATAATGGCATGCAAATATAGTGGGTACATTTTTTTCTCTGAACGCAGCAGATCAATCCCACACCAAAGAAATTATATATTTTTCTTCCCCGTCACAAAAAAATGTATGCTCCAAAATCATATAATATCAGAATGTTGTAACAACTCATTTTATATGTTAGAAAAATGGCTTGCATCAGGCATTTTTTAAAAAGAAGAATTTGCTAACATGCATTCCTTCGGTTGCGAAATGACCATGAAAAAGATCAAAAGCAGCAATAAGTTGTTTTGAATATTTAAAAGATAAAGACAATGCAAAAGGAAGGTAATTTATCTGGGATGTGTGTTAAGATTTGTGGAACTAGGGAGCTATGAATTCTCTGCACTGAGAAAAAACAGCAACTGTCAGAGAAGCCCTAACCCCTCTTCATATGTAAAGCCCAGACAGTAAAAACTTCAGCACCATGAAAGGAAATGCTTTACTCTTAATTTGCTGAAGAGTTCATGTTATTCTTAATTCCAGTCTCCCATTCCAGACATCTTTTTTTGTTTCCCACAGTTCAAACATGTATTCTGTCTGTAAAAAGCAGGCTGGGATATATCATGTCTTTGTTGTACTAATAACAGTATGCAGATAACATGGTGTGGCTTCCAATTCAAGAATGTCTTGCATTTGTGGTCAATTAACTCCTCATCAAATCAGTTCTGGTGGAGAGGCCGAGAGTCTCTTCGTAGGTGTTAGTTATGATGAACTTTAGGACAGTTCAGATTTTGAATGGCTTCTTTTGGATGGATTCATCATTTTTGATGCTGTATGAGTGTAGCTCATCTGCAGGGTAATTGAAGCTTTGAGCATTAGAGTCCTAAAGCACAGAAAAAACTTCTTAGGCCTATCATGTCCATATTAGCCACAAGTACATATCTGTGAAAAACTACTTCTGTAATGTACACTTTGAATACTTGAATTTTGTCAGAGTACCTGCCTCAACTACCCTCAAGGTGAAGAAAGTCCTTTCTCACATTCCCCTCTAATCCTCTTGCTCCTTACATTAATCATTAATCTGCATTTGGACATCTTGGCTGTGCTGAAAAGTCAAGAAAGGAACAGCGGTTTTCTCAGAGGAACATTTCTGTTGCGATCTAAGTAACACCTTGATGGAGATTGCAAAATGAATTAGAAGTTCATCAACCTGTCGTCCGCTTATATCATGGCATGAGTTGTGTGGATATAAATTTAAATTTTAAATTTAAATATGCAGCACGGTAACAGGCCAAAAGTCAATTGCATCCAATTGACCTACACCCCAATACGTTCTGAATGGTGGGAGGAAACTGGAGTACCTGGAGGAAACCCACATGGAGAGTGTACCAACTCCTTAAGGACAGCGCCAGAGTTGAACCCTATTGCTGGCACTCTAGCACCATTGGACTACTCGCTATCCCAACCATGCTGTCCTCTACCCGAGCCATGCCACACTTTTAGTCCTTTTATGATATCCTTTTAGGCTCATGACTTGATTAGGAATCTTCCCTTATCCCCTGGGAAAGGAAACAACTGCATAGGCACTTTGAGGCAGAGATTAACAGAAAGCCCATAAGCTAAAGGATCTGATGGAAAGAGCTTAGGAGTCTGCCAACTCACCGATAACCATAATTTTCATGGATTCTTCAGAGGTGCCAAGGCCATCTCAGGCTCCATACTCAATGCCCCACACAAGAAGAGGCAAAAAAAAGCAGATGAAGTTAACAAGGACATTAAGGCAGTCAGTGTATGCCAGAAGGATCTCATCAAAGAACTCCTGTACTGTGAACCTATCCTTGAGGTGAACTCCCTTGAAGGAGGAACCAATCACATTTGGGAAAGGAAGGACATGCCAGAGACATTGGAGACCATTTTCAGACAGGAGATAGATAGGCAAGGGTGGTGACAGATGGGTTTCCTTGCTCTTTGCTCTGGGAAAGTCATCCCCAGTGACTGAAGAGTTGCTCACTGAATCCCGGTAAAGTTTCCATACATCTAGAGGTCCTGCAGATTTACCTTCATCACATATCAACTCCAAGAGAAATGCAGGGAGAAGGAAAAAACAAATTCCTCAGATTTGTTTGTCCAGAGAAATTAATTTTCCTCTTATATCAGGTTCATTGTAGGATACAAGCATGATCTTAACCAACAGATCCACACCAGACCAAATTACCGACAGTATTGTCAGTAAGAATGCATTGTAACCCCAATATGTTTTCAGAATCTTTCTGGACAAATAGGGAACTACTCCACCATTGTCATTTCTGTATTCAAAGTAAATTCACCTGAATTTCAGTCGTCACACTGCAGAATCCAAAAATAGCACACTCTCCCAAGAAATACATATCCTTCTGCCCCATCTCCTGTCTTGTCTTTAAAAGAATCTGTGTTTCCCGCAGTAGCATCATGGGTGACCTGACAGCCCATTAAACTGAAGTGGGAACATATCACCATTGAACCTGTGGGTCTGCCTGAGAACAATCTGAATAAGTTCCAGAAATAATAATAAAAAAAGATGTAAAATCCGACGTTACCATTGGATGACTTTTGGGTTTTATTTGGAAGATTTTATTATTTACCAGAAAACACAGCAAAATAACAAGACATTTTAATAATTTGGTTGCAAAAGTTAAAATGATTATAGTGATTTACCAGCTGCTAAAGGAATGCAGATTTATCATCAAAATATTGATGCTCGTGGATTTATTTATTTATTGAGCAGTGAAAATGGAAAGCAGTACATCTATTATGCATCTAATCAGTTAAATCACTTCTGTAGCTGCGCAATGAATGTTGGTTCTGTTTTGCATCATATTGTCATAAAGTAGAAATATTTAGAACTGGAAGTTGGTGACGAGATTTTTCTAGAAATAAATACTTTAAAGGAAATTCTTTGTTTAATAGTTTTGCAGTGTGTCAGATGCACAATTTCTATGCCTGTCTCAGTTTGTCAGGAAGGATATTTGAAGAGACATTTTAAGAGTTGATAAACTATCTACAATATGTTATTATGTGTCAATTACTGTGGAGTTTCCTAATTAAATGTAATCATCTTTGGTAATGAGGGTTCCTGTTTCCCAGAGGAAACTGTTAATTTTTTTTTGTATGATCACTGCAAATGGATTGAACACACCCAACAAGGCTGCCACATGTAAACAGGGATTATATATTTATTGTTGCCATTGAAGGGCATGTTTGAAACATGAAAGTCTGCAGACACTGTGATTGTAGCAAAAACACATAGAAATGATGGAGGAACTCGGCTGGTTTCGCAGCGTCTATTGGAGGTGAAGATAAAGCTATCTTTACCTCTTCTGTACGCTATGAGACTGAGTTCCTCCAGCATTTGATTTTTTAAAAATTTTCATTGGTTAATGTCCTACCAATGTCACAGATTAATATCTTAATCTTAGATTCATTGATACTAATGCAAAATAAATGGTGACATAATTATATACAACTTCAGACCTTTGATAATGAGGGTGAATCATAGCAGAATTTGGCCATTCAGCTCAATGAGTCTGCTTTGTCATTCAAATCATGGCTTTTTCCCTTTAAACACTATTCTTCTGCCTTTTCACCTTTATCTTTGATGCCCTTACTAATCAATAACTTATCAATCTTCACTTTAAATATACCAAAGACTTGGTCTCCAGTCTGTGGCAATGAATTCCATTGATTCACAACACTCTGAATGAAGCAATTTCTCCTCATATCTGTTCTAAAGAGACAACCTTTTATTGTAAGATGTGCTTTCTCGACCTAGACTCTCCCGCTACTGGAAGCATCTCCACCTCCATTCGGCCCTTTCAGTATTCAAAATGTTTTGGTGAGATCCCACTCGTCCCTCTAAACTCCAGTGAATACAGGTCCAGAGTCACCACACACTCCTCCTGTGTTAATCCTCTTATCCCTGGGATCATTTTCATAAATCTTTGTTCTTCAAGTGTTCCTGTAAGCCTTGTGCAGGAAGGAACTCGTTTGATGTTGGGTGAGAATTGAATGCACATGAATGATACCATAATGCATGAGCCAAACACCAGAATGACTTTTCTAACCAGATGAAGGAACACCATATTCTTCCAACAAATATAAAAATGTTTAAAATGGGATAACCTGAAGTCAAAGGCTATTACATTTACAAAAGAGATGGTTTTGATGGAATTAAATTACTTGCTGGAATATTGAATTGTGCTTTGATTGAACAACATAGCAAAAACGAGACACAATAATTTCATACAGATGAGTTGTGATATAACAATGAAAAAAATGATATGTTTCAATCCAAGATAGAAATATATGACCAGAAGATATTTTCTCATTTTTGGGTTTGAGACATCATTTTTTTATACTTTATTAAGAAAAGGAACCAAACATTTTGTGTGGGTTATAAACATTTAGTTCATCTTGAAATTAGAAGCCTTACTATTCTGTTTGCTTTTAACTTCCTCTATTTTATTGTTCTGTTCTGCCAACAATTATCCATAATTTTCATCCCAAAGGAGAAAGCATACAAAGTGAGTTGCTGAAGGGAGTCAACGGGTCAGGCACGGTGGGAAATGCAGAGTTGATGTTTTGAGTCAAGGCTCTTCATCAAGATTGAAAATGATGAGGTAGTGAATGGCCAAAGTTAATTTTCATTGCAATTTTAAATTTTATTCACTGGAGATATTAAAACATTCTCTGAAACTTTTTTTTAATTGAAAGACTTGTGAGAATTTGGCTGTATGGATGGAAATGGTCCCTTGCCATTTGTTCCTCATTAAAGCTCCCTCGGCCATTTGTTCCTCATTAAAGCTCCTTGGGCCATTTGTTCCTCATTAAAGCTTCCTGGGCTCCTACATTTACATTGAAGGAAAATCTTGATGGTATAAAATCAGAAAACAATATGGGGATCTTCAGTGGATCAGACAGCAAATAAGCAGAGCTAGTCATTGCTTGCCTCTCTCTGCAATTGCTGCCAAACCTGTTTCCTGTATTTTTTTGGTTATAATTTCAGATATTCATCATCTGTAGTACTTTAGCCTGCTGCAGGGATTGTCCATATAGACATCGACTATCATATACTTGGTAATTGTTTGGTTTATCACCCAGTTTAAGTCAAAATGGAGATAATTGTGAGTCACACATGCTGGAATCTGAAGTTAAACACAATCTGCTGGAGGTGGCCAGCAGGTTGAGCAAATCTACTTGTGTTCCTACATATCTTTTGCCACAATGTTTCCTCCTCTGTAAATAAATCTACTTTGCTGCTGGAATATCACACCCTCATTAAAAAAAGATTTTTGAACATTAATTAATTGCTGGGCTTTTATGCGGAGTGACGGTATTGCCTCGAAGGACATATGGATGATTTGGGTCGCAGGGCCTATTTCTGTGCTGTAAAATTCAATGACTCCATGTAATGTGCAACCTTACCAACTATAAATGGCAGTATAAAGTTCAAGGCTGATATTAGAAAATACATTGTGAACAAGTAATGTTTATAACCCCGTTGTTAGTTATCAATTTTAATTTATTTGGACGAGTTTGTTATTTAACTCTCGAAATTGGATTAGGGAGATGAAAGTGGAAGAGCAATCAACAGGAGGGATCTCTGGTCCACAGTAAAGTCAATGCATTAGTGAATAAAAATGGCTGCCTTTCCTTCCTTCTGGTCATAACAAATTTGCTCACCTACTATCAAAGAGGGCCCATTGTTGCTAATGCATGGATCAGATCGCAATCTAAAATCTCTTCTCCAAAGCAACAAGTCTAGAGATTCAGCTGAGGACATGGTTATTTCCCCACAAATATGATTTACAAAAGCCATTCAAAGCTTAATAGCTCCATCTCCAAATAAAACTGAAATTCTCATAATTCATGTGATACAACACATGAATTCTACTAACTGCTCACCTTCCCAAATGAAATGATTATGATCTGTGGATTGAACTGAAGTTTCTCTTTCAATAAGCTTTGAAGTATCTCACGTTATTACCAATAATTACTTGTTAGGTTATGATTTGTTCTCATTGCCTTTGGCATTCTTATTTTCTGACAGCCATACAACTCCCTCAGCATTGTCCCATGTAGATGTCACTATGACATTTACTCATGCCAGAAAATGAGTCTTTGGCTATTGATTTGATCAAAAAGTGCGATCCAAATAATGAACATGAGGGATCTAATGGATGCAGAAAAGTGTGTGTCGGGAAGGATGGAAAGATAAATTTAAATTAAAAACACAAACTAAAGATGTGTTTTACATTGAGTGCATCTTGTGGATGACATGGCATCATTATGATCTATCTTATTAAATATGAATATATGAAAATTTTATTATAATTGTACAAAATATGAAATGTATGATATAAATCAAACCCATCTATGGGCTGTAAGGTTAGCATAGCGGTGAGCATAATGCTATTACAGCGCCAATGACCTGGGTTCGAATGCAGTGGAAGGAGTTTGTACATTTTCCCTGTGTCTGCGTAGGTTCCCTCTGGGTGTTCTAGTTTCCTCCTACCCTTCAAAATGTACAGGGGTTGTAGGTTAATTGGGGTATTTGGATGGCATGGGCCTGTGGACTGGAAGGTCCTGTTACAGTGCGGTATGCCTAAAAATAATATAAAAATGAAAATAAAGTGAATTAAATATTATGTATCTTTGAGTGTGATGGCAGTTTTACTGTATAATCTCATTTTGTAAATAGTTGAATTTACAATGTTGTTCAAGGAATAGAAAAAAATTGATAGCATAAAGTAAACTTCCCGATAAATTTAGATCAAATGCCATTTTTTAAAAAACAACAACTTGATAGCAAAAGTTTAATGGTGGCTTTCTCATGTCTATGTAAGAATGTAGATGGTTCAAATCCCAATGAATATCCCCAAGTGAAAGATAGAGTACCTGCATCAGAGAGGGTAAAGCAATGGTCTTCTCATTTCAAAATACACCCTCCCCCTCACCCAGCCCCCGCAAATTGCAGGTACCCTGGCAAGCCGAGGTGGAGTATTGGCTCTAAACTGAGATGCCAGGTGGATGCTTTGGTGCCACCTGCTTTATAAAGGTTAGTGTGGCCACTTCACCTTGTCTTTGGTTCATACAGGAGAATGTGGGAACAGACATCCACATCAACCACTCGATCATGTGTAAGATACGAGTTAGAACTTGTCCTAATGACATGTACAAAAGACAGACAGAAAAACAAGTTGTTAGAATTGGATTAAATATCCCAGGTCCCTTGCGTAAAGAAAAGTAACGTGAGAGGGTTTGATGGCATATGTTATATATAATCCTTACAGATCTGAAGTATGTCTTCTTTAAAAAAAGCATTTTATCTAAAAGCACAATTTATCATTTATATTATGGAATGTATGAATATATCCTCACTAGGCAAATTATTCATTTTCTATAGACAAAGAATGCAGATTTTTTTTCTCCTGATCAATAATATATACTGAGGTAACCACATAATATATTTTTTGAGTTCAAAAGCATACAACCTTCCAGCTTCCTTTGCTACATATCATGTTTATTAATATCTTAACCATTAATTTGATGAATCTTGAAACGATCTGTCTAGTTTGCAGAATATGTTTTCTATCATAGAACATCTGTAAGGTATTTTGCTTTGAAACTAATACCAATGTTAAACATTACAAAGTCAATTTTAAGCCAAATATTTTGTTCAAAGGCTTCAGCTTCTTTCAAAATGTGTTACTTATTGTGTTCATTTACTGGTTTCCCCAATCAAAACTAATCAGCCAACATGAAATCTGCTGTAAAATTAAGTTTATTAAACTGCAATAATTTGTTCTGAATGCAATTAAGATACAGTAAAATCAAAATGGAGACTAAAAAGTTTGGATCCTAGATAAACAAATTCCTTTTCATTTACAAATTCTTTCCAAGCCTCAGTTTCTCTTCCTTAAATAGTAATTATATTGGCAGGCTTGTCTTTTGTGTGTAATGCAATATTTACCGAACAAGGCTGTGTAGTTTATGTATGTTTATATATCCCTTAATCGGTAAAAATTCATATTTAATTCTCTTTTATGATCATTAGAAAATGTGAAAAGCATTTATAGTTTTAGTGGATTAACTATGCAGTGCAAGTTATGTTGCAACAAAAATGCAATAAAATAAGCTTGGTTTTGATACTGAGGCAGATTATTAGTGATCTCATACAAAGCTTAATGTTAACTAAAAATACCATAACATTTTCCATTCTCTGAAAGAAAATCAATTCCGTATAAGGTAAAAGTCTGATTCCAGCACCCATGATTCAGAGTGCCTTAATTGTGTTATTGGAAAGTTACCAAAAGATCTAAGAATTTGTGGTTTTTACAGGAATAAATCAGAATACCACAACTTGTAAAGCTTATGACATTAAACCTACCAAACTTAGACTTTGAGAGTTTCTTTGCATAGGGTCAGAATCAATACTTTCCCTCTGGATAATTTTTACCTTTTAAATTCTATTTCTTTACTATTGTGAAGTGAATGCAGATCATTTTTAAAATAAATACAGGCAATTTGGCTAGAGAACATTTAGTCCTTCGAACTATAAAAAAAGAACATATAAGTACTAAGTGCCTCTGTCTGTTCCAGAGCTTTGTTGTTAACAATGAAACTTATTCAAAGCAAATAGAATGTTTGCTCCTGACGACTTTCATGGTTGTGTTGTTTTTTCTCTGTTGGGATAAATGAAAAGGTCATTATCTTAAGGAACAAAAGACAGAGCGTTCTGAATCTTGACAGTGTATAATTGAAGAAAATGCATGAAAGTAAATTATCCTTGGATTTTAAAAGCAAGGGAAGATGTAAACTAGGCTGCATCATCTCCAACCCGTTTTCTCTTGTGTGCCATTTCTAAGGCAATGATTCTTTTATACCTGTTATGCTTTTATGATCTGATGAATTGATGTAAATGTTAGCAATTCTATGGCACAAGGAAATTTAATAAATCGAATGTACTAATCTGACCAAGATAGGGTGGTTCTATTTTATTGAGGTTGAGTTGCTTCCAGTGAAATAGAAAACAGAGGTCCATATGGGGCATTTAGCAGGAAGCCAAGATATAAAAGTTGCAGTAGAGAAGCAATATCTAGTGTGTGCGTTTCATTAAAACGTAATGTTGCATCAATGAAATGTTGTTCTAAATATAACAAATAAGATATTGGAAGCAGCAATAGTTGAGATGTGTTGGTTGCTTCACAGAAGAGTGGCATGGTTAGTGCAATGCTGTTACAGCTCCAGCAATCAGGATCGGGGTTTGAATCCCATGCTGTCTGTAGGGAGTTGGTATGTTCTCCCCATGTCTACATGGGTTTTCCCTGGGGGCTCTGGTTTCCTCCCACTATTCAAAAGATACCAGGGGTTGTAGGCTAATTGTGTGTAATTGGGCAGCAAGGGCCGATGGACTGAAATGGCCTGTTACTGTGCTGTATGTCTAAATTTAAGAAAAAATATTAAAAGCACAATGGTAGGTAAAATAGAATCAAAGTTCCCAAATGGGATTTTCAAAAGTCACTTCATTGTTAATCCCAATATCCTCATATTTCAATTCTACCAGAGTAAAATGGTGTATCAAATATCTAATAATGAATGCACCATGAAGCAGGATTTGTTTCTTAATTAGGAAAGTCCAGATGACATGGGATATTAGAAATTGGAACAGATTTTTGCAAGTATCTTGAATTGCATGTACCTGAGGTAAATAAAACTAGAAGATGTAGATTTAGGGTAAGGACTTAAAGATTTAGAAAGAATGTAAGCAGAACATTTTTTTTCACCCAGAGGATGGTTGAGAACCTGAAACTCCTGGACAGCAAAGATTCATACATTAGGATGTGCTTTATTGACTACAGTCAATAACACCACCATCCTCCTCAAAACTGATCAGCAAAACTCCAACACCTGGGAGTTTACACCCCACTATGTAACTGGATCATGGATTTCCTCACTTCCAGTCCACAATCAGTGAAGATTGGTAAGAACCTCCTCCACAATCTCTATCAAAATTGGTGTAACACTGGGCCCCCTGCTCTGCTCAATTTACAGCTATGACTGTGTGGCTTGGTATGACAATAACACCATCTACAAATTTGCCGACAATACCATGGTAGTGGACTATATAAAGAAAGGAGATGAGACAGCATACAGGATGGAGATTGAAAACTTGGCTGAATGGTGCAACACAACAACTTTGTACTCAATGTCACCAAAACCAAGGAGCTGATTTTTGACCAGGAATGGGAAGCCAGAGGTATACAATCCAGTGATCATTGGGGGAAATCAGAGGTGGAGAGGGTGAGCAAATTTAAGTTCTTGGGAGTCATTATCTTGGAGAATTTTCCTGGACCCAACACACCAATGGCATTGTGAAGAAAGCACATCAGTGCCTCTACTTCCTCAGGAGTTTGTGGAGGTTTGCTATGACATCAGAAACCCTGGGAAATTTCTACAGAGGTGTGGTATAAAGTGTGCTGACCGGCTGCATCATGGTCTGGTATGGGATCACCAATACCCCTGAGAGTAAAGGCCTCCAAAAGGTAGTGGACATAGCGCAGGACATCATAGGCAAAACGCTCCCCACTATTGAGCACATCTACAGAGAGTGCTGCCATCAGAGAGCAGCAGCAATCATCGATGACTCTCAACACCCAGCACACACTCTGTTCTCGCTGCTGCCATCAGGAAAGAGGTATAGGTGCCATCAGGTTCAGGAATGGCTGCTACCCATCTACCATCAGACTCCTAAATGACAAATTCAATCAGATCCACTTAAGGACTCTTACTTGTGCACTTTATTGATTTTCTTTTTTAAAAAATCTCGCTGCATTACATAGTCAGTTTGTTCACAGCTATTTGTTTGCTTTCATGTTTTACGCTGTGTGCAGTTGATTTTTTGCACTACCAATTAGTGGCAATTCTGCTGCACCAGAAGGAAAAAGAAATGTTAGGGTTGTATGTGATATCGTGTATGTATGTACTCTGACAATAAATCTGATATACTGCCTGAGAGAATGTTGGAAGGAGAGTTCCTGACAGCATTTTTAAAATCATCTCGGTACAGAAGGTTAAGCTCTCGAGAAGATGGGCCCAGTAGTCTGCTTGGACGTGATGGTCATGCTGTTTGACTCTGACTTTATTAATCAGATACGTTTTGCTTCAGGTTGCATAATATGTTCATATATGATATTTCTGAACACATATTTGCAATAACATGAAGACTATAAACATCCAGTGAAAATATAAAATATGATGTTACTGATCATCATCTCTTTACAGGCTAGATAGACTCGAATGATCTTTTCTAAAACAATTAAATTCATGACCACCACCCTTATCCCATTCTGTTTTGTCAATGAACTTACCCTGGAAGAAAGCTGGAACTTGGAAAGAAAGCACAAAATAAGATTTTGAAATATTTTCAAGGTAGATTGTGATGATGAAAAGCATAGGAGAAATTTTATCATAATTATGACTACTCTTGAGTAAATGGAAACTTTTGATGAGCTGGTTTCACAAGCTCTTATCTGGTACACCAGATGTTGGTACAGCAATGTTCCTGCACAATGGAGGATTGAGGTCTGGGCAAAAGTAACTTCAATGACCAATATTGATGTGTAAATTTCTTACAAGTACTGGTCATGTTACAAACATTACTTTAACCACATCCTTAATGGTACATCATGCTTATTGGTTTCTTCTCTAATTGGGGTTCTAATAGTGACATAAGGATGAATTCCAATAACAGCCTTGCTCTTTGTAAGATTCATTTCATAATTTTATCAGCCTCTACCACAAAATATTCCCTTCCTTAACCTCGCAAAATATTTATGTTTAACCATTTTTTCCTCATTATTACTATTTAATTAATGAAAATCTGTATATTCAGGAAAGAGGCCTGCCAAGCAGGTTTTGTAAAATAAGCCTGCAGAAGAACCCTTGGAATCTGTCAGAATAGGTTCTGTGTCACCCTTGGTGAAGTGATCCAGATGCTTTGCAATGCATATCCAAATGCATAATGAAACCAAGATCAAGTTGGGAAGGGACTGATGGAAAGGGACATCCTTTAAAAAATACTTCTGAAATCCTAATTTGTTTAATGTGCAAATGTGGAGGGTGCTTCTTCCACAAAAGGCAATGAGATCAACATAAAAAATATAATAACACGTGAAAGGATGTGTGAACTAAAGCTGGAAAATGCTAGAAATACTCAGCAGGATGGGCAGCGTCTGCAGAAAGAGAAAGTTAGCTTCAGGTCAAAATTTCTGGCATTTTAGTTTGTTTTATGTTCATGAAAAGTAGGTGTTTGAATGGCCTATCCATCAGAGAAACTCGGAAGAGAATCATCCCAGTATTTCAGAAAAACAATGCATCACAACCAATGACTCCAGTGTTTAAGGATTAGTTGAAAAATGAATTTCTGCAATAGAATAAGAACTCTATGACTAGCTATGAGAAGAATGTAAGTGAATAAGTCCAGTAAACCAGATGGTTTAAATCTTTCTAGACTAAACTGTTTTGATGAACTAGAAGGTCAAATATCTGGAATGTAGCTGCTCTTTTGGTTAAATTGAAATGAGAACAGTACACTTTTTTACTGAACATGGCTTTAGATAATTTAATTTGAACACAAGAACTGCATGATGTTTAATTTGGATTTGAAGCATTTTATTTTACTAATTAAATCTACTGTATATCAAACTGACAGACAGACAAAAGGCAATGTTATTCCAAAGGATAAAACAGCAATATTGTTTTCTAGGTGTGGCGAGTATTCAGTTTTTCAAAAAAGAATTGGTCAGAAAAAAGTTACATGTTACAATTTGTCCATGCATTGCTGGCATCAAATTAAACCAAAAAAAAAATCTATCCACAATGCTATTTAAAACCCAAATAGTTAAAAGAAAGGATTTAGCATAAACTTCTAATACCCTCCCTAGTAGTGTTGATGTGTAGGGTATCAGTTTCAGTCGTCAGTCCAATTATGGGCAGTTATTTGAGCTCCAAGTTTAATCTGTAATATAAAACAGAATCTACATGAACTAATTGGATTTGCATCTGGAAAATAGTTTACTGGTGATAAAAGTGAAGAACCTGGGTCAGCAGTCTCTTGCAATGGATTTACTGATATAAAAAGCTGATGTCCTTTCACTGAATATTCAAAGTTGTTGAACTTCACATTTCATTCATTTTACATTTTATATCAAAGTAATATTTACAAATTTCCTGTATAATATTGTTTCAAAGAATCACAGATGCTGCTTGCGAGCACATAGATGCCCTGGAATATATGGTTTTGGAGAGAATTTGTTTTCTCTTGAATTAAAATTTCTATCAATGTTTTAAGGAAAATGCATCAGCAAGCATAGAAAAATGATTTGGCCTTGTGTAGGTAGATTCCACCTCGGACAGAATTAGTGACTGACGATACTTGGATTGATCATTCAGATCTAGTTATCAAGAGTAAATATATCAATGTTTGGTTATAATGCCTAAATAGTGTGACAAACAAAGACAAAGGGAAGATTTTAAAGGCACTGGTAAACCAACAAGATAAAAATGATGAGTGGTGGATACATTTCAGTGCAAATAATTGTGAAGATTTCCACTTTGAGGAAAAAAACTACAATAATTTGGAATATTTGCCAAATGTGAGAAATTATCACAGAGTGGAGAGAGAGAGAGGTGGAGAAAAGTAGCAGAGGGATGAGAAATTGAGAAGGAGAAAGACAGAAATCACTGGAATTACTCAGATCAGGTCAATGACCCTTCATCACAAATGTTTAAAGGCAAGAATGCAGGTAGGCAACATCATAAAAGGATCAATGGGATCTAGTCATTTACAGGCAAATGCATTGATTGGAAATGTAAGGAAGGTGTACAGAATTGGACACGGTTTTAGGGATCCTGTCGTAAGAATGATCTAATAGCCATGGAACATTAACAAAATCATTGCAGAATGATATTGATACCTACCATTACCTGGAATGTAGCTTTTTCATTTTGTACAGGTTAACAAATAATGAGAGTTCAATCTTCTAAAAGCACATTTAAAAAGCAGCATCAAATTCTGCACTTTGCCTCAGAAATTCATTCCATTGACTTCAATAGAATGGATTGTAGAGGCAGGGGACATCACGCTCTCAATATTGTTTAATGATGTTGAAAACAATTTTTTTTATCAGTGAAATTCTATTGTTTGAAGACTATTATTGGAGAAAGTAAGCAAAAAATACAGATTTCTTTAATAGAAAAAGCATTATTAAAGGATGGAATATTTTATTACAAATTGTTTTTGATACAGGATATTAACATGGTTTAAAAGATGCCAGATAGGCATTTGAAATGGGGAAAAAAAAATCCATAAAGAGGTAGTTCTAGCTGTAAATCTTGCACAGGAACATTTATTTGAAGGACTTGGTTTCATTTTATAATTGATTATTTTACATGAAAGTTATTTTGAACTTGGATTCATCAAAATCTGTGTAGAAGAATGATAAAATTCAAGTTTCCTGCTTGAAATGATAGAGAGGTTGTGAATTGCAAAAATTTTTCAGTGATTTCTGTTGGTGTTTGAACAAAGCGTATTTTCTATTCATGCAAATAAAGTTAGAAGATTTATTCCAAAACAAAAAGGATCTGATGTAAGCAGCCCAGTAATACCACAGGATAGAAGTTTAAAATAAAAATTACATTCTTTAAATGTTTAAGCTTTAAATTTTTGTCTTAAAGTAATCAATCATATCACATACGGTTTTTCATACTTGCCACAAATTGAACTCTGAGAGTCAATCAGCAAATTATATCTGAGATACAGCTTGACATGAGGTGAAATTAGAGCTATTCTCCATAAAGGATCCCAAGAAGATTGTACTTGTATACAGCTGATTTTAATGTAAATTCCCATAGTATAAATGAACTGGTAGTGTATGTTCTCTTTTTTTTGAGTAGGGTCCATAGATTCAAGGGATTTGTGTAATGTGACTATCCATTAATAATAGTTAAATTCTGGTCTAAAGATGTGAACCAAACAATAATTTAAAATTTTAGGTTAAAAACTGGTGGAAATGCACATGATCTGCATATTTGTATCAGGCATTGAGTGGTCGAACAAAGACCACATTTGTACCTGCTTGCTCTCTGGTTAAGATCAGCATAATGCTAATGAATTGAAATCTAGCATTACTAAAAGCTGATAAAACAAAAATTGGAGGCAATGTACTGTAGGTCGGTTGTTTTTTAATGCAGAAAACGTTTACCTCTGAAATGTCAGTTTGTCCATTCACTGCACATGATGACTGGTTTGCCATGTTTCCAGCATTTTTTTATGTTTAGTTTGAGTTCCAGCATTTATATTTCATTTATTCTGATTTTTATATAACTTTAAATATAACAAACCTAACAGAACTGGCTTGCAGTGTTGGAGTATGTGCATAATTATCTGCTCGTCAGTTACATTTTGATGGTAACTGGAAGCAGCTCTTTACAAACATGCAAGAATTAAAAATGTTATTTCAAGATGCTATACTATTTGACTGCAGTAATTAGAATGATTTTCTTAAAAAATTACAAAGTATGTCTGCATTGAATCAAAATCTAAACTTCTTTGTTTCAATATAAACTGCATCATAAAACTAGGCTATAAATAGTTCTCTCAAATCTTCAAATATTATATTAAAGTGAAGAGGAAGGAAAACTTAAGGATTTAATTTTTCACAGATTTACAAATGTGATTTTACAGCAAGCACTAGATTATGATGTTGTAGGGATATGCAGAAATATGGAGGCTTGCCCAAAACAATATTCAGCATATACTGATTGGCGATCCTTTAAAACAAAATAATTAAGACCAAGGGATGTGATTTTCCCTTCAGGAAGCCCCACAGCATAGAACATATTGTAACATTTTATGTGAAAGAATTTTACTGCAGTTTAAAGTTAATTGTTCTTTTCCATGCAACTTTGCGGTAAAGAACAAAAAGGAAGTCTACATAGTTTAATAGAGTACAGAGTTCCTGAATGGTACTGCACTTTCAAATGAGCTTAGTTTGAATGGAAATGTGCTTAGACAATGTCAAAAGGTTAGAGGTTGGGCAACAACATGGTAAAGGTTGTAGCTGATTTTTCAACGATTTATGTTGTGAAGTCAGTGTTCCAGACCAGATGGGTAACCAGTTAAACTAAAAACATGCACCCTAACCCAACCAAGAATTATTCTCAAAGACCCAGCTGTTGGAAATGTCAACCTTTAGTAATGCATTTTTACTTCAGTTGTTTTAAAATCAATATTGAACTTTTTGTACCTGCAACTATTATATTTTTCGCACTTTTGTGGATATTCCAGAATTTTAATTATTCACAGCAACAGCCTTGTAGTTTGATGCTGTAGACTAGAGGATATGGACTTATCAATCGATTTTCAGAGTCTTTTTTTTTGTATTGAGATGGATTAAAATAAGAAAGTACTTTTAGTACTGGAAAGATGATATTTGCAAACTGAAAAGATAATTTTTAAAAAAATGACGGAAAACTTTCAATGTAATGTTGAGAAAAAATTCCCCAGAATGGTAAGCAGTTTTTGTAATCTGGTTATATTAGAGAAAATTATATCATTATTTGTCTATGCAGTTTAATTTATCCTGTTCAATTGTTCCATATTTCTGAGATCTATATATTACATTTCACAGTATCATTTTCCAGTGCCAAAAGTACATCATTAAGTCTTTTAAAAAAAAAACTCAAAATGCCACTGAAAATCAGCTTAAAGTGGTGCATTCTTTACAATGAACATGATTGTTTCTGTAAATTATGATATTTATCCTGTAATATTCACGGATCAGTGAAACGTGTAATACTTGCATGCACAAAAAGTTCAATGTTAATTTAAAAATAAATCACTTTTTTTTTTCTTCTGGCACAAACTAGTATAATTAAACTATATTTTTCAAGATGTAATCCAGATGTAACTAGAAATATCGAAAGTATGTGCACAAATTCATGGAAACAATTCAATTTAAAATGCATTTAAAAATAAAAATGATTTAAAATGCATTCACATTTATTTTAATAACTTCTATTTTATCCATTTTAATGTAATGTGTAATACTTGCATGCACAAAAAGTTCAATGTTAATTTAAAAATAAATCACTTTTTTTTTCTTCTGGCACAAACTAGTATAATTAAACTATATTTTTCAAGATGTAATCCAGATGTAACTAGAAATATCAAAAGTATGTGCACAAATTCATGGAAACAATTCAATTTAAAATGCATTTAAAAATAAAAATGAATTAAAATGCATTCACATTTATTTTAATAACTTCTATTTTATCCATTTTAATGTAACAGAATAGAATGTAACAGAACTACTGGAAAGTAACAGAACTACTGGTTACAGAAATGGTTGTAGTACCAGTGCTTTGTTAAAGTTGAGGTATTTGTTTCCATGAAAGATTAATTACAACAATAAAATGGTACTTGTCATTTTTTTTTTAAAGATCAAAATTTGTTCTGAAAAGCAATTTGTCAATGATGCTGGCAAAACGTCACAAGGCATGAAGCAAATAATTCGAATTGTTCTTCTCTGTTTTTTGAGTGTTAGGAGTATCAGAATGTGGTCCTAATAGTGAGGGCACTGTGGTGTTGAGAGTTACCATCATGTGGACCAATGTATGAATTGAAGCCAATGTCGCACAATTCTCCAGCAATTACTCTCCTTCAACTTTACAAAGCTTTGTGTAGCATTGCAGGGATGTGCCTGATGCAAGGTGCCTCTGACCGTATGATATGTGAGCATAACTTGTCAACTCTGTCATATCCCAGAAGTGAAGGTGATTCCTTTTCCTTGATGTCTGCCTCAGTGTACGACCATAGATCAATCATTTAGGTTAGTACCTAGCATCAGAGCACATGTGCTTCTGCTCTGTAGAAGTCTATTTTGGCAGCTATAGCTGTCGGATGAATGGAACATGCAACTTCAATGGATTTGTGACATGTGGAACGAAAGCCATGTGATCACATTAATTTGAGAAAGTTAACCAATGACACTGCTGGGGTGGGGGACTGTAGTACTTATCCAACAGGGGGTGAGAATTCCCAGTGGCCTGCTCAATCCTTGCCACCAGTGTGAACATCTCAAGATTGGAGGACATCTCGAGAGTCCATGATGGACTCAAAACACATACAGTATAATTACTGTGATCTCAATCCCAATTCTTCATTCACCAAGAGTTCTGCAGTTTACCTTCTCCTTCAGGCTGCACATCACAATGTCCATCTGTCCTCAAAACAAAAGTAAAGGCCAAGATAATCTAAACAAATATATTCACCAAGCACAATATAAGAGACAATGAATCAGCCTTCTGATTACCAATTGACTGCAAAAGCTCCAGTGGAAGCTGTTGTCTTTAGGTGAAGGTGATTGCAAATGTTACCTTGGAATATTAATCATAGACTGCTGTCCATCTGTTAGTGGTGTCTCATCTCATCTGCCTTGGTTGACAGGCAGGAAACTGGCGGAGTATCAGTGAAGGTGGACGGCTAGAATTATTTGAACATCATCATCTGCGTAATATGTTGTAGGATGTTTTGCTGCAGCCATTTGTTCAAATTACATTGTCTGAGCATGTAACCCTGAGATTCCACATTAGCACTGAGGCATTGGCTGCTGCAACAGAATCTACAACTTTATCTTTTTGATGCTGCGCTGTGATCAGGCTGATCTCAGATGCCTCTACCTTCTTCAAGATTGACCATTGGTATTTTGACTGGATTCTTAATGTGAAATTGCTTTGCCCACTTTTCCCTGTGGCTACTCTTGTCTGTACTCATCGACAAAATCTGCAGCAGAACTCTTGCTGCATACCTGAGCTGCTCTTTCTCCTTCCCCTGACAGAAGACGACTCATGGCCAAGGACTCCACATTAACAGAAAGTGTCAATACCTGAGCTGATGCATACATGTGTGAAAATCAAGTGTGTGTATGTCTTTTAGATGACAGGTCTTCCATCAAGGCAACAGAGCAGTGATAGAACATCTTGAAGTTTTTCTTTCTCCATACCATGCCATTTTATCATGGGGCATGTTAACTTCTAGAATTAATGCCAACTTCTGGCACAATTGCAATGAAGGACCATCTTAAAATGTCTAGCACTGCAAACTTTATTTTAACTGGAGGTTGCCACCTATACTATTGGGCCCAGCTGACATATCCTTCCATTAGACAACATAGTTAGGATTGACAGAACACCAATTATGGTCACTTACATGCCAATGTTTGACTGGTGAGAGACCATAGAAGACAACACATAAAAGCACCAGAGAAACTCAACAGGTCACGCAGCATCCACAGGAAGTAAAAGGCAGTCAAGGTTTCAGGCCTGAGCCCTTTGACAGGAAACTTTAACTTTCTGTTTGTTTAACTTTTTTAAGAGCATTGAGGAGCTTGGTTTTGAGCTAGTCCATTAGCCAACTCCCACAGCTATTACCCATTTCCCAGCACCTTCTCCCACAACACCAATCATTAAAGTACACAACAGGTAACCTAACAAGCATCCAAAGAAAAAAATATATATCTGAAAGACCAATAATCTTTAACCTGTAATTAATCCCTCTTACAATGGAAAGGTGTGATAAGCAAAGCAGATAGAGTTCAAGAACTCGACAGAGTAGCTTGAATGTAGTAGGTCATTAACTATTCCACATACAAACCTTCAAAAGAGAGTTTGTCAAATTTTTTTTAGAGATGAGAATCTTTTGATGTGAAATAAAATAATGGTAGAAGAAAGTTATCTTAAAAAAGGGAAGTAAGATAGGTTAAGGTTTTTGCAGATTTTACTGTCACACATTATTGTGATTATTTGATATTGAAAAGTAGGAAAAATAACTTGATTAAAATTTATAAGGAAGATGTCAACAAACTGAATTAGTAATTTACTGAGAAAGGAAAATTAATATGCTGAAATAATATTGCCCTGTGTACAGACGCAAATCAAAGCTAAAATACTAGGCAGTTCTAACCATTCCCTTTTACGGTATAACTTGCTATTTGATCTGTTGTATTCATCAAGACAGGAATCAGCTTAAATCAGGAGGAGGCCTCTTCAGTTTCCAGCACATTTCCTGCTTTTACAACAGCATTCTTTGGAATTCAGCTCATTTCCCACTGAAGCTAAAAATTACAAATAAGTCTATAGTTCTCCAAGGCCTTCACTCTCTCTCACTTACACACATACTCTCTCTCTCTCTCTTTTTCTCTCTCTCTCTCTCTCACTCACACACACACACACACACACACACACACACACACACACACACTTTCTCTCACACACACAAACACACTCTCACACACACACTCTCTCTCTCATACACACACTCTCACACACACTCTCTCACACACACTCTCACACACACACTCTCTCTCACACTCTCACACATGCATTCTCTCTCTCTCACACACACACTCTCTCACACACTCTCTCACACACACACTCTCTCTCTCACACGCACACACCCTCTCACACACACACCCTCTCTCACACACACACTCTCTCTCACACACACTCTCTCACACTCTCACTCACACACACACTCTCACACACACACCCTCTCTCACACACACACTCTCTCACACACACACTCTCTCTCACACACACTCTCTCTCACACTCTCACTCACACACACACTCTCACTCACACACACTCTCACTCACACACACACTCTCTCTCACACACACACACACACACACACACACACACACACACACACACACACACACACACACACACACACACACACACACACACACACACACACACACACACACACCTTAATTTCCTTAATGTAAGTTACAGACATACTTTGTTCTTTCACATCAGTAGTTTCATGAAGGATCAGAGTTGGAACTACATAGGCTCTATATAGTTTGTATGTTGCCATCTGAATTTTCACAGATGTTATTTGTAAGTGACTTCATCTGGCATAACATAGCCAAGTTGCATATTGAGGGAGTTTGTTACTTTTCGATCCTGGTGTTAATTTAAAAAAATGTCTTTTAGATTGTGGGAGTAAAGGTAAATTTGTATTGCTTACTTAAACTGTAGAATTGTATGAAGTTGTGGACCGTACCTCCGTATGATTTTTACTGACCTAATAGTCACCTCCAAAATATGATTGATGGTCCTGTACTCTGATATAAATGAAACCTATTAACAGTCATTATCATTCAGATTCATTCCCATGAAAGGCAATTTTTTTATTGGAAGGGGGAAAAAAACTACAAATGCTGGAAGTCTGAAATAAAAACAAAAGTGCCTGAAATACTCAGCAAGTGAAGCAACATCTGTGGAAAGAGAAACAGAGGTAAGAGTTAAACCTTCAGGCCATGGACTCATCATTAAAATTGAGAAAAAGATTAGTTTTCAATTTTAAAGAAGACTGAAGTGGGTTGAGGAGAGGGTGGGAGGCATACCTTTCAACAGTGTCTGTACAGATTCAGGGGACAAAATATATGAGATATCACTGCAACCCTGGCTTCACCCTATGAACATGCCTTTCTGGAGCTTCTCATTCACAGTACTGATTAAAAAGCATCTCCTTTCACAGATCCTCCTGACCTGAAGTATATTCCCAGCATTTTGTTATTTTTTAATATTAATTTGAATTCTTCCTAATTTTGATTTTTTAAAAATATTAGTACCATATTTCTTTGATTGACAAGTTCATTTATAAACCAAACCAAATGTTACAGTCATCCCTACTTTAGGTGAGTTAGGTGTTCAGGTACACAGGCTGACTTCGTACCTGCTAGGTTCAAGAAGGTAATAACAAATGCTAGCTTTGGCTGAAATGTTCATCAACCCAGAGTTAATTCTTTTTTTGGGTGGAACAGTTAATGTGAAAATCTCATCAGGACTTTCAAATAACTGATAGTGTACTGGCCTTGATCAGAAAAGGTTAAAACAATATCTCCCTACTGTAATATATTATTTGAAAATATTTATTTCACTTAATAGTTACAGACTAGGGCACGGTTATAAGGACATATTCCATTTGTTCTTTTCATGGCTTACATGGAAATAATTTTAAATTTGTATTGTCATCAAATTTGAAAATAAGCATAATTCTACTAATAGATAAATTGTTCATCAGTTGAAATGATTTTGAAAACTGAAAGGATTAATAATATACTGTAACAAAAAAAAAAGCTGCTATTCCTACTGTCTGCATTATTGTGGAGTCAGTTCCAATATTACCCTCACAAAGACAAATGGGCAGAGCATGAATGTGTATGTCAGTGGTATTAATTTGAAAATGACACAAAGGATACAGATGGTTTCACCATGTGGCAAGAACAAGGCAAATAGATCACTGAAAGATGTGACATAATGCACTTTTGCAACGAAGAACATCTTTTTAAAATGATGAGAGACTAGGAAATGTTATTTAAATAAAACCAGAGTATTTTTGTATGGAAACCACAGAAAGTTGACACAGAGGTAGAGCAAGTAATTAGCAAGGGTATGTTGTCTTTCATCACAAAAGGATTGGGGTATAAGGGAGAAGAGTTCTGATGGCAATTATGTCGGGCCCTGGTGAGGAGATGTCTGAGATTGTGTGTTCAGTTTTAATTTCTTCATCCAAGGGAACACATTGCCTAAGAAAGAGTGCACTGAAAGTTGATTGGACAAATTCTTGGTCTGTGAGATGGAGCAGATGAGGGTTATGTTCTCTGGAGTTAAGGAAAATGAGGGCGGTCTTATTTAAAAACATGGCCTACTTAAGAAGCTTGATGGAATAAACACTGAAAGATTGTTTTACTTGCCCTGGAATGTCTAGGATCAGGAATCAGTGTCTCAGAATTAATGAACACAGATGCAAGATGAGGAGAGGGAAAATCTCTTTATTCAAAATATTCTGAATTTTTAAAACTTTCTTCATCAAAAGGATATTAATGCTTAGAGGTTTTGTGTATGAGAGAGACAGAGATATGTATTTGTATATAAAGGGATCAATGAATGTGAGGATATTGAAAAGAGGTTAGGAAGAGATAGAAAGTCAATAATAATCAAAAGAAATGATGGAGTGGGCCTAATGGTCACAATAACCTCTTGGTGATCCTAGTTATTAGATTCACATTTTAGTATTTTCCATATTGAACATTAAGATGAGGTTTTTTTTTTCTGCACAATCTAAAATTCTGATGTGGTGGTAAGTTCCACCTAATGTTCCATTTGCAAGTGAGTAAATTTAGTCAAAAGATAAATGCATTGCTATTTAGATTTGAAGTAAGTACTGCCAATTTTCTGCTTCTTGTATACCCCATTGCTTCCTATAGACCAATGGTGGCCAACCTTTTAATTTTTAATTTAGACATACAGTACGGTATCAGGCCATTTTGGCCCATGAGTACATACTGGGAGTGTAGGTTAATTGGGCGGCACAGACTTATGGACCAAAATGGCCTGTTAACGTGCTGTCTGCCTAAATTAAAAGACTGGCCACCCCTGCTATAGATGCTGCATGACCTTTTCTGTGTTGTAATGCTCCTTCATCTTTTGGAGTTAATTTCTAATTCTTCTGAAATTCTTTATTGATCAATTTGTGGAATTATTTTCAAGTTACAACTGAAATATTTTTACATAACCTTCCACAATGCCAGATTCCAAAAACTCAGCCTTAACTGCAAACATAAAGGTTTTACTGCTTGGAAAGATGAGTTTGGAAATGCTGAAATCTGGAGTAAAAGACAAACTATTGGAGGAACTCAGCAGTTCAGGCAGCATGTGTGGAGCGAAAGAGTCAGCCAGTGCTTAGGCTTGAGACACTGCATCAGGACTGATACAGGGACTTGACCTGAAACATTCACCGTCTTTGTCCCTCCACAGATACTGCTTGATCCTCCAGCAGTTTGCTTTTTTGGTCCAGTTTTATTGCTTAAGTTGAGTGAGTAAATTAAACCTAAATGCATAACAGTAGTATGTTCCTCAAACTGCACAAGAATTTATGTCCCAGTGCGTAATCATCACAATCTTCAAACTGGAAGAGCACCTTGAGTATATTTGTTAATCCACATCTTCACGATGTCACTGATTTTAGAAAATTAATTTCCATTCTAATTAAGGATACTCACATTCAGACTTGTTATCAACTGATCAGGCCAGTGCCTATTAAGATGTAACAATTCTTAAACCATTTGTTTTTCACCAAAAAAAGAGGAAAAAGTTACATGGCTTTTGCTGAAAATTAAAAATGGTTTCTGCAAACAGATGGAACCATCTGGAATTAGTATTCTCTTCCAGAGACAACCGCCCTGTGTATAGCATTCTTTGTTAACGTAAAAGTTTGCAATAGTGACGAATGATTCTATTTTAGTTAAAACTCAAATTTTCCAAACTTTAGGGTCTTTTTTAAAGTCAATCTATTCATTTATACAAAACTCTGTAGATTTAAATTTAAATATTTCTCATATCATCACATAAAACTGTGCACGAGGGTATACAATAGTCTGCCTGGTTTGGTTCCGAGAAATGCTACACAAATGATGCATAAAACAGATGGGAATCAGCAGAGAATATTTTTGCAGTTCTCAAGTGCTAAATGAGAGGAAAATATGACTCCACATTGGCGAGGAAGTAAAGCTGCAATAAAAGCTTGTGGGTATGCGAAGTTTGGAAAGGACTGAATTATTCATTGCAGTAGATGTATTGAAAGATTGCATCATCCTACAGAAGTGAGAGAAGAAAAATCACTTTTTTCTGCATCATCAATTCAGTAAAGGTACCTTAAAGTTTTAAACACATTTTGTCTCGCCCGTAAGCTTCATTAGTTAAAATTAAATGTAAATTCCTTGACATGATACTTTTCAGGACAACAGATTAATGGTACTTACCTCTTGCTTTGAGTCACACCTGTTGGAACTTTTGATGGAGTCTGAATTTCTCGCTTCGTGAGTAGAAATGCAGCGGCTGGGGACCAAACAACAACACTAGAAATTTCTACATGTTGTGGGCCTTTTGAATACTTTTCTGTGCTGCTTCCTTTGGAAAACCCTTTTCTATTACCATATATGAACTGAAAAGGAGTCAACGCTGCTACATGCCACAATTGACAGACTACTGAATGAATCTTATTGGCTGCAGTAAGTCATATGAAACCTGCTGTGACCTGTGGCAGTTGAGCACAGGACTTCTCTTACCCACTAAGGAAGCTGTATTTGGCAATTTTCATATTTCTTCTAAATTTGGAGTTTTTTGTCGATCTCGTAGGCTTGGCTTGAGACTCCCCTCATCCATGTGGAAATCATTAAAATTGAGAGGCTCAGTAACCAGTGCCAGCTTTATGCCTGGGAACATGAGTGAACTGCCTCAGAGATTGTTTATAACAACTAACTTCCTCCATCTCCCTGCGGACAATCTCTGGATTCAGAGATTATAGCCACAGAAAGGGAAAGCAGACTGACAAGCTTTAAATTACTCAAGTACATAGAATTCCAATTTGCTTTGGAATCTTACACCTTTTCAATCTGTGTGTTGAACTGTCTTTGTGCAACATATAAGAAGCTGTTTTAAGCTCTTCGTTTCTGAAACCGATACTATAAAGCAAATTAAGGCAGAGATCTCTCACTCTATTGTAAATGTTAGGTGTTCCAGAAATGCCACTTTAGGATCCAAAAGATCATTCATATTGTGTATAAAAGAAAAAAAAATGCTTTGATGAGATCAGCATTGAAGACCTCTTTAAATTGCAATGTTATAAATGTTATTTTTATGCCTGAAAAAAATATCAGTAATTAGTTATTCTGGCTGGTTTTGCCTTTTTATATTTGCATGTTATTTTCGTTCTCCTCATTACTTAATAACTTTTATACTGAATGGAAATTTTGGAAATATGTTAGATTATTTAATTAATCCAATTAAATCCAATGCTGAGTGTCAAGAACTAAACTGAAAGTAACAACAGTATAATGCATACAACATTGAAAAAATATAAATTATAAATGTGAAATATATCCCGATACATTTTCTGCAGGATGCATAAATAATATTTAATGTGACATACATATCTAATATTAATCAAACAAAAAAATGCAGTAAAGGATTTGTACAATATTAACTTGTTATTCAAAAATATGTATTTGTTTTTCTAAAAATCTCACATGCAAATAAGCGCAGAAAGTATGCACAAAATATGTACATTTTTGTTAATTTCTTAAATTATAATTAGCTGATCATTTTGTGAAAGAAATGCTGAGATTTTTACTGAGCACGAGAGCAGGAATCTGAATCAAGTCTCCATACAAATGTGTGAAGGGAATCAAACCTTTAGTACAAGGAGACATCAGTACACTGAGATCACTTGGAAGGAGTCGCTTTCCCTACTCACTAAAGGGGTAATGTAAAAATGGTCAGTATAAAACAAAAAAAAATTTCACCCTCCCCCACATCTTCCCTCCTCCTTTCTGTGTCATTACCCATATGTTTAATAACAGTGAAGAGGTGACCATATCCTGATCTATTCTGAATCAATAAACACTACCGTCAGACTAGGTACAGAAGTTCTGGAGAGACTCAGCAGTTCGTGAAGCATTCTTTATGGCAAAGGGTCATAACCAAAATTTTTGGCCGGAGTGCTTTGTCAAAGAATGAGCAAAAATCAAGCAGGATCCTGCATAAAACTGTGGGGGACAATCACAGTGTCTGTAGACTTTCTTATTTAACGCCGGACTACACATCTGTTCAGCAATGCAAAGAGATTTTTAAATCTTGCTGCCACTTTCAAAGTAAGATCCTTGTTGCATGTTTCAGTAGAGCACAAATATGTATTTTGTTTGGCATCATCTTTACCTCCTTTTATTTTGTTACTTTGCCTCATCTCTCTCACTGTACAGATCATCCAGCCGGATTTCAATTTTGCAATCTTTCCTCTCATTCGATCATGAGCATTAACATAAATCTGCAAGCCCTGGAAGTGAGGGCAGCATTTTAGACACCATCATGCAAACCTGAAGATTGTGAATAGCATCATGGCTGTTGGGTTAGTCATTATCTGTAGTAATATAAGCAAGAGAAGGAAATAGTGGGTGGGGGGGGGGGGAGAATGTTTGTGTCAAAGCTGATATTATTTACTGCAATTCATTGTTGACTAAAATTGCACATTCTAAATAAATTGGAATATTTCAGATCCAGATAGCCAGACTAATTGGCTGAAACCTATACATACACTGCTCCAATTACCTTCTTTGGTAATCTCGTTTCCCTATTATCCAATGAATGATTAATGTTCCACCCTGCTTCCTTTCTGGTCCCTTAAGTTGTGCTCCCAAGTGCGAAACTACTTTATTCAAGGCTCAAGCTTTTCCAGCTTGGAATCTGCTGTACGTTAACTTATGCAACCTCCTAATCATAAGATAGGAAGAAAATCACAAATTATTTCTGGAAAAGTCTGGTTCAATGCTTTGCAGCAACAGGACAAATAGAACCCTGCTAAGATGGCTCTTTGACTGTGAAGGACACTGCTGCCTAACCAGATACATTTTGCACAATAATGCTTCCTAATGGTCTAGTTTGATAAAAATAAATTGTGGGCAGGATACTTGAACAGATTGCCTCAGCAATACATGAGGTGTTGATGACAGTTGTAATATATCTTTCTCCATCTTAAATGGGATAAACTTGATGCCTAACCCTAACCTATTTAGCTCATTTTTTTTCCACTGGATAATCATACTGAGTGATCTAGAAACTGTCACACAATCTTCCATGGCTTGACTTTATTCTTTGCCTGAACCAGAATTTCAAAATTAGCATAGTTGTTCCCTCTAGAGCACACATGTCAAACTCTGGCCCGCGGGCCAAATTTCGCCCGCGATATAATTATATTTGGCCCGCAAGATCATTTCAAAAATGTATTAGAGGTGGCCCGCTGGTCGCCGTGCCAGTATAGCGCATGAACAGTAATACAACAAATCCCAGAATGCATTGGCGTCAGCCTGCTAATCGCCCCCACCTCCTCTGTTTACGTTGCAGGGTCTCACCGTGGACTCTGGTTTTGGGGCCTGGCCGGTGTCAGGGGAAGCCAAGGCCGCTTCCCAGCGCCAGGAACCGGAGGCCTCGGGCCTGACCTCGCCAGGACCGTTGCCCACTCCCCCTCCCTGCCGCAGGCCGATCCGCAACTCACGGTGACGGGGCCGCTGATCCGCCGAGATGCCGCCCTGCAGCGAGATCCGATGCCCCCGCACTGTCGTTGTCCAACCCGATCGCCCGCAAACCCCGCCCTCCCGCACACAGGCCTGAGTAAGGATTATGAACTTTAATCTCAGGATAAAACGATCTTCCAATAGTTTCATGTCACAGTGATAAATATATTCCTGGTTAAAAATGGTCCTGCACCTGGATACCAGCTCATTAGGCATAAAACTTGAAAAGTGTGTAAATCAAAGGATATCTGTACCAATGGAAAAAGGGCATGACAAATAACCCTGCTAGAGTTCATGCCCACAATCAGTCACCCATTTGATTGTTTCAGGAATCATGTTATTCTCACACATTCTCAATAGCCCTCAGATTTTACTATTCGACAGCACACTAGCAACATTTGACAAATCCTCTATAGAGAAATATTATTTATTGAATATTTTATTTCTCATTTGTTAATGCTTCTGGAAAGAGTTTATCCAAAACTATTATTAAACATTTATTTTAATAAGAAAAAGTTTAACATTACATATGTTGAAAGAAGAGAAAACATGCAGATGTTGTTGAAAATTTTCAATAAATATTTAGTTCGTCCCTCGACTTAGTCCAAGTTTTTAATTTTGGCCCTCCGTGAATTTGAGTTTGACACCCCTGCTCTAGAATGTCAGAGGCGATCTAAGAAGCATTGATAGGGTGGACAGTCCAAATCTTTTCCTCAGGACAGAAGGGTCACTTATTAGAGGACACGAGTTTCAGGTGAGTGGAAGGAAGTTTAAGGGAGATGTGCAGGGCAACTATTTTGCACAGAATGGCAGGCACCTGGAATGAGCTGCTAGGAAGTGGAAGCAGGACAATAGAGGCCTCTAAGAGGCTTCTAGATAGATACGTGAATATGAAGGGAAAGGAGGGATATCTGTCACCAACTGGGTTCCAATAACCCAGTTGGGGAAACAGGAATAGTCAAGTGGCTTTGTCACGGGGAAATTGTGTCTGATTAATTTGATTTAAAATGTTTAAGAGGTAACCAATTGGGTTAGCATGGCTGATGTAGACAATGTGAACTTCAATCTAGGAGACAAATCCACCAACTCAGAGCCCATGGAATCCAGAGCAATGTGGCAAATTGGATCTAATGTTGGCTTGATGACAGGAGACTGAATAACTTGGTCAAGGGTTGTTTTTATGATGGTGATCAGTTCTGCAACTCTTTTGTTTATTGTATATATTACTAATCTGCCTGTAAGAGCTATGATTAATGTTTTATGATTAATGTTTGCACTTTACATGAAGAATGTGGATGTTCTTCATAAGGGGCTAATCTTCAGCTCCAGAATGACTTTGCTGAGGTGATGAGACAGGCCACATTCTTTTGTTGTAATCTAGGGATGACCCAAAGCATTGGAAACTCTCAAGCGAGCAAATATTATCAAATTATTTCTTTTTGAAATATAGAAGGCCATTCACTGACCAATTTTTATTTTAAGCCTATGTGGCTATCGGCCACCATGAGTGAAAGAAACACACTGAGTCGAATAGAGTTTCAAGCCAACTGATTTACTGATTCAAACTTGCGTGTTTAAAAGGTCCATGCTGGTCCCAGCGGTCTCAGTGCTCTTGCGGGGAAGATAGGAGACGATGAAACCATACACTGCTTTATATGGCTGCCCTCGCCTCTTGACTGGTGAGATCACGACTGGTGGTCAAGCCCCAGGTGTGCCGGCTCGAGGCGGCCTATGGTAAATATCTCCTCCCGGCCACCCACATCCAAAACACAAGTTGCCCCATTATAACATACCACTTGGGGGTCCTTCATACGGCTGCTGCAGGCGTGGTCTCTGCTCTCCTCGGTGGGCTTAACACATACTCACTCTGCTGCAGGACTTTGGGCATGAAGGATGGCCTTTCCCTGTGGTGGGACATCGGCACCAGAGCCAGTGTTCTGAGTCTCTCCTGAAGACTGGTCAGGACCTCTGCTGGTGTGTCCTCTTAGCCATGGGGTGCGGGCACAAATTCTCCAGGTACTGTGAGCGGTGTACTGTAAACTAGTTTGGCAGATGACAATGCCAGGTCTTCCTTAGGGGCTGTGCGGATGCCCAGTAGAGTCCAGGGGAGTTTGTCGACCTAGTTGGGCCCTTGGAGGCGTGCCATCAGGGCTGACTTCAGGTGCCTGTGGAAACGTTCCACCAGGCCATTTGATTGAGGGTGGTACATAGTTGTCTAGTGGAGCTGGATTCCTAGTAGTTGCACTGCTGTTGACCACAGAGCCAATGTAAACTGTACCCCTCTGTCCGAGGTGATGTGGGCGGGGAGCCTGAACCTCACCACCCAGGTTGTGATTAGTGTCCTAGCACTGTCGTGTCGGAGATTGGGATAGTTTCCGGCCACCTCGTGAACCTGTCCAACATTGTAAATAGGTACCTTTCTCCTCTTGAGAAGGGTAGAGGGCTGACAATGTTCACATGGACATGCTTGAACCTCTTGTGTGTTGGCTGGAAAGGTGGCATTGGAGGTCTGGCAGAGTGTGCACGTCCAGACCCAGTGGCCAACCTGCTTGTGTAGGCCATGCCAAATGAAGCAATCTGTGATTAGATGGATGGTCGCCCAGATGGAAGTGTGGGCTAACCCGTGCAAAGTGTCGAAGATCCGGTACCTCCAAGTGGATTATAATGATGGGCCTAGGTTGCCCAGTGGAAGTGTCGCACAGGAGTTTGGTACCTCTGGGCCTAATTGGTACGTTCCTGAGGCGGAGTCCAGTGTCTGTGGTTCAGTATGCCGATAGTTCATCATCCTCCTGTGGTGCCACTGCTAATGCCGCATAATCCACTCCTGGAGCTGAAGCCTGCACCAACTAGATTGATGTTCAGGACAGTGCATCGGCTACCACTTTGCTCTTCCCCGAGATGTGCTCGATCATGGTGGTGAATTCGAATATGAACAACAGATGTTGTTGCTGCTGCGGGATGACCAGGGGTGGAACACCTTGGTGAAACAAAGGTGAGAGGCTTTTGATTGGTGAAGATCATAAACTCCCTCCCTTCCAGGAAATATTTGAACTGTTGAATGGCCAGATATAGGGCCAGCAGCTCGCTGTTGAACACGCTGTACTTGATCTTTGGGGGCTGCCGGTGTCAGCTGAAGAAGGCGAGCAGCTGCCATTGGCCTTCAATTAACTGTTCAAGTGGCCCACTGAATGCCACTTTGGAAGTGTCTACAGTGAGGGCCGTGGCGACATCTACCCAGGGGTGGACCAGGAGCATGGTATTTGCTAAAGCATCCTTGAAAGCCACCATCGCTTCTTCTGTCCAAGGTACATCTCTGGTTTTTCCAGACATCAAGCCGAACAGAGGGCGCATGATCCAGGCCACTGAGGGGATGAAATGGTAGTAAAAATTAACCATCCCATCGAATTCCTGCAGGCCCTTGACTGTGTCGAGTCTGGCAAATTCGCAAATGGCCTCCACTTTCCCTGGCAGGGAACAGCTCTGTGATGGTCGATCCAATGCCTCAAGAAGTCAATGGTGATTAGGCCGAACTGGCACTCGGTGAGGTTGACCACCAGGCTATAGTCACTGAGGAGGCAGCAGGATAGGTGCAGTTGAGCTAGGTGTTCCTGGAGGAGTGGCTGTCTACCAGGATGTCATCCAGGTAGATGAACAGAAAGTCCAGGTCCCACCCTACTGCATCCATGAGGCATTGGAAGGTCTGGGGTGCGTTCTTGAGGCTGAATGGGATTCTAAGGAATTCAAAAAGCTGAATGGGGTTATGATGGGTGTCTTTGGGATATCATCTGGTGGACAGGGACTTAATGATACCTTTGCACCAGGTCTATCTTTGAAAAGATAGGTGCCCTGTGCAGGGTGGCTGTGAAGTCCTGGATGAGCAGGACTGGGAACCTATCAGAGATGGCTGTCTGAATGCTGCACGATGCCCATCTCCTCCATCTTGTTAAAATCCTCCCTCGCTAGTCAGAGCATATCTGTGGTAACCTGCATGCTCGGTCATGTAGGAGTTGTCCCTGCGTGGGACTGTGGTGCTTCATGCTGTGTTTGGGGGATGTCATGGAAAACTGCGGCGCGATGATGGATAGGAACTTCGACAACAGCCTGGCGAGTTCATTGTTCGAACACGTGACTGAGTCCAGATGCGGAGCCTGCAACCAGGCCTCGCCAAGGGGAAAGATTTGAAATGTCTTTGCGCCAACTTGCCATCATCCCTTAGGTACACCAGCCTACAGTGTGCATGAAGGAAGTCTGCACCCAACAATGGTTGTGACACCACGGCCAGCGAAAACGTCCATGTGAATCTGCTGGAACTGAATTGCAAAGGGGTAGTGCATGTGCCGTAGGTGTGGATGGTGCTGCCCTTGGCTGCCATGAGTTCCGGTCTGGCCCTTCTGGTCTTGGCTTGAAGTGGGACGGATGCTGATTTCTGCTCCTGTGTCTATTAGGAACCTACATCCAGAGTGTCTGACCCAGACATACAAGAGGCTATCCTTCAGTGGTGGATGGCCCTGACATTTCCCTGTAATGAGCATGGCGGTCGACATTGACAGGTCCTGGATCCCCACCTATGATGGTAGAAACACCAAGTTCTGGGGCTATTGTCATCTCTTGTTGTGGACATTGCTGACTTTGCTGCTGGGGCACGGGGTGGCTGGGCCTTTGGTGGTGATGCAGCACTAATTCCGACGCTTGTTCTGCTGTCTCTTTTTGTGCCCCTCAGGACATCCACGTCCACCTTAACCCTAACCCTAACCCACCTTCTGTGGGTGGGAAAATCCTCATTTGCTAGTTGGAGGTGGATCTCCTCTGGCATTGGCTCCAAAAAGATCTGCTTGAAGAGTACACATGGCTTATGGCCGTCTGCCAGCATGAGCATGTCACACATTACGGCTGAAGGTGCGCGGTCGCCTAGGCCGTCTATACATAGCAACTGCATGGCCCGTTCACAACACAAGAGGCTAAAAGTACCGACTAATAAGGCCTTGAGTGCCACAAACCCACCAGCCTCTGGGGGCTGCTGCAGAAAGTCCATTATTCAGCCTGCCATCTCTTGGTCGAGCGCCACTACCATGTAGTAGTACCTGGTCTCATTGGAGACAATGTTCCTGACCAAGAACTGGGCCTCTGTTTGCTGAAACCAGGCGAGGGGATGAGCAGTCCAGAAAGTTGGCAGTTTAAGCAAAATTGCATTTTGAAAAGTCAAATCGCTTGCATTGTCCATGTTACTGGAGTCACTCGTGTCAGGACCAAATGCCGTTGGATCTTTGGGGTCACTAATGTGGCTATCAGCCACTGTGTGGAAGAAACACGCTGAGCCGAGTGGAGTTTCAAATCAACTGATTTACTGAATCAAACTCACGTGCTTAAAAGGTCCATGCTAGTTCCAGTGGTCATGTGGGGCGGAAGTGACGTCAACTTCCTGTTGGTTGTTTTTCTCCACACTGAGAGCAGCAAAGTATGTCTCTTTAGAGCTCGTTGAAAGAATCAAAGACTTGTTGATCCAAACCAAGGCTTTTATTAGCAAAAGACAGGAGCTCTTCACAGGTGGCCGACCAGTCCAGAATGATCCAACCTGGCTAGGGACACAACCCTTTAAGGTCCAGACAATAGGTGTGGCTTAGCTCTCAGCCAATCACTCTAAGCACAGTCTAGATACAGTAACTATATACACTATGTACATTGGTGATAGATCTGTACTATCACAGTCTCTGACTGCAGCCTCGACCGCGGCTGCTGGCACTGAGTTCGCCTGCCACATGGGTGAGTCGCCACACCTATGGATTTTCAAACCATCAAGTTTACCTTTGGTTTGAGGGAAGCACATGTGCAAGCCCAACATAATCTGACACACGTGTGATTGCAGACACTTGGGAGCATGACTATTTCTTAACCTTGCTCTGAAATTACTCAGCAAGCCATGAAGTTCTAGGACAGGGATGGCCAAACCTTTTTGGTTGTGGGCCACATATAGAAAAATATAAGTCATGCACCAAGCAACATTTAACCTGACAGTTTTCAACCAGTTATACTCCAAGAAAACCCCTCTGCCATCAAAAATTCATTTTTTATCAACCATCAAAAATTCATTTTTTATCAAAATAATTGTACGACACTACCGAACAGTTTAACTGTTGACATTACAGTAGTTAATTGATGTGCTCGCATACTACAGAGGGAATTTCTGTATCCGTTGTTCTTAAATGTAAATGAAGGCAATAAAACTCTTTAAAACTCTCATTCAAAAAGCAGTGCAAAATAAGAACAGGAGAAAAGATCAAGAAAGGGACAAGGCTGTCCCCAACATTCCCCACAACTCTCAGTGAATACAGTTCATGGCCCAAGTGTCCACCTAATGATTATGATGCAATGTGTAAATCTGTAGATGGGCTATTAAAGTTAACAGATTCCTTGCAAATCAAACACACTTCCCCTTGATTTCTGCGCAAAAGTATTTATTTTCTGACCGTGTCTGAAATTTTCAGCACTTCCTTGCTATTTTCCATCTTTTTTGATTTTACCATGTTTAATCAACCGAGGTAAACTTTTTTTTAAACTGAAGAAAAACATTTTAATCGATGAGTAACAGTTTAACGGTCAATCTAGTAGTTGTTCAAATGGCAGTGACATCTAGTGTTGAAAATAAGAAGTGCAATGTGCACACAGTTCAATCTATTTAATTTAGAAATACAGCACGGTAACAGATCCTTTCGGCCCATGGGCCCATGTCACCCAATTAGGCCCAATTAACCTACACCCCCAGTATGCTTTCATGGTGGAAGGAAACTGGACCCCCCCCCCCTCCTGAGAAACACACGCAGACATGGCGAGAATGTGCAAACTCCTTACAGATAGGGCGGGATTCGAACCCTGGTGCCGATCAATGGTCCTGTATCAGCATTGTGCAAACTGCTATGCTAACCATGCCACCCCTAAAAATGCACGCCCCATGTAAGGCACAAATTCACGACCTTCAGATTATGAATCTGATGTGCTAATGGGACATTTAAAAATGGGCAAAGGGCCATTTTTAGCCATGCCTGTTCTAGGTGGTATATACCTAGCCTGCCATCACTTCCCATTTTCCATGAATTAGAATGTAGCTGATGCAATGAGTACTGAGAAAATAAGCTGGCACATTGATTTTGATCAAATTTGAACTGCCTTTGCAGATCCACTAATTTGACCAAATATAATGGTTTTGTACAATCACATTTTTGCTCGTCATTTATTTATATTTTAAATATATTTCAAAATTGAGGCATGCACACCATGTGCAAAGACATTCAGATGACATAACTATTGTGTTCTTTGAAGTATTAGAATCTTATCTAGAAAAAAGTAGTCTGAGGCTTCTCTCTGTACGCGAGAACAAGGATTTTTCATGTAATTGATATGTATTTGACTTGGTGAGTTTGTCTGCGCTGTGATAACTGGAAATTGTAATCATTAGGCACTGAAACATTAATGTCTAAATATTTAATATTCATCTTTATTAGTCTGCAATGGATATATTTATGGGATTTTTAAAGTTACTGGCTTAACATCTTAAAAACTGAATACAGTACCTAATTAATTTGTCACGGTTCCAACTGTATGACTTTACTGTGATGCAAAAATCAAGTAGTTAGTGCCAACAATATGTTGATATTTTTGTGTTTATGACATTTTAAGTGAACAGCTTTACTGACAAATGATGATAATTTCATTAGAATATGCGTTTTGTTTAGTTTCTCATGAGCATTGCTTCTTAAATCTAATTGGAAAAAATGAAGAATATTGACAAATTATTCAGTAACATGGCAACTGCTGGACATGTCTGCAATACCTCATTGTGAATGTTATCCTTCCATGTAGACTTGCCCATGACCTCTTTTGGATATTTGTCATGGTTGTAGGAAAATGAAGAATTTGAAAGTGTTTAAAACTAGTTTTGTCTAACTTGGACATCTCTCACATAACTGCATTTTCCTAACAAAAGATCTAAAGTACCTAATTTGCCTCTTCCTTGAAATATCTCATTTTATTGCTATAAATGAAAATATTCCTAACCTATTTAAACATTTCAGAATAGAGCACAAGGTATTATACTATGAACATTATATAACTAGCATTATATAATGCTGGTCTTGGCCTTTCACAGTCTCACAGCTTTTAGTTAGACAACACCTTCAACATAGTAAAACATCTCAAGGCTCATCTCCAGAATGACGAGAAAGAATTATCAGTACAGACAAACAATGAGAAGGCAAACTTTAAAGAGAGGGAAGAAGGGGTTCAGGGGGAGAGGGAAGGAGAGGTGAAGAGTGGGAATTGTGTCTGCTGCTGAAGTCTTTTGAGCCGTCATTCCTATGTTCACTTTTGGAGTGAATTATCTAGTTCTATTTTCTGGTTTATTTTCTGTAACATTTCGATTAACTTTTTAATATATTCCCCTTCTGCAAGTTGTTTTTGGCCAATACATTTGACAATTAAAAAAAATAACTTGTTCTAAGAAAAAAAAATCTCTAATTTTTTTCCCCACTTATCTTAAATTCTTAATTTTTTTAACCAGATATATTTCCCCGAGATCCCTTGGATTCAATATTCTGAGAACAAAATGAGCTGTTCTCGACTCCCAACATTACTGAAGTCTCTCAGTCCTGATATAATTATGGAAAGGACTTAACCAAGACCCTAATGTACTTGTTAGATCAGTTGCAGTGATTTCAACAACGTGCTGTCATTTCTAACTTCTGTAAATAACTATATGTGACTGATTTGCCCGATGGTTTAATGTGTGTGAAAAGTATGATGGATGTGATTCATTTTCAGCTGCTGCAGTTTCCTCCCACCCTCCAAAATGTACAGGGTTGTAGGTTAATTTGGGTGTAATGGTCGGCACGGGTTTAAATGGTTAGAATCGGCTTCGACTGTACTGTAAATAACATTTAAAAAAATTATTTGAAGGGCATGTAGTAGCAATTCTATGTTATCCTGAGGCCATTGAGCAATCTATTATATACTCCTTAATTTTGTACATAAATACACAATTCATTTCTGGGGAAATACACGGTTGCCTTCCAAAGGTGAAAATTATTTTGAGCATAAATATAAAGAAAAGCACCAATCATAATAAAGTTGCTTGAATAACATTTAAATTTCATTTTTATTTTTCTTCAGGGAGATAACATCTAAAATAAACATTAGCCACATTGTATATTTTGAGCAATCAAGACCAAACAAAAGCTAGGTTCTGTCGCGTGTTTTTTTGTAAGAATAAGTTAATTCTCAATGTAAAATGTTTGGAAATAATCCACACAACCTTCTGTTTTGACACAAGATCCCTTTAGGTTTAAGATATTTTGGTGAAAAGATAGCAATTAGCACCAAAGTAAAGCCTCCCTTCGAGACATCATTCTTAAGTGGGAAAAATAATAGCCAAATAGATTTTAAACAGGAAGCAATAGTCGTCAGCCTTATCACTTTACTCAGCACTTGAGCGATGTAAAGGCAATCAAGACTAAACAAGATGTTATTTCAGATTTTGCTTGCAAGGAAATCAGCACAACTTTGTTTTCATTTTCTACCCTTCAAAAAGTGATCTTTAGATAGAAAATAATTTCTACATTCTTATAATTTCTGGGATAGACTTTTGACCTAGCTTTTCCGCTTATATGGGCCTTGTAACAATACAGTGAGAGGGGTAAGAGAGGAATCACGTTAGCTCTTTCTTGTCTCTTCAATACTCACTAATCCTGTAAACCAAGCTATCTCACTGATGGCCATCAACTCCCCTTTGATTCTTTTCGCTTACAGAGGGAATAATTTACTGTAGCTCATTAACCTACCAGTATGTCCTTGGTCTGTACCCACATGGAAACTTTGCACAGATAACACCAGAGGACAGGAAGAAACCCATGTCCTTGGAGTACGATGCAGTTAAACTAAAAAATGTACCATCATGCATCCACAGGCAGAGTACTTAAAGGAAAATTAAACTCCTAAAACTTTACCTCTCTTTTCCTCCTGAGAGATGCTATTTGACCTGCTGGGTATTTTCCACTATCGTCTGCTTTATTTCAGATTTCTAACAGCTGTAATAGTCTTTCTTACCTTCTACGAAAATCTTTCATTTTGTTCCCACCAACACTAACCCATCCCCACCCCACAGTCTGGCTTCAGTGTAGGCAGAATGAGGAATGGATGGACTGTTGAATGAATTCATTTATTACCCTGACCCTTTAATCTTTCAGACTATCTCCAATCAGAGAAAGCAAAACATTTTATTTTCCCCAGGGATGGTTTGTTTAACTGTTGCATATTGAGACTCCATTTGATGTGACAAATTTTATCTGTGAAATCAGGCACATAATTTCAAAAATCTCCAATGATACAGGAGGGTAATATTTGGCCAACAGTAACTAAGGCTGACAGAGTTCAGTGAGACAGAAATTGACCTTAATCATTTGCTGTTGTTAATTAAATCCAATGGAACTAACATCCTGGATTTGAAAAACAATGCACATCTGCTCCTCTGTTGCTCATCCAGCTCATGGGACAGTGATTGAATTTCTACCCCTAACAGGTTTGCAATTTATTTCCGCAACCAGTGGAATGTTATTTAAATCCAAAAGGTCCTGGGCAAATGCCTCGTTGGAGGGTTTCAGCAAAAAAAGAGTTGAGAGAAACACTTAAGTGTGGATCTGATGGCATATTATTTTTCTTTTCTTTCTTTTTAAAATATTTTTATTGAGTTTTATAGAAAATAACCTATGTACATGGCCTCCTTTTACTTTTTAAAAATACTTTTATTGAGTTTAAAATAAATCATATAATATACATATCATGCAAAAATTTTAAATCAGAGGATAAACTATTAATTATTAACATCCCTCTCAAAACATCAAATTCTATGATTATATTGAAATAGCAGTTAATCTATTCCTCATAGTACAGCCAAAATTAATGTTGAATAGAAAATAGATAATATATAATTAAGATTCCCTTATTTTTAAAAAAGGATTTTATACTTTTGAGGTATATTTATCTTATTCTGTAATATGATCAATATTAATAAGGTGTATTATTTTTCAAAAGAGTTGTTCAACGTAAGCCTGATCAGAATGATAGAGTAAGTATAAATGTTAGGCTTGATCTGCCTGTTTCAACATATGTGCAACATCTCTTGGCACTTTTTGAAAAGAAACAGAATTTTTTTTCTGTCCAAGTTAATGTTTATTTCGGCACTGAAAATATTTATCTCAGTCCTGTTTGTCTACATAACTTATCATTCATGATCTATAAACCACTTTGTGTTATTCCGAGGATACAAAAGTAATGGTTGGACATTCTTTGCTTCTTGCAACAATGCCTGAAAATACGATTGCAGGTATCCTAAGCCACGATCAAGGACACTTATCATCTTGGATTTTTTGAGTAAATGTATAACAAAAATGAACAATATCAGTTTGGCTAAAGTACAACATTGTGGTTTTGGTATCAAATTATTATGGAATATTTTTAAATTTACATTAGGCTGTTCAAGAAATAAAAATCACATCTATCTTCAAATTCATTTACCCATAATTGCACATTTTGCATGTTTATTTGGTGTCCTCCAATTTACTGTAGGTTCCACTACTAATGACCTCCTCCTGAATTGGAGCAATTTGCAAAGTTATAAACTATACTTTTGGATCGAAGTTCAAATCATTAACATAAATTGGGAATAACCATGAGCCAACATAGCTCCACATGGGGCAAGAATTTTTCCCAACCAATGTGAACAATTTTTTTTTATCTCCAGTTTTCTATATGGCAATAATCTACTTATCCACTTGGCTCCTTGTCCATTTTATCCACATTATTCATTACTACGTGTACTTTGGATTTCCAAAAGACCTTTGACAGATAAATCATATCTACCTTTGTCTATCTTCCCTATCACAAGTTCAAAGCTTTGAAATCTGTTGGCCAAAACATAATACTGAGAAATCAGCTGAGATTTGAAAAAAAAAGTTTTCACGTTGAAGAAAAATCTGTGGTGCTAAAGTTCAGGTGGATCGCTAAGGCAAAATCTGAGGGAGAACATGCATTTTCAGAGAACTGTAAACCATTTCACTTAATGACAGAGTAAGAAAAGGAATGGAAACAAAATTTTAAAAAAAGCAATGTGAAAATATGTTTCTGCATTCTCTTCCCAAAAATCCTCAAAAATATTCCTCAAGGACAAGGTGTTTTCTCCTCTTTGATATTGATTCATTTATTTAAAACTTTTTGCTCCATTAAAGATTAGTGATGGCTTCCTTAAATAATGTGTCCAAATATATTTAATAAATATAAAACTTTACTAAATATTCTTTCTATTTGTCTACCCTGCCCATTCCAACTTTCCTTTTTTCTTTAAAAAAAAGTTCCAGTGCAAAACTTTACTCTTGATGGTTCAATTTCATGTATCCTCTCTGTCAACTATTTTTTTAAAAACAAATCCCCTAATTTGTTTTCTCATTTCCTTTGCTGGCTTACTACTAAATGTACAACCTGTTCTATCAACTCGTAGAACTCTATTAACAGGTCCTTTTTTCCTCAACTTTTTCATTTTGTTCTGCTACATTAATGATGTCTCACTAGTATTTCATTTTTCATGTTTAAAACAGGAATCTGTTTTCTGGACTTTGAGGAACAATGTTTGGAACATTGCCAATTACTGTTCCAGTGTTATTTGCTGGAATTGCTTCCCATTTTATTCAAGGCCCCATCAGCTTTTTAATGATCTTTTACAGCAAACTGCATCTCTCCGTTATTATTAGCTTGAAGCATTGTTATGTAATAGTCACTTCTGTCTAAATATTCCCCTACTTTTCCTTTTCTAATACCTTCTGGTTCCTTAATTTTCCACACTGCATATTCTTCCTCTATAGTTGTCAATCTTCGCCACTGTAGCCTTGTTAGTTGATTCATTTAGTGGCGTCAGTAAAACTGGTAGCCAGAAAGATTCCAGAGGTGGGGGGGGGGGGGTGTTTAAATAAAATCAGAAAATGCTGGAATTATCTTCCAGCTTAGGCCACATCTATGCAGAGGGAAAGAGCTTCAGGTTGCACAACTAGGTATACGAGATTTACTTCTTTTGGAATTCAAGTAAAGTCAAGTTGTGTTTATTTTTTGTTCATACATAAATTTTTCAAAACTCTTTAGATTCTGGAGTAGTTCCTGAGGACTGGAGGGTGGCTAATGCCACTTTTTAAAAAGGGAGGGAAAGAGAAATCAGGGAATTATAGACCGGCTAGCTTGACATCGGTAGTGGGGAAAATGTTAAGAGTCAGTTATTAAAGATGTGATTGCGGCACATCTGGAAAGTGGTGAATTAAAATCGTGACTGACTAATCTTATTGAATTTTTTGAGGATGTAACTAGTAGAGTGGATAGGGGAGAACCAGTTTTACCTGGATTTTCAGAAGGCTTTTGATAAGGTCCCACACAGATTACTATACAAACTTAAGGCACACAGTATAGGGGATATGGTATTGAGGTGGATAGAGAATTGGTTGACAGATAGGAAGAAAGAGTGGGAATAAACGGGTACTTTTCGGAATGGCAGTCAGTTACTAGTGGGGTACCACAAGGCTCAGTGGTGGGACCCCAGTTATTTACGATATATATTAATGATTTAGATGAGGAAATAGAAAACAGCATGTCCAAGTTTGCAGACGACACGAAGCTGGGTGGAATTGTAAGCTGTGTAGAGGCTGTTAAGAGTGTGCAGGGTGACTTGGACAGGTTGGGTGAGTGGGCAAATGCATGGCAGATGCAATATAATATGGATAAGTATGTGGTTATCCACTTTGGAGGAAAATATGGGAGGGCTGAGTACTATCTTAATGGTATCCAATTAGGAAAAGGGGAGATGCAAAGAGACTGGGTGTCGCTGTGCATCAGTCATTAAAAGTGGGCAGGCAGGTGCAGCAAGCAGTAAAAAAGGCGAATGGTATGTTGGTGTTCATATCAAGAGCATTCAAGTTCAAGAGCAGAGAGGTATTGATGCAGTTGTATAGGGCCTTGGTGAGACCTCACCTGCAGTATTGTGTTCAGTTTTCGTCTCCTTATCTGAGGAAGGACATCATTGCCATGGAGAGAGTGCAGAAAAGGTTGACCAGATTGATACCAGGGATAGCGGGACTTGCATATGAAGAAAAGCTAGAATGACTGGGCTTGTACTCGCTGAAGTTTAGACAATTAAGAGGAGATTTAATAGAAACATTCAAAATTCTTAAGGGATTTGACAAGCTAGATGCAGGAAGATTGTTCCCAATGTTGAGCAAGTCTAGAACCAGGGGTCACAGTTTAAGGATAAAGGGGAAGTCCTTTAGGACTGAGATGAGGAAGAATTTTTTCACTCAGGGGGTGGTGAATTTATGGAATTCTCTGCCACAGGAAGTGATTGAGGCCCGTTCCATAGCTATATTTAAGAGAGAGTTAGATTTAGTACTTGTGACTAGGGGGATCAGGGGGTTTGGAGGGAGAGCTGGAACAGGGTACTGAGTGGATGATCAACCATGATCAAAATGAATGGCGGTGTAGACTTGAAGGGCAAAATGGCCGACTCCTGCACCTATTTTCTATGTTTCTATGTTTGCAGTGTACAGTGAAAATGAGATTGCGTTTCTCTGGACCGTGGAGCTGGTTATTTACATGGATAAATGACCTTAGAAAGAATTTTAAAAATACCATATCATAAATAACATTCACTCATTAAATATCATGTTACATATGCTAGCCCTGTGTCCCCAAAATTCAGAAGCTTCACAGCTTGGGGGAAAATGCAGTTTCATAATCTGGTTGTGAGGGTCTGAATAGTTCGGAAGGCAGGTAGGAGAACAGATGCAAGAGGGGTGTGTGGTGTCCTTCATGATGTCTATGGCTTTCCACAAACAACGCCCATTATAAATGTCCATCATGGCAGGGGGAGAGACCCCAATAATCCCCTCAGCATATTTAGTATCTGCTATAGGGACTTGCGTTCTGAGATGGTACAGTTTCTGAACCAGGCAGTGGTGTGGTTACATAGGATGCTCTCAATGCATCCCCTGAAGGGTGAGGGTAGAGACCAGAAAATGAACTTTCCTTAATCTCTGCAGGAAGTAAAGGCATGGTTGGGCCTTCTTGGCAATGGATCTGGTGTTGAGGGAGCAGGAAAGATCCTCCACCAGGTGCATGCCAAGGAATTTGGTGTTCTTGACTACTTCGGTGGTGAAGCCATCGATGGTCAGTGGAGCATGGTGTCCCCCCGGGCTCTCCTGAAGTCGACCACTATCTCCTGTGTCTTGTTGACATTCCGGTGTAGGTTGTTGTCTCTGCATCAGTTTGTTAATTATTTCACCTCCTCTCTGTAAGCTGACTCATCTTTCTGGCTGTTGAGCCCCACCACGGTCGTGTCGTCAGCGAACTTGATGATGTGATTAGAACTGTATCTCGCTGCATGGTCATGGGTCAACAGGGTAAACAGCAGTGGGCTGAGCACACAGCTCGGGGTGGGGGGGGGGGGGATGCCGTGCTCAGTGTGATGGCATTGGACATGCTGTTTCTGATCTGGACTGGCTGAGGTCTTCCAGTCAGGGGAAGTTGCGGATCCAGTTACAGAGAAAGGTGTTTAGGCCCATCAGGTCATTCTAATCAGGTATCATTGTGTTGAATGCTGAGCTGAAGTCTATGAACAGCATTTGAACATATGAGTCTCTATTTTCCAGGTGGGTGAGGGCTTGGTGGAGCGTGGTGGCAATGGCAACATCTGAGGGTCGGTTAGGACGGAACACAAACTGCAGGGGATTCAGTGAGGGGGACAGCTGAGCCTTGATGTGCTCCATGACTAGCCTCTCAAAGTACTTCATGATGGTGGATGTGAGTGTGTCAGGACAGTAGTCATTGAGACAGCACACTGAGGGCTTCTTTGGCATAGGGATGTTAGTGGTCACCTTGAAGCACATGGGTACAACAGTGCTGCTCAGGGAGATGTTGAAGATGTCTGTGAGGTTGTCCGCTAGTTGGTCTGCACATCCTCTGAGCATCCTGCCAGTGATGTTATCTGGTCCCACAGCCTTATGAGGGTTGAACTTCAGTAGCATCCTTCTCACTTCAACCTTCATGAAGACCCATGCCTGCTCTTATGGAGGAGATGTGGACTTCCTCGCCTCCATGCCATTTTTTGTTTCAAAGCAGGCATAGAAATAATTCAAAGCATCTGGGAGGAAGGCATCCCTGGCACAGGCTGCTGGTGGGCTTTGTTGTTGGTGATGGCATGGATGCCCTCCCACCGCTATCTTGGAAGTGACTGAATCCTCTGGGCATGAGCCCTCTTTGCCTCCCTGATGGCCTTCTAACATTAATTCTAACACTACTCCCAAATGGATGAAGTAACAAGTCCCATAAATGCTCTATTTTATGCGATATGCTAACCCAGTATATAATTGTACTCATCTTGTGTCAGTTAATAATATCTTCTAAGGACTTCATGCATAGAAGTTGCGTCAGCACGGTGGTCGAAGCGATTAGTGTGACACCTTTCCAGTGATGGGACCAGACTGCAGTTCGAGTCCTGTGCTGTCTGTAAGGAGATTGTACTTTCTCCCTGTGTCTGCATGGGTTTCCTCCCACCATTCAAAACATACCGGGGTTGAAGTTTAATTGGGTGCATGGGCTCGTGAGCCAAAAGGGCCATGCTGTGTGTTTAAATTAAATTAAAATACCATTCACGACATGGGCACAATCACAGAGCTTCACAGGATAGGAGAAGGCCTCTGTGAAATGATACCTACATTAGCCCAGTACTCATCATCAAAATAAGGGAGAAGCATTTCTTGTGATATTGTAATTATTGTTTTGGATTGTCCCTGGTTTGACGTAGCACCACACACACACAGTATGTACCTTTGGGGCACCAAATAAGGATGAAATCAATGTTTAGGCAATTATCTACCAGATAATGATTCTTTTCAACTAGCAGAAGTTTAAAAAAAATGTAAATTTTGTTTAGTTCATATGGATGTAGAGGAAACTAATCCATAATGAATTGTGGTATTTCTTTTGACTATGAATTCTAATTCCTAGAATTTTATATATCAGTTAAAGAGACGCTATAAAAATGTGGACTGACAGAATCTGTTGGAATTAGACATCAGGGATAGGATCCAATCTTTGGTGAAAGAAGTTTGAGAGCCAAATTTCATGTTCCCAGTCCTTTCACAAGAGCTATGCAACTAAATCAGCCCAAATGGACAAATAAACATGAAACATTCCAGAGAAGTTTGTTAAAAGTCAAAACCAAAAAAAGAGATTGACCAGGTCCTAGACATAAATCAAACATACTGTTCCTAAATTGCTTACAATATAAATGATATTGTTATGTTTCTGAACAGCTGACAAAATAATAAGCATTTTAGTTTCTACTTTGTTTTGTGCTGCCACCTTCTGTCACTCTCTTGGGTGTGTCATACAGGCTGGTTACACATTGCCTCCACTCAAGACTCAAGTTTAGCTTCAAAAATTATTTGTCTTAATTATGGTGAAAAGTAAAAATGCATAAAGGATGCTCTGTTGTCAGTTTCTGGCCCAATTTGAACTGCTGCAAGAGCTAGACACATGCACACATATGTTCCACAAGAGACAGGAGTAGAAACTGGCCATTAGCCTATTGCAGTGGTACCCAACCTTTTTCTTCCAACTCACATACCACTTTAAGAATTCCCTATGCCATAGGTGCTCTGTCATTAGTAAGGGATTGCTTAAGGTGGGATGTGGGTGGAAAGAAATACATTTGAAAATCACTGTTTTAATCATGCCTAATTGACTTGTTATGTGCTAGGTTTCATAACTCCAAAGGAAATGGGCCAATGACAGTTTTTCTCAAGCAAAATATTTTGGTAACAATTGGGTCTAAGAGCAGTGGTTCTCAATCTTCCCTTCCCACACACATGCCACTTTAAGTAATCCCTTACTAATCACAGAGCATCAATGACATAGAGAATACTTAAAGTGGTATGTGAGTTGGAAGAAAAAGGTTGGGAACCACTGGCCTATTGAGTCTGCTCCACTATTCATGTTTTAAATGGGCTTCCTTCAATCCAGCTCATGCCCTCTTGTCCCAGATTCCCCTACCATGGGAAACCACTTTGCAATATCTACTCTGTCCAAGCCTTTCAACATACAAAATGCTTCTATAAGGCCCCCCTCATTCTTCAGAACTCTAAGCAATACAGTCCATCAAATGTTCCTCATATGCTAATCTCTTCATTCCAGGAATCATTCTTGTGAATCTTCTCTGAATTCTCTCCAATCCCAGTTTCCTTTCTTAAAAAAAGGAGCCTAAAACTGTAGCCCATATTATAAATGAGGTCTCACCAGTCTCTTAACACTACTCCTGAATGGAAGGGGATGAAGTAACAAGTCCCATAAATGAATCGGCCTCTTGTGTCCAATTCCTCTAGCTTTGAATGCCAACATTGCATTCACCTTCTTCACCCTACCTGGAGATTAACTTTAGGGTGTCCTGCATGAGGACTCCCAAGTCGATTTCCATCTCCAAAGTTTGTATTTTCTCTCTATCCAAATAATACTCACCCTTTTATTCCTTCTATTGAAGTGCAAGATGATACACTTTCCAACACTGTATTTCATTTGCCACGACTTTGCCCATTCTCCTAATCTAAGTCTCTGTGTTGCCTCTCCGTTTCCTACACCTATCTTTGTATCATCTGCAAAGTTAGCCACAAAGCTATTTATTCCACAGTCCAAATCATTAATATACAACGTAAAAAGGAGTATCCCCAACATCAACCCCTGCAGAACACCCCTGGTAACTGGTAGGCAACCAGAATAGGTTTTCTTTATTCCCGCATTGTTTCCTGCCGATCAGTCAATGCTCTATACATGCTGGTATTTCATGACCTTTCAAAAATACAAAATCCACTTCATGACCTATATCTAGCCCACTTGTGGTTTATTTAAAAAAGGTTTGTTGGGCAAGATTTTCCTTGAAGGAAACCAAGCTGACCCAAACACATTCTCTCTGGTGATTGTGACTGGACTCGCCTCTCTTCCCTTACACCCTTGAAACACTTAACTGCACTCAACTCTCTTCTTTGACACCTTTGAAAGTCTAGTATGCTGCTAATGTCTTCCACAGTGAAGATTGATGCAAAAGACTCATTCAGTTCCTCTGTCATCTCCTTGTCACCCATAGCAATCCAGAGATTACCACTCTTGAGATCCTGCTTTTTAGCTTCCTTCCTATATTCCTTGTTCAGTACCAACATGAACCACAACATCTGATTACTCACCATCCTGAGAATGCTGTGGACTTGATATGAGATGTCCCTGACCCTGGTACCTGGGAGGCAATATACCATTTAGGATTCTCGATCTTGTTCATGGAGCATCCTATCCATTCCCCTATCGAATCCCCAATCACTATAGCTCTCCTCTTCTGCCCCCACTTCTCTTCTGAGCTGAAGGGCCAGACTTCTGTGCTAGAGCCCTGACCACTACCACTTGTCCGTTGATCGTCCCCCCACCAACAGTATCCAAAACACTATATTGTTGAGGGAAACAGCCACAAGGGTGCCCTATAATGACTGCACATTCCCCTTCCCTCTTTTAACAGTCACCCGCCTCTTACCTCTCAAGTGTGACTGTCCAACATCCCCTCTGTCTCTCGAATGGTCTGGAGTTCATCCAGCTCCCTAATACGGATTGCAAGGAGCTGCACCTGGATGTATCTCCTGCAGGTGTAGTCATCAGGGACACTTATGCTGCAATAGAGCATACCAATGCCCCAGCTGCCATCTCTGCTAGGTGATTACTAAAAAAAAAAATTACCTGACCGTACATGTAGCACATACTCAACTTTTGCTCGTCGAAGCCTCTTGAACCAAAGCTTCTAACTCTCCACTCCTTCATTGGGCCACTCGTACACTGTCTGCTCCAACAATAGCCGCTCTGCTTGTACCTGCTAATGAACTGCGGTTTGATTTGTCCACTAAAGCACCATGATCGTGCTTTTTAAAACGCTTCTCCCCAATCTGTAACTCCCTCTCTGAGTGAATCGATTGGTCCGTTGAAGTGTGAATGCACACACGCACGATCTATTCCACATATCTAATGTTTGCGACAGAAGCTGAAATTCTAAGACTTAATATTGTTTGTCCAAGTATTAACTTGCTTTTTTCATCTTGGTCTATACTTCAATTCTCCCCAGGAATCTCAGCACAAGCAAGATCAATTTCTGCTCTGCTTTTAGACATCATCCGTAGTCAGTAATCTCACAACCCGCTGCTCTTATATCCCCAGCTCTCAATCTTCACAGAATTACTTAATTTCTCCAAATCCCCATTGAGGCTCCTCCTTTTACAGTTTCCATTCTTATTAAAAGCCTTCAATGAGCATAATCACCTCCTGCACTCAAGTTCAATACCAAAATGGCCAACGCATATTATGTTTGGGACAAAAACATTTTTTTTTTCATTTATTTAAAATTTGTAATCAAACAATTCACATGTAATTAAAGTACACATTCCAGATTTTATTCAAGATTATTTGTGGATATTTTGGTTTGACCATATAGAGATTACAGCACTTTTTATAAATAGTATCCCCTTTTCAGGCCACTATGTTTGGGACATTTGACTTCACAAGTGTTGGTGATTACTCAGGTATTCATTGGTGCAGGTACAAGAGAGCCAGGCTTGCTTCTAAGCTTTTGATCACCTTCGGGGTTCTGTCGTCAGCATTTTTCAACACGAGGACCAGAGTTGTGCCAATAAAAAAAATCAAATAAGCTATTATGAGGCTGAAAAACAAGAATAAAACAGTAAGAGACATCACCCAAACATTAGGATGTCCAAAATCACCAGTTTTGAATATCATTAAGAAAAAGGTGCGCACAGTAATCACAAAAAGACGGGTATTCCAAGGAAGGTCTCTACTGCTGGTGACAAAAGAGTTCTCATCATAATGAAGAACAATCCCTAAATGTATGTTTGACAGATCTGAAACACTGTCCACAGAAGACTTCATGAACAGAAGCTGCACTAACCACCAGTTAGCCACAGAAAGGATGGCCAGATTATAGCTTGCCAAGAAATATTTAAAAGAGCCTACAGAATTCTGGAAAAAAGGGTCTGGTGGACAGATGAGATCAAGATTAATCTGTATCAGGAGTGATGGTAAGAGACAAGTGTGGAAGTGTAAATGAACTGCCCAAGATTCAAAGCACGCCACCTGTGCTACGGTTTGCATCTTGCAGTGTGGCGTCTGTATTTCTTTTTATGAAGTCTTCTGTCGAAGCACCTGGCTTCTGAAATGTTTCTGATCTGTCGGACATATGTTTGGGGATTTTTCTTCATTATGATGAGAATTCTGTCAACAGCAGTGGAGGATTTCTGTGAAATCCAAGTCCCTTTGCAATTACTGAGCTCACCAGCATGGTCTTTCTTCTTAATGATGTTCCAAACCGTTGATTTTGGTAATCCTAAGGTTTGGGGGACTGTCTCTTGCTATCTTATTCTTGTTTTATCAGCCCCATAATGGCTTCTTTAACTTTCATAGACACAACTCTGGTCCTCATGTTGGAAATGGCAATTACAGACTCCAATGAATCCTTAAACTAAAAAAAAAGCCTAGCTCTCTTGTACCTGCACCAATGGAGCAATTAAATTTACCTGGGTACTCACAAACACCTATGAAGCCAAAGGTCCCAAACGTTATGGTGTCCTCAAATGAGTGAACTACGTATAAAAAGTCAAACCAAATAACCTTGAATAAAATCTAGAATGTGCATTTTAATTACACAATGATTGCAAATTTAAAACAGTGGAGCATGGGGCAAATAAAGGGAAAAAAAATGCCTTGGTCCTAAACATTATAGAGGCACTGTATTTAAAAAAAAAATACAGCTTGCAGTTCAATCTGTGCACTGCAATATCAAACACAATGTTGATTTTCCCTGTTCTGCAGCCATCCTTCTTAATATTTTGGGACAGGATTTAGCCAAAGTAGAATATGCCTGAATCCTTTTTGTACACATGCAAAAATTGCCACAAGTGGACATAAGCTTCATTGCAATAACAGAAACTACTTTAAGTCCATTTCCAACCCAAAAACCCAATTACCTTGTCAAAAAAGCTTTCACTGCTTATCTGTTAGTAATAAGAGGTGAAATCAAACCATTACTTTGTATTGCTTACAACATGGCCATTGCTATCAGTATACATGGGTTAAATTGGCAAAGTTAATGATACAAATGTACTTGTAAGAAATCTGATACTTTCCCTCTGGTCATTTCAGTGATGTCTCAAAAGATTATTTTGTAGTTGGAAGGAAACAGACAAGATAAAAGCAATTTGTTCCTGTCAGACCACCTTTTGTAAACTCCTGTTTCTACATTTTCCTTAGGCTACCCGCCTGCCATCATTTAGGGTAGAAAGTGCCCAGATGAATTTTCTGATTGGGATGATTTGATGCAAATAGTTTTAAAAACTGATTTCCTTAATTTTAAATTGTTATTTAATTGAATAATAGTAAAACAACATGAATATTTTTAGGTGACTACCAGAAATATAAACAATATCTTGAATGAGCTGTTAATTATAAGCTACCGTATATTTCGGCATCTAAAACGATCTTCAAACACCTAAAAAAAAATACGCCAAAACAATGGGTTGTCTTATAGGCCAGGTACAAAAATGTGATCATAAAATTCTACTCAAAATACCACCCGATTGGTTACATAGCCCACTTAGACCCCACCCTACAACAAATTTTTAAGCTACCGATATATTAGAAAAAATCTATGGTTAAAAAAATCTAAAATCCTTCAAAAATCTCTATTATTGTCTGAGGCAAAGAACTCGGCAAGCACATCGGAGTCTCATTCTTTACACTATCATCATATGGGTCCCAGCCTGATTCTGATGGAATCGGCTTCCGCTTCGTCGTCAGTGTCCCACAATACCATCCATTGCACTAGATACCGCACTTTTTGAAAGATTTTATTGGTCTCTACTTTCACTTTATCCCATGCTTTGATCACAAAGTCACATCATCAATTGGTGCATCATGCATTGCCCCACCTTTTGTAGAGGATTTTTCAGTACTCTTCATCCAAATATTCCATTCTTAACACATATGATCTTTAAATGGTTGGTTTGTTTAAGCAGACATCTAGTGGTTGCAAAAGCGAAATCAAGCCACTTGGTATAACAACAATCAGTTATTTAGTGCTAATTTTTAGTGTTGCTGGAGACTCCTTGATAATACCCACCTTCCAGCCATGCCCAGCAGTTAAGTCAACTCAACAACAACTCAGTCAGCACCTGTATTTTTGGGGGATCGGGTGTATAAATGATAAAACCTTGAAATTAGTGGTCTTATCTGAAGGTAGTCTTATCCGCCAAAATATACGGTATGTCTGATAATTTTTTTCTACATAATAATCACTTTAAATGACAGGACTTAAATTATATTTTTACAAGAAAAAAAATCTTAAATATGATGGTTAAGGCCAGAAACTGAAAGCTTGGTCAGGTTTTTTATTGAAGAATCATAAAGGATATCAAACCAGGGGATGAATGGAAGAGGTTCTAGAGCTCAGATCCCAGATTGTCAAAGACATCAGGTTTAAAGAAATGGTGAACATATGAGGGAGACAAATAGAAGTAGATTGAATTTTTAAAGCATTGGAGGGTGCAGTGAGGGAAGGTTGAGTCTAGTAAACAATTTGAAAGTGAAAGCTTCAACATAGCAACATTTGAGGTCAGAAATGTTTTTGATCAGATGAATAGAGTGTGAAATATTTGAAGCTGGCAGAGAAAACACTGGGATAAACCTCAGATATATGGAGATTGTTTTTACTACTGAACCTTTGAGCAAGTATTGCACGTGGATTGGATATTGAACAGCCAGCTTGAAAGTGGGGTACAGCAAAACCTATAAGAATGTTGAGAAATGCGTATAATTGAGCCAGAGAATAACACACTTGGAAACAAGAAATTTAGCTCAACTTGTCCATGCTGACCAGTGGGTATCCAACCGTTAATCCTATCTCCTAGGAAGTGGTCCATGATCTTTCATGCCTAGTCAATTCAAATGTTCTTCTCCATAGTTTTTGAATGTTGTCAGTAATCTAGTGTCATCAATTCTCAGGCAGAGCAACTCCAGATACTTGCCACCCTCATATCCCCCCTCAATCTCTTCACCCTTACCCTAAATCTGTTCAATCCATTAGTTTTATCTCCTTCTGATATGGGAAACCTTCCTGCAGTCTATCAAATCTATACTCATTATAATTTTATGTACCGATCATAGGACCACTTAGACTCCTCCACATTTGGGATAAATAGATCTAGCTTCTCTGGTCTTTCCTCTGCTTCTTTTGCAGCTTTACCTTAATGACCAGAACTGCACATACTGCTGAGGTCTAATCAAAGGTTTATAGAGCATAACCTCCTTAATTCTGTATTCAATGTTTGGACTAAAGAAGGCCAGTATCCCACACATCTTCCTAAGACTTATCTACTTTGGAGCACTTGTGCTCCAAAATCCCTTTGTTGTTCAGTACTTTCTAACACCCTTCTATTGGTGATACATGCCTGAGCTTCATAGGTAGCATACTTCCAAAATGCAGCACCTCACATATGTCTGCTCTAAACTTCATCTGACATTTTAAGCCCATTTCACCAACATATCAATATCTCTCTGCTAACTCAAGATTTTTCGTGCTCTCTACAATCAGCCACTCTTTGGGTCATATGCAAATTTACTCATCATGCCACCCACATTGATGTATGTACATTACAGACAACAATCCTTGTGGAGCACTATTAGTCACAAAGATCCAATCACAAAAAACAATGGCCTACCATCACCCGCTGTCGTTGCCAAACCACTTTTGGATCCAGTTTGCCAACTTTGTCTAGAATCTGGGGGCTCAGCCTTTGCATCAGTCTCCCATGTTAGAACAAAGCCATATGAATCACATCTACTGCCCTGCCCTCTTTATTGTACTCTTTATTCCATTTCAAAGGATCTCACTTTGTCAAAGTCATGCTTGCTACCTTTAATTAGTCCCTACTTTTCCAAATGATCATCAATAATGCAGAATTTCTTTCTGCCACTGTTGGTTGAGAGGGTCTATAGTTACCATGGATTTGTAAAATATGAAAGAATGCAGAAACCATGGTTCATGTAAAAACACAATGCTGGAGAAACTTAGTAGATCACTGATCTTTATGTACCAAAGATAAAGATACATAACCAACATTTCAGGCTTGAGCCCTTCATGAAGGCATGGACAAAATGCAGCCAGGTGCCTGAACTAAATGATGGGGGAGGGGGTAAACAGGGAGGGAGGGCACACCAGCAAACAGGAGGAGGGTGACTGGCTGTTAATTGAGAGGAAAGAGGGTAGAAAGCAGGAGGAAAGGAGATAGAAGGGAAGAGAAGGAGTGCATGCCTACATTTTCCTCATACCTTGATGAAAGGCTGAAGCCCAAAATATTGGTTATGGCTTTAGCTTTGCTATATAAAGTACACTGTTTGACCCACTCCATTTCTCCAGCAACCAGGTATTTCCCTGCTGCCTTATCAAAAAGGGCACCCTTATTCAGTCCTTCTGTCATCTGGTACCTCACTTGTGTCCAATGGTTTTAAAATCACAAAGCAAGGGCCCTAATAATCTTTTCCTTTGGCTCTTGTTTGACTCGGGGATAAATTTCATTTGCTTAATGATTTGGAAGAGGGGACTGAGTGCTGCATATCCAAGTTTGCTGATAACAGTACATTGAATGATAAAGACAATTGAACAGTCTGCAGATATATATATATATATATATATAGGCAAGGACCTGGTCTATGGAGTACAATATTGGAAAATGCTAGGTCATCCATTTGGAAGAAAAATATTTAAATGTTGAGTGACTTGAGTTGTGCATGAATTGCAAAACATTGGTTTGCAGTTGCAATAGGTAATCAAGGAGGCAGGGTTTCATATTGTTTCAAAATTCATTTTCCTTCAAATCTTCAAGTAAACAGAATTTTGCCATAAAATTCTACAAAGACCTGAAATAAATTAGATTATGGTTTCATAGCAATATTATCATTAGGGGTTTTATTCCTGTTATATTTCTATTGCCTCAATCTGCACTAAGAAAGAAAATCTAATTGCCCTTGCTTAGTTGTTCTAATAGGCATACCAGCATTATTTCCTCCTCTTAACATTTTAAGTAAACTTCATTGTTACAGTTAAAATTCCATTCATTTAAACAATACTTAAGAAAATATGATAGTTTCCTGGAAATCTTTAAATTTGTCTACTTTGGTATTTAGCAGAGTTGGCTCCATCAATCAAGACTGTGTTAGCTAGTCTACAATAGCTACTCCGCCTTAGAAAAAAAAACCAAACACTCCTGTGAATTCTCAATCTCAAGTTGCTGCTTAAAAAGAAACTGATCTAAAATAACAAGTGCTGGCAAATTCCTGTCCCTGTTTCTCTTACTCCTAATTCCAACCGCTCATAAATTGCCATGTACACCCTCTGTTCCAGTGTCCCTGCACTATATTTCGCTGAAAATTTTAAAGCTGTTTGGCACCCATGACAACCCACCTGCCAAGATCACTCTTGTTGTTCATCACAGCTTGTTCAGTACTTCCAAGTGTTTCTGATTGTTAATCTGACTTTATCTCCACTTCTCAATCGTTTCTTTCTTTGCTTTTGGTATGAAGTTTTAAAATTAATTACATTCTGCAACTCACACTTTCTGGGTTTATTCTCTAAATTTCAACTGGAATTCATTCATCTGGGTAGTTAGGAGGTCCTTTCTTGACCTGCTTACACAGGGTCCAGATCCTGTTAAAGGGTGCTGGAGTGACTCGATTAAGTGTACGGGGTAGCAAGTACTTGTTACCTCAGTGGTTCTCAACCTTTTACTTTTCTTTCACATACCATTTAAATATTCCCTATGCCATAGGTGCTTTGTGATTAATTAAGGAGGTATGTGGGTGGAAAGAAAAAGTTTGAAAACCACTGTTTTAATTGTACCTAATTGATTATGTTTACAGTTTCCTTACTCCAAAGGAAATGGCCCAATGACAATTTTTCACAAGCAAAATATTTCAGTAACAACTGGATCTAGAGCAGAGATTCTCAACCTCACATATCACCTTAAGTAATCCCGTACTAATCACAGACCACCAATGGCATAGGGATTATTTAAAGTGGTATGTGAGTGGAAAGAAAAAAGGTTGAGAACCACTGATTTACCACCATTACAAGCTCCTGTTTAATTAAGTGACTGTCACTTTAAGGGTTAATACAGATTGCGGTGAGATTGAGTGGTACCATTAAGTAGAGACATTACCCTGGGTTGGTGCTATGGAAGAAGACAAAAGGACAATGGTTGTTTATCCAGGAAAACCGATGGGATACTTACAGAGAATCATTTGTTTGTGACACTTAAATTGATCACCAGCCATTTAATGAACACAGAGGTGGAGTGACTTTGTGTGAGATGGACAATTCGAATGGTCACTTTGATTGATCTGTATCTGGGCAAAGGGAACAGGAAAATTCCTGCTTTGGATCGTGATGGTAATTTCTACTGACCTGTGCCTGAGGTTTGGAAGCATTGTGGATGTCACACGTTTTGTTTCCTCTATATAAGGAAAAGGGGAGTTGTGACAACTATTTGTATGAAAGGACATTTCTCTAGTAGCAACTCGACAAGGATTCATGAGTCTTGGCAGTCGAGTCACTCCCACCTCCTTTGTAATTTCTTCCAAACATCCGTTTAAAAGTCTGAGTTTTAACTATGCACGTCTAAGACTGACATTTTGAATGACTTTCCAGAATTGTGCCCAAGCTCTAATGGTTTGGATATTACATACACCAGTGATTTTCAACCTTTTTCTTTCCATTCACATACCACTTTGTGATCTCTATGCCATCAGGGCTCTGTGATTAGTGAGGGATTGCTTAAGGTGGTATGTAAGTGGGAAGGGAAGGTTGAGAACCACTGCTCAAGACCCAATTGGTACTGAAATATTTTGCTTGAAAAAAATTGTCAATGGCCCATTTCCTTTGGAGTTATGAAGCCATGCACATAACGAGTCAATTAGGTAGGATTAAAACAGTGGTTTTGATACTTTTTTTTCACCCACATACCACCTTAAGCAATATCTTACTAATCACAGAGCACCTATGGTATGTGAGTGGAAAGAAAAATGTTGAGAGCCACTAACTTACACACAAACACACTCAGATTTATTAATAATTACTAATAATATAGTTTTAAAAGAAAAATAATGTCTCGGTGAATTTCTATTGCTGCTGGTCTGCAGGTCATTTATAAAAGAGCATTGCTGGAAAATAATTAATAAATGCACCATAAATAATCAGAGATTAGAGTTGAGTTGTGGAAACAAAAAGTATTGTTATTCATCTTTTGATAACATTTTGTTGATAGAGCAATTATTCTAGACTAAAACGCACAATCATTCAGATTTAATAGCAAAATATTATGATAGTTACTCAAGTTACTTGTATCTCAAGTTGTTTAAAAAAATATTAAAACTCACGAGGCTACAAGATGCTGAAGTCAACCAAACTTCAGAAGGAACTCAGCAGTTGTGTTAGTATCTGTGGACTGGAATGGAATTATCAAAGTTTTGGGTCAGTGCCTGCATCTGAACTGAGTGGAGAGGGAAAACAGCTGATATTAAAAGGAGAGGTGAGATGGGCCAGTAGATGGTATAGAAAAGAGGAGAAAGGTAATCTTGCCTCCTGTGTTCTATCCCGTTTCTCACCCTCCTGATCAATCTCCAGTCCTCCCATTTTTGTCTATAACCACCTTCAGCACTCTCCCCCCCAATTTTTTATCCCCTCCTGGTTCCATTCACAGATGACCCACTGGATCCCTCTCTCATCTAGTTCCATCCTCCTTTCAATTTCCCCCACTTGTCATAATCCAACACTGGTAGCCTTTGTGTTATTGCTTAATTTTTCAACTGTTCCCTTGCTCCTGACAGTAAGGTTTAGCAATAGAGAAAAATGTAAAATTACTGAAATATCAAGTGAATTGGCATTTAAAGCTTACTTGCACTTTAAAAGATCTAAAAACCAGACATTTTCAACAACATATGGGAAGAGAATAAATCTAATGAAATGTGTATTCAGAAAATGCTGCTTATATTTAAATAGTTTATTATAATAGAATTTCCCTGCCACTTGTTCCTTGGAAGCAGTGTACAACAAAATGTCATGTCATTGTATAATAAAAAGCTATATTTAGTTATTAATTATTCCCAATCAGGGCACATGCCTCATAACAAGGCATGAATATAAGTATATACATATATAGTATAAAGGAAATCCACACAAAGTCCTTTTTTCCACTTTTCTTAATTACCACATTCAAAAGTGTAATTTAATGGGAAAGGCACATAGTACCAAAGAAAATTCGTCAAGTCAGGCCTCTTTACTTGTCTATGAAATATGCCAAAGAATGTGGCCTTGATTTTGTTTCATTTTAAACATTTAAACCTGTTTTGTAACAAAATATCAAAAATGCTCATCTTTGTAATAGTACAAGTTGGGGATATAAATAGTCTTTTAAATGTTATTTATATTCCCTATCAATAACATTTAAATGAATTCAATTGTATAAACGTATGAAATGATACTGCTTCAGGAAACCAATTCTTTTAAGAGCATTTCTATACAGAATTCATTTGTACACAAATTTCTTTGTACACAATTATATAATTTCCTCCAAAAGTATTTGGGACATAATGCAGCTACATAGTGCTGATAATTCAAATCTTGCAGGCTGTAACCTCTGGCCTTTGAACAGTCGTAAGCAAGGAAGGCATAGTCAGATATAGTCATCATGAACAGGCTCTCCACTGACGTCACAGTAATGTATGAAAATGGCTACAACGCGTGGAAATACACCACTTCTCATCTGGCGCCGTTCAGAGATCACCTCACCAATTGTTTCCATACAAATGTCAGCTGATAGTTGTCCTTTTCTGCGGGGAGCATAGATTGTAGCTGCAGAAAAAATCCAAAGCATTTACACATGAAATAGATCAAAACTATTCAACATGGATGAATACCACATTTTATTATTCTGTCCTCCGCTGAAAATGGAATGATTCACTATTAAAACTTCAAAGCTTGTTTCATATCAGTAACATTGTTTGATATTAATCCTGCCTATCTAAAGATAACTGTGTTGATTTCCATAATAGGCTTTTCCAATGTATTCATGGCCAGCCTGCTGCTTCTTGGCTTCTTTAACTGACCGTCCCATCTCAACAAAGCTACCCATGATCTACATTGGGTTCCTTTTAAGCAATGGTTTACATTAAATTTCTTTTTTCCACCCCAATCTCTCCAGGGCCTTGCCCTTCCATATTTCAAATCTTACCCCAGTCCTACAAGCCTTTAAAATACCTAAATTTCTGGCCTAAGTTCAACAGCTGCACTTTCAGCTGTCAACCAACCAAGTTCCACATTCCTCTATTGAATATCTGTTTCTCAATCTTTTCGTTATTTTAGTATACTCTTGAAAGCCGACCTATTAGAACCCTGTCCTAGTGGCCTGGGTTTAATCCTGTCCTTTGATGCTAGCTGAGTTGAGTTCTTCCTATGAATTTCAAAACCAGTTTTAATTGTACCTAATTGATTTGTTATGTGCACGGTTTCATAACTCCAAAGGAAATGAGCCAATGACAATTTTTCTCCAGCAAAATATTTCAGTAACAATTGGGTCGAGAGCAGTGATTCTCAATCTTCCCTTCCAACTCACATGCCACCTCAAGCTATCCCTTACTAATCACAAAGCCCCGATGACATAGGGATTACTTAAAGTGGTATAAGTAGCAAGAAAAAGGTTGATAAACACTGATTATAGAGGAAGGTTTCCTATGGTGGGGGGAGTGTGGGACCAGAAGGCATAGCAAATGGCCGAATTTCACTTCTATGTCTTCTGGAGAAATTAAAGTTGGATGAGTATAAATGGATGTTTGAGGATCAGTGAAGATTGATATATCTATGACTAACCTATTGGTTACTTTCTCTAATAGCCAAGCAGTTCAGTGTCATGTTTAGCTAGAAATCATTTATTTGAAATACCTGAATATTTTGTTACATTAAAAACATTACATAAATACAAGTTTCTCTTCTTAAAGAGTTTAAGAAACCATGAATAATTTACATACGAAAGACAACTAAAAGTATCACAAACCCAATATTCTATGAAGATAGTAGCTGTAAAAAAAAAGGTATTTTAAAGCCAAGCTTTTGCCTGCCAATGGATGCATTTCTCCTACATTTCATGCATTTCCTGTAAGAGAAACAGTTATTTGGGAGAGTGGGGATATTAGATTCAGAAGCCCGAACACTTTTTCTGGGTCTTCTGCATAATGTTCTATTCTCATTTCATTGCAACTTGACTTTTCTCAGATAAGACTCTAGTATGGATAGCATCAGGATAAGCAAATTAAGGAAGAAAAAATATTATGCCTTCTGTTGATGAATGAACACTGGATGGAAAAATACAATGAAGAGCTCACGTGCCTTTGGATATTAAATGTATAGCATAAAGAGAAAACTGTACAGAAAGAATACCTACTTCTCTCATCATCTTCAAAGTCATATCTTGCATAGCTGTTTGGTTCTGCAGTACGTAGTGAACGAAGCCATGGGAAATCAGTGATCATGAAGTAAGGAGCTCCATCTACTGTTCCTGTCAAAATAAAACTGAGAGTAACAATCTCACACAATTGATGAAGACATTATATCTAAATTTGCTTCCGTACCCCAACGTATTTAGAATAAATTTTGAATTAAAATGGAACACTCCAAATCTTAGGGTAATATAGTATGATCATGTTCCAAGTACACAGAGAGGAGGTGAGGGCAGCATTATGCTCAAATACAGCATGTAACTGCATATTAAAACATAGAAGATAGGAGCAGGAGTAGGTCATTCGACCCTTCGAGCCTGCTCCGCCACTCAACGAGATCACGGCTGATCTTAAAGTTCAGTACCCCGTCCCCGCCTTCTCTCTGTAACCTTTAATACCCTTATACTGAAGAAATATATCTAATTCCCTCTTAAATATATTTAATGAACCTGCCTCTACTGCCCTCTGTGGTAATGAATTCCACAGATTCACCACCCTCTGGGTAAAGAAATTCCTCCTCATCTCGGTCCTAAATGGTTTGCCTATTATCCTCAAACCATGGCCCCGGGTTCTGGATTTTCCCATCATTGGAAACATCCCATCTGCATCCATTCTGTCCAGTCCTGCCAGAATTTTATGTTTCTATGGGATCCCCTCTCAATCTTCTAAACTCCAGTGAGTACAATCCCAATTTGCGCAATCTTTCCTCATAAGTCATTCCTGCCATTCCAGGTATCAGCCTGGTGAATCGCCTCTGCGCTCCCTCCATTGCAAGAACATCCTTCCTTAGATAAGGTGACCAAAACTGCACTCAATACTCCAGGTGAGGTCACACCAAGGCCCTGTACAGCTGCAGTAAGGTATCTTTGTTCCTATACTCAAACCCTTTTGATATGAAGGCCAACATACCATTTGCCTTTTTAACCGTCTGCTGTACCTGCATGCTCGCCTTCAGAGACTGGTGTACAAGTACCCCTAGGTCTCTCTGCACTTCCCTATCTCTTAATCTATTGCCATTCAAACAGTAATCTGCCCTCCGGTTTGTATTACCAAAGTGGATAACCTCACATTTATCCACATTGTAGTGCACTTGCCATGTATCTGCCCAGTCCCTCAATTTATCCAAATCACACTGGAGCTTCCTGACCCCCTCTTCCGTGCACACAACTCCTCCTAGCTTAGTGTCATCTGCAAATTTGGAGATATTACATCCAATCCCCTCATCCAGATCATTAATGTAAATTGTGAACAGCTGGGGTCCCAGTACAGATCCCTGTGGTAGCCCACTGGTCACCGCCTGCCACTCAGAAAATGAGCCAATTATCCCAACTCTCTGTCTTCTACCTGCCAGCCAGTTCTCAATCCACATCAATACTTTGCCCCCAATCCCATGAGCCTTGATTTTGGAAGCCAGTCATTTATGCGGGACCTTATCGAAGGCCTTTTGGAAGTCCAGGTACACCACATCCACTGGCTCTTCCCCATCTATTTTACCTGTCACCATCTCAAAGAATTCCAATAGATTTGTCAAGCACGATTTACCTTTTGTAAATCCTTGTTGACTCTGTCCGATCCCCTCCGCTATTACATCCTTAATAATGGATTCCATCATTTTGCCCACTACTGATGTAAGGCTCACCGGCCTATAATTCCCCACTTTTTCTCTACCCCCCCTTTTTAAATAGTGGGGTAACATTAGCTACCCTCCAATCCACGGGTACTGATCCTGAGTCTATCGAGTTCTGGAAAATAATTCTTAAAGCATCTGCTATCTTCCTTAAGTACCCTAGGATGTAGATTATCAGGCCCTTGGGATTTATCTGCCTTCAATCCCATCAATTTTCCCAAGACCATGCCCTTAGAGTTACTGATTTCTTTCAGTTCATCCCTTGCATTAGTCTCTATGTTTCCCAACATCCTTGGGAGGTTATTTGTATCCTCTCTTGTAAAAACAGAAGATTAATATCTTGTGCAAATGTTGATCAACTCTCACACAGCAATTCTGCATTATAAGTGTAAAACACAAAAGTCTGCCGACACCGTGAATGGAGAAATGCAACCGGTCAATCATACCCTGATGAAGGGCTCAAGCCCAAAACGTTAGTTTTGTACCTTTATCTTTGCTATACAAAGTACACCATTTAACCTGCTGAGTTTCTCCAGCATTGTTTTTTTTCCTGCATTATATAAAACAGGACAATAGGAGAGAATAGAAGAGCAAAAATCTCAGTAAACTACCACTGAAAGTGAAAAGACCATCATTACACCAAACCCTCGCCTTTGAAGATAATAACTTGCCTCTCACTGCTATCCAAGTTAAAACCAGTATTCTTCTTTGGCTTGGCTTCGCGGACGAAGATTTATGGAGGGGGTAAAAAGTCCACGTCAGCTGCAGGCTCGTTTGTGGCTGACCAGTCCGATGCGGGACAGGCAGACACGATTGCAGCGGTTGCAAGGGAAAATTGGTTGGTTGGGGTTGGGTGTTGGGTTTTTCCTCCTTTGCCTTTTGTCAGTGAGGTGGGCTCTGCGGTCTTCTTCAAAGGAGGCTGCTGCCCGCCAAACTGTGAGGCGCCAAGATGCACGGTTTGAGGCGTTATCAGCCCATTGGCGGTGGTCAATGTGGCAGGCACCAAGAGATTTCTTTAGGCAGTCCTTGTACCTTTTCTTTGGTGCACCTCTGTCACGGTGGCCAGTGGAGAGCTCGCCATATAATACGATCTTGGGAAGGCGATGGTCCTCCATTCTGGAGACGTGACCCATCCAGCGCAGCTGGATCTTCAGCAGCGTGGACTCGATGCTGTCGACCTCTGCCATCTCGAGTACCTCGACGTTAGGGGTGTGAGCGCTCCAATGGATGTTGAGGATGGAGCGGAGACAGTATAGTAAATAGTTAAATAACTGTGTTTAGTCCAAATACAAAATTGTATCACAAGGATGCCTTCAGTCTCTTAAGTGTGCATATCCCCACTTGAAGAACACAAAAAAAAATCACAACATTTTACTGTTGTAGAGCGCGTCGAAAGAACCAAAGGCTTGTTGATCCAAACCAAGGCTTTTATTAACTAAAAGACTGGAGCATATCACATGTAGGTCGACCAGTCCAGAATGATCTGGTCTGGCTAGAAGACCTGCCTCCTTTAAGACCTGTCAGTAGGTGTGGCTATGCTCTCAGCCAATCACAGTCATCCTACACTACAATCTGTACATATACACATTGGTTATAGAATCTATATTATCACAACTGTTACCTACCCTCTAATGTGTAAATATCTCTTCCCCATGGGTACCTAGGATATTTCTTCACATCATCTTCAGTCCGAGTGGCTTCAGGAAAGAACTCGTACTTGATCAATTCTCTGGAAAATACCCAAGTTAGAAATCAACAATTACTGATAAATCTCAAGTAACACTTACCTAACAAATTCTAATTTGCACATGTTCTTTGTGGAAAAAAACCCAAAATCCACAATAGGAATAAGGTGGCCTTTTAGTCCATGGATCCTTCTGTTATGAAATCAGACCATGATCAATCTGTAATTCAACTCCATTTTCCTGCATTCCTTGAACTGTCCAAATCCAGAGGAATACAATTCATTTTTGTTCAACTGCAAGTCATTGTGGTTTATAGTCAAATTTTATATCAGTCAACCAAGCTGGAATATTTGAAATGCAATATCCAGAAGTGAATACAGCACTTGGTGACTGACCAAGTTTTCCTTCAATCTGCATTACAGTCATTTAAGGAAAGCTCTTATCATTAGTGTATTTTACCTAAACATGAAATAGAAAAGATAACTTTCTAATTTGCCTTTCCAGGATCCAAAATCTATACTCTCCTATTTCATTAACTGCACTCTATTTGTCCTAGTAGTGTCCATCTCATTAATATTCCTCTGCAAACCTTTGCTCATATCTGCATAAATTGGATACAATATAGATATTGAGGCACAAAGTTTAACAGTTTTTTCTTGTTTAAGCAGAAGACACTGGCCAAATGCATTGCTGTTACATTTATGCACAAGGCATATCACAAGACAGCCACATTTATAAAGGGATAATCCTTCAGCAAAACATTTTATGTAAGAATTTGTCAATCAATAAACACTTCCTATTAGTTTCAAAGTAAATGGTCAAATTCACTGATCCTGTTGCATTCTACTAGCCAGCTTCTCTTCTCCTCAGTTTCTGAACTTTGTTCAGTTAAGCTGAACTTAAAGCCAAGTCACTGCAATGATCAAATTCTTTAGGTTAATTTCTCCATGAAACCCATGTGATGCATATGTTATATGTCAGTTCACCCTGCAAGCATACCCTTGTATTTTTTTTCTCATTTTTGATTTCCAATTATTATTGGAAATATTTTATTGCTTGATTTAAAGTCCATCTTTTTATTATTCCTGCTTTTTGGAAAAAAGAACATGGATTTTTACTACTTTTTGTAACTTTTCTACCCTTGTCCTTTCCCTTCCATGTAATTCCTTTTCCACTATCACTGGTTAAATGTTTGTCCTCATTCTTCCTCCCTGCTCATTCAGATGGAAGCTCTCCCTGTTCTGGTGTTGGTATCCCATAAAATGGAGCTCTTTTCCTCAACAATTTCCTAAATCTCTTTATACCATATCCTATTCAAGTGGAGATCAGTTCTTTTAATATCATGCTTTTTGAACTTAGGTCCTGACATTCCCCAACATCCCACAGATTCTTTAACTGCCTCAAGATATCCTTAACCCAGTTGAGAGAGACAACTTAGCCTCAACCTCATTAATGACAGGAGTGCACATGCTCAATCTCCTAAATGAGGAATCTCTTAAAATGCAACCTGATTCAGGAGCCCATTCCTTCCCAATCTGTAAATCTGAGATAGAAGGACACAACGGACATTTCCAACATGTAGAGTCCCGAAGGACTAGACAAATGGTGAGGGTCAGGAATGGAGCTTTGTTTCAGGGGTGTTTTAAAAGTGAAGTGGAGTGAAGTGCAACCAGGATTCGGCAACTGGTGAGTATCGGGGGTCTGTGCTACCAGTAGAGCCAGTAGCAAATATAAAGTAAGTGGAGCAGCCAGTGTGTGAGTGTCCCAGTGTAGGAGTGGAGATTTAGAGGCTTCGGCGAGCGTGGGATGAGGCTATGCTACAGGTAAGGTCTTTTTATAGTAACCCAGAGTAGATAGTGGAGATAGAAGCTAGGGCAGGGGAATGCTCTTTCTGTAAGATGTGGGAAATCAAGAAATCAGATGGTTTTCCTGATGACTGTGGTAAGTGCAGCAAACTCCAGCTCTTGAAAGACCATATTAAGGAACTGAAATTGGGGCTAGATTAACTGAGGATCATTTGGGAGGTTGACCACAGCAGGTGGTTACACCCAGAGTGCAAGATTAAGCTAGTACATGGATGAACACTGAGATGGGTAAGAGGAGAAAGAAGTCAATGCAGTCACTCTATGGCCATTCCCCTCAGCAGCAAGTACAGGTGCCTAACCTTATATCCAGAATTCCAAAAACCGGCAACCTCCAAAAGCCGTAGATGACATCTGCTCAAAGCGGAGTTTGGCACCAACGTGGCCCGACTTGACTCTCGCTCAACTCCTGTGTATCCCATCGCGTTCCGTGTTGATAATTTGCAGAATCATCCCCTAATAAGTGGCCATTCATAGCACGTGCCGTCGCTAATTAGAGTGATTATCACTTTATAGGAGCAACTACCTGCCAGGCACCTTTGATGATTAGCACGATCGTTATATTATAAGAGCCCCTCCCTGTCGAGCATCATAGCCAGCCGTCCTCCCAATCAAGGCTACCAGTCAGAAGCCTCTGTGAAGCTTATGAACATGGCAAAAAGAGTTGCAGAGCCCCCTATGGGAAGCAGTGAGATGCAGAAAAGGAAACATCTTTCATTATCAATTGACCAGGTGGAGTTATTGACAAAGCTTGATAGTGGTGTATCTGTGTGTCGTCTAACAGAAGATTATGGTGTGGGATCATCCACCATATGTGATTTGAAAATATCTTAAAATCTGTGGTGAAAAAGCTCCTGCAGATTACGCACTTGTTAATTCATGGAGAGATGTAACTGAAACAACATTAAAATATGCTTGTAATAGACTTTAGCCATCAGCAATGTTCAATGAAAATGAGCCTACAGGTGAAGACTCAAGGTTTTCGTGTCAGTAAGGAGAGGAAGATAATCGCTAACATCATTGCCTACACGCCAGAAGTGTTGCAGCAGAAAATGTAAGCAAGTTGGAGACAGGTGACACCGAAGAAGTGCTAAACATTGGCAATGATGCACCTATTATGTATTCCTTGAGTGATGGGGATATTGCTGAAATGGCGTTACATATCGACAAGCATGAGGAGAGTAGTGATGAGAATAAAGTCATTGTGTGCACAGGTGAAAAATTGCCCATTGATGATATCGTTAAAATGTGCGATGAGTTAACTGGTGGGATGGAACAACGTTCATTTATCAGTAAGCATGAGATTATGGCTGTTTATTCAATTAAAGATCTTATTTCTGCTCCTAGATTTTATTGTCACTATTGAAATTAATTATACATTTACCATTACAGAAGTTACTCTTCTCAATTCATAATACAGATTAATTTACAATTCTATCTTTCTAATATGAACAAAAATTGGTATTTTATCATTTGTTTTAAACTATTCCATTTGACAGCATTAATATTTCAGAATGTCCATTTGCAAAGAACCATGGAATGTCCTAAGAGAGAGGCAATTTTCTTTTTTTGGCTTGCTGACTTAGAGCTGCTGGGCTTTTACTTGTTATTTACCAGGTGCTTGAATCAAAGAATAAAAACGCAACTAAATGATTAACTCAACACGCATCAGCCAAGCCCTTACTTGCCTGTTCAATATTTCTCATTAAATTCCTGATTTTGAAGTCCTCCTTAATTCAGTCTCCTGTGACCACAGTTTAAAGTTATAGAATCAATGGGCCATATCATCTCTGATGCCAGAAATTTCAAGGATGTACACCCATAAATATTGATTATACACCTTTCAGACTCTCCAATGTCAGTAAGCCCCACCCTCAATGTAATTACCTTTTGACTATTGCAGCAAACTGCTATATTATTTGCATTTTTATTAAAAAAAAGAGGGTTGGTGCGAGAACACAGCCTTGCTTCACGCCATTGTTAATGGAGAAGGGTTCAGAGAGCTCATTGCTGTATCTGACCCGACCTTGTTGGTTTTCGTGCAGTTGGATAATCATGTTGAGGAACTTTGGGGGACATCCGATGCGCTCTAGTATTTGCCAAAGCCCTTTCCTGCTCACGGTGTCGAAGGCTTTGGTGAGGTCAACAAAGGTGATGTAGAGTCCTTTGTTTTGTTCTCTGCACTTTTCTTGGAGCTGTCTGAGGGCAAAGACCATGTCAGTGGTTCCTCTGTTTGCGCGAAAGCCGCACTGTGATTCTGGGAGAATATTCTCAGCGACACTAGGTATTATTCTATTTAGTAGAATCCTAGCGAAGATTTTGCCTGCAATGGAGAGCAACGTGATTCCCCTGTAGTTTGAGCAGTCTGATTTCTCGCCTTTGTTTTTGTACAGGGTGATGATGGTGGCATCACGAAGATCCTGAGGCAGTTTACCTTGGTCCCAACAAAGCTTGAAAAACTCATGCAGTTTGGCATGCAGAGTTTTGCCGCCAGCCTTCCAGACTTCTGGGGGGATTCCATCCATACCTGCTGCTTTGCCACTTTTCAGTTGTTCGATTGCCTTATATGTCTCATCCAGGGTGGGAACCTCATCCAGCTCTAGCCTTAGGGGCTGTTGAGGGAGCTGGAGCAGGGCGGAATCTTGGACTGAGCGGTTGGTACTGAAAAGAGATTGGAAGTGTTCTGACCATCGGTTGAGGATGGAGATCTTGTCGCTGAGGAGGACTTTGCCGTCTGAGCTGCGCAGCGGGCTTTGGACTTGGGGTGAGGGGCCGTACACAGCCTTTAGAGCCTCGTAGAAACCCCTGAAGTCGCCAATGTCCGCGCTGAGCTGTGTTCGTTTGGCGAGGCTAGTCCACCACTCATTTTGGATCTCCCGGAGTTTGCGCTGAAGATGGCTGCATGCGCGACGGAAGGCTTGTTTCTTCTCTGGACAGGACGGCTTTGTAAGGTGAGCCTGGTGGGCAGCTCGCTTCTTTGCCAGCAGCTCCTGGATTTCCTGGCTGTTTTCGTCAAACCAGTCCTTGTTTTTCCTGGAGGAGAAGCCCAGTACCTCTTCAGTGGATTGCAGTATGGTAGTCTTCAACACCTCACTGACAAAAGGCAAAGGAGGAAAAACCCAACACCCAACCCCAACCAACCAATTTTCCCTTGCAACCGCTGCAATCGTGTCTGCCTGTCCCGCATCGGACTGGTCAGCCACAAACGAGCCTGCAGCTGACGTGGACTTTTTACCCCCTCCATAAATCTTCGTCCGCGAAGCCAAGCCAAAGAGAAAGAGAGATTAAAAAAAATAGAGGTAGCTTAAACTTGATGATACAATTTTTCTGTAGTTACATTTTACTCAACATACAAACCTATTATTTCTCTCAAGTAAATCCATCTTTGTGGAACAAAAGTACTTACTGATTAATATTTGCTATTGTGTCCATCCAACTACGAATGCGAACCTTGTTTCGCACATTGGGTGGGTTGCTAAACTCATGAATAATACAAATGTGGTAAGGATATGGTCCACTAAACAAATTCCGTTCTAATTTTAACGTATCAATCTGTGAAAAGTAATCAAAATTGAATGATTTTAAAAATATATATATTTTCAATATTTACTTTAAAAATATACAATAGGTACAATTAAAATTCTTTCGGATGAAGTGGATAACCATGAATTTAAGCAAAAACAATCTGTTGGAGGTACTTGAAGGGTTCCAAATGGAAATATCAACAATTCTTTTTCATCTCATTAATGTTACTTCTTTTCTCCAGAAGATTGTATTTTTGCTTCATTATCTAGCCTTTACAGTCTATCTTGTGTCTCCAACTGTCAATGTAACTATTCTTTTATGCAGACTAACGTTTATTACCAACCCAAATGCCTGTGAACTGGTGGTAATGATACTGTCTCAGTTCTGTTATGAAATTCCAGTATTTTAAAAGGGAAAGAACAGGGGAATTAAAATAATAAGACATTTTAAAAGATTACTAAAGACACAATGGTCTCACTTTTCATTGTATAATTCTCTATTTGCATCAAACATTTCTCAGCTAGAAATGGAGTAAACAATGCATTGTAAAGGAGCCTTCCTTAAAACCATGATTTCAGCAATATGGATACAAAAGATAAAACTACATTAGATAGGTCATTTCGACAATGTATCCTTTGTAGGGTGGTACGGTTGGCGTAACACCAGGGTTTGTATTCTGCACTGTCTGTAAGGAGTTTGTACACTTTCTCTGTGTCTGCATGGGTTTCCCCCCGGAGGCTTGTGTTTCCTCCCACTGTTGGAAACGTTTTGGGGTTGCAGGTTATTCGGGTGTAAATTGGGCAGAATGAATCTGTGGGCTGAAATGGCCTGTTACTGTGCTGTATGTCTATGTTTTAAGAATTAAAATTTAAATAGAGCTCAAAATATTACTGAAGAGGACAACTCTCACTTCAAAAAACTAAATCTGTTTAAAATACAAGTAAGTACTCTCAGGCATAAGACATTCATTCCTCAAAACTAGACCATGGCACATTCAACTTTCCCCCAAATCTCCTTTCCTGCCCTATTCCCATAAGCCCCATAGAAATTAAAAGTTCTACCTCTCCTATGAAAGGAAATTTGCTCAGAGAAGGTTAACTAGGATGTTCCTAAGCATGGAAGGATTACATGATGATGAAGTTGAACAATTTTGGTTTTCACTGGGATTCATTGGTGTTTAGAAGAATGAGAAGTGTCCAAATCAAACATAGCAAACCTTCTCTGAACTGCCTTCTATGATAAAATATATTTAATTTACAAAGGTGACCACAACAGTCCCCCAGAGATAGCCTCACAAGTACCTTGGACAGCTGGGGCACAACTTACCCAATTTAAAATTCCAACCCCCCCCCCACCCCTGCAATTTTAAAATTTAGGCATACAGACATAAAGCACAGTAACAGGCCAGTTCCGCCCACGAGTCCATGCTGCCCAATTTACACCCAATTAACCTACAATCTGGTACATTTTGAATGGTAGGAGGAAACCGGACTTCTCACTCATTGTGAGACGAACCCTCATCAGATTCTGACTTTCCAATAAATCTGTTTTTACCTCTTTAACAATTGGCAAATATTTTTCCATAACATTCATCAGGTTCACTGGACTATTACTGCCTACATTTTGCCTCCCACACATTGTGAATCAGGGCATTATATTGGAAGTTTTGTAATGCTTTTAGTACTTTCCTAGATGTTGACTGCATCCAGTCTCTCTGGAGCCACTTTTTTTAAATCAGATCTTAGGATGCAAATCATCAGATCCAGGAACTTGTCTCTCTTTAGCCCAACTAGTTTGCCTAATACTAATCCCCTGAAGATATTTAATTCCTCCCCTCTATTTTTTAGTACATATGTAATGTCTGAAGCATTTTTATGACTGATGCAAAATATCTATTTAACTCCTCTCCCATTTCCTCTTTGTCATAACTTTTTCAACCTCATTTGCCAGGGAATTTTCCCTTAATTTTTATACATTTAAAAAAGCTCTATTGCCAGTTTTTTCTTGTCCTCCTTTGCCGGATTCTGCATTTATCCCAATCCTCATGTCTACCATTAGTGCTGTCACCATATAGATTTTGCCCTTCAATTTAATTAGTAAATGGATACACCATTTGCACCACTCTCTTCCATGCCAACCCACCTCCCATTATCTTCCTTGTCAGGATATATTTTAGCAGAGTTCTTAATTCTCTTTTTAAATGTCTGCCACTGCTCATACACTGTCACTCTACTTGTCTAGTCCACTTTAGCTAACTCTATTTCCATTCTTAAAGTTAACCCAAGTTTATCAATCTCAAAATGATGTTAAATTCTAACAGTGTGTTTGCTACTTTCTTTTACTCCACGCTAAATATGGACTGGTTGGCTTCACAGTTTAATTCCTGAGGAAGCCAACCTGAATGTACTTAAGAATTTATTTTCAGGATTAATACACTATTCTTTTTACAATCCTGAATTATTTCCTGGTTTACATTCTTTTGTAAAGTGTGGTTTCTGCTTGAAAGTACTATTCCTACCTCTGTTTTCTTTCTCTTCCTTTTTTCTCCCAAATACACACTAACCAATTTCAAACATTCATCTTCATGAAAAAAAATTGAAGCTCATTACACTTGGGAGGGATTTACTTACATTAAAACCATGTTAAAATTAAATACTGTATATTTATAAATACTACAGGAATTAAAGATAAAAATTTTAAGGGTACAAAATCTTAATTGGATTTCAAAAGAAACAATGTTCACTCACCTGTTGCATTGGCCGGAGATAAATGATACGGTTTCTTTCTGGAGGCATTCGTAAGATCTCATCGAGGACTTGTTCAATGTTGAGCTTTCGACATTGCACATAGTCAAATCTGTTTACAATTGGTGCACTTTCCACCTTTAAATGTTTCAGTACTCTGCATCTTGTAGCTTAAAGAGAAACATTTACTTACACATTAGATTTATACAAGATTGTAATATATGAATCACATGGGTTAGATACAAAAGTGAACGCAATACCTTAATTCACTACATTTCTATTACAATTCAATTTTAGCAAAACCCACCCATGATGATTCTCTTTTAATAATATCAGAAACAGCAAAATTCAAGGAAGAACACCTCATTTTCTTTTTGGAATTAAGTAGGAAAGTCTGTAGAGGCTGTGAATGTAGTGCACGGCACATCAAAACATTCTGAAATCCTTAGATCCTAAGCATTTCTAGAATTTTCTGTTTTCACTTCAGGTGGTCCTCATTGTCAGACCAGCCAGTATGAATCAAAAAACAGTCTCTTCCTCACTGGCAATCAATGCCTGCACACCTCAAGGATACATGCTTAGCCCACGACTAAGTGGCCAGGCACAAATCAAATCCCATCTACAAATTTGCTGATGACACCACCATCGCCAATAGATTCACAAGCGGCAATGAGGAAGTGTACAGGAGTGAAATAGATTAGCTAGTTGAGTTCTGTAATAACAACTTTGCACTTAACGTTAGCAAAACTAAGGAACTGATGGTGGACTTCAGGAGGGGGAAATCAGGAGAACACAAACCAGTCCTCATCGAGAGGGCAGCGGTGGAAAGGGTTAAGAACTTCAAATTCCTGGGTGTCAACACGTTGATGCAATCACAAAGAAGCTCGCCAGCGGCTATACTTTGTGAGGACTTTGAGGAGATTTGGTACGTCACCAAAGACTTGCAAATTTCAACACATGTACCATGGAGAACATTCTGACTGGTTGCATCACTGTATGGAGATGCCAATGAACAGGTCAAAAAAAGACTGAAGAGTGGTGAACTTGGGCATTGCCATCATGGGCATCAGTCTTCTTTGAGGTCATCTACAAGATGCAATGTCTTTAGAAATCTGCCTCTATCTTCAAGGACCCTCACAACCCAGGCCAAGTCCTCTTCACACTGCTACCACAGGTACAGGAGCCTGAAAACAAACTCCCAAAGGCAGAAAAACAGCTTCTTCTCCTGCCATCAGATTACTGAATGAAACATGACCCACAGACACTACCACACTTTCTCTTCTTTTTGGACTCATTTATTTATTTTTAAATTTAATTTATTGCAATATTTGCTCCTGTAATCCTGCTGCAAAACAATGAAATTTGTGACACGTTTATGACAATAAATTCCAATTCTGATCAGCAAACACCAGTATTTTCCACGATAAGTTCAGCTCAACTTTTCTGATTTACACCTCTTCTAAATTAACCTATCTGATTTACGTATTTACTATTGCTTACTTTCCCTTTGCTATTTCAAGATTCAATTCATTGTCATGCAATAAAAAAATGTCATATTACATAAAATTTCTTTTGTCTGCTATAAGGCAGAGATATGCCATCGGCAGAAATTGCCTGGTGCCTCTTACAGTCAAAGAAAGAGAATTCCCCCAAAGTCACCGAGTGTCCGTGGATTTCACATCCAGTGCTGCCACAGCCTCCACTACTACATGGAGTCCAGTCCAAACCATCAGCAACTCAAGCTCCAGATCCGAACCTTTGATACGATGGGGAATGCGTCAACTCCCTCAGTATCCTCTAGCATCCCTCTTCTGATACCTGGTAACTCTTCAAGAGTCTCTAGCCAGTCTCTAGCAGAATGCTGCCTCGTGCGACTCCCTTGACCCTGCAGTCTCCAGTAGCCTACAGCTTGCTTGAGTTCCTCGCTTTGAGTCACCAGCAGTCCACTACTTGTGTTGTTCCTTCATCCGCAGAACCCCTCACTTGTCTGCCACCATCTCTTCTACTTTTCCTTCTCAGACGTGGGGTGGTCTCCCTATGCTCTGATGCCCTGCGCCAGTCCTCTGCTTCCCCAGTCCGCAACCCCTCGTTGATGATGCCGATGAAATGTGCCAAGATCATGGTATTTTGAATAAAACTACCATTGGCTCCTTTAACGTGCCATTCAAAGCTTGTACAGAGCTGACGGAAGTCAGACTGGGCAGCTGGACCCTGAGGGATAAGTGTGTCTCTGCTCCCTGCTCTCCATGGGTCCACAGCAGCAGCACCACCGTTATAACAGCTCCTGCAGCGCCGCCATTTAAAAAATTTAATCTGAAGATTTCATGTTTACCTTCATAACGAAGAGTTAGCTATCCTCTAATATTTATTATCTCTTTTTCTGTCTTGACATTTTGTGGTAATTTAATTATACTTCATGCTGCATCTTATATATCTGTTGGGTTACAGCAAGAAAGAATCTTGTGCATCTACACATATCTGTCCTTGTGTAATGTTAATAAACTTTAATCTCATCCTGAAGATGTGCTGGTTAGAGGGTAATCGGTGACTGTAGATTAGACATTTTCAACTGGGGGTGCGGGTGGGAGCCATGCCCAACAAAACCCCCCCTTCCCCAGCACATTTTGTGGGGGAGGGGGCACAGACTTTAAAATAAAATATGCTGGGAAAGGATGTGCATATGTCATCACAAGACACCAATGTGTTACAAGTCATGCCTCTTTTGTTTCTGGAATGCTGGCATGCTTTGTAAAATGATGAGCATTATGCCAGCGTTGCTTGGTTCAGTATAAACAAGCAATGCTGGCTTAATGATGGGTCTTCTTTACAGCAGGTTTGCAGAATCTCTGTGTTAAAAATCACATCTGGATCACCAATGTGCTTCATGAGGTAAGTCTACACTACGAGAGATTCCACATCTAATGACGTTGTTGACTCTTTACTTCTTCAATATGTGGAAATTAACATAAGCAATAAATGCATCCTGTTTCAATATTAATGACACCTCACAACAAATTGTAAAAATCGAAGTTTGAAGGCTTCATTCTTTAATACAGTAATGCTCAAACTGTGGTCTGTAGTTTTGCACATTGCTTTCAAATGTTTTCCCATGTCTTGTCAGGGAACACAAAGTTCAAGAGGGCATCTCGTCTATGCACATGATATTAAAAGCTGTCCCAATATATCATAATGATGAACTAGCCAAAAGTAATTCAAATACTTACCGTGGATAAACATCATCTTGGGACAATCTCTGAGTAGCAAATCTGTAATTCCACAATTAGTAAGTGTAATCCCAACCAAATTTTTGGATTTCAGATTAAGAACCTGTAATACATATTATTGTTAATTATTTCAAGGGCAAATATCAGCTAATGTAAATTTCTTTGCCAATATTTTTATTGGTTTCATCAAGTAAATGTTACATAGGCACATGATAAAATATTAACAAATCATACATAGAAAAAAAATGGTGTTAAGACCTAAGTTACAAAAAAAACCACTGAAAATAGAAAAACTGAAAAAACACTATACTAATTGTCAACCCCCTTCCTTCAGAGGCTACTGACTAAACATAAACAGTCCACTACCTAATTTAAAAAAAGGAGGTAATCAATGGAGTTAAAAATAAAACAGAAGTAACCTTACAAGTTTTGAAAATAATTAAGAAATGAACCCCATATGGAAACAAAATTAAGATTCATTTCAGTAGTGGAGCATCTAATTTTTTTCCCCCAAGTCAGACATGTCATCATATCAGATAACCATTGAGTATAAATGGAAGGGACAGTATCTTTCCATTTCATTAATATGGCCCTTCTAGCAAAAAGAGACACAAAGGCAACTTCATGGGAATGTGAAGCAGTCAACATCAGATCTGTTGGCCCACTTATTCCAAAAAGAACAAGAAAATGATTTGGAGTCAAAGTCATGTTAAGAACTAAAGACAAGGTATGAAATAAATCTCCCCAAAAGTTGGAAAGAGAGCGACATAACCAGTACATATGATATAGTGTACCTTCTTCAGTTATACATTTATCACATTTAGAAGAATGATTAGAATAGAATTTAGCTAATTGGACTTTGGAAAAGTGGGCCTGGCGTACTACCTTAAATTTTATTAATGAGTGCACTGACTTCAAAATAGAGTTCCATGTAGTTTCAGAAATGAACTGTCGAAAATCTTGTTCCCGTAGTCTTTTAATTTTGTCCAGGGAACTATCTACTAAAAAGTATTCTCTTCTTTCAAGCACCTTTACCTTTATTGGCTTCCAAATTAACTAATAATTTTGTGGTCAGACATACATTGAGAATTTGGTTACAATTCAGAAAACATTTAGGTTACCTTTTCTTAATTAGATCTATTTTAGGTAATTCCTTTTTTTTTTAAAAAAACCTTCGGTTCAAGATATTGGCTACCATCAATGGTCTTTTTACATTTTTTTTTAAAATTGACCAAAATCTTGCTTCTTCTTAACAATTATCCACCAAATTTATAATGCCTAAACATCAATTTTTTTTGTTATTTACAGGTTAGGAGCTTCTTGAATTCTTTAATTTTGAGGCTCCCTCAAGATGTGGAACCATATACGATAGGGAAGATTTATTATTTTAAACCTGATGGCAGCTATGTAAATTTAAGTGAAAAAAATATATAAACAATAGCTCTGGACCTGCTGTGCCATAAACCATAATACCACCATATAACAAAGGTCAAGTTGATCTATACATTTTTGTCCAGTAGTTTAGGAATTTGAACTGTAACTTGTTGGAAGATATCAGTCTGTAATATCACTGCAACAAATGTTTGCTAAATCCACTCCAATTAAAAAGTAAAAAAAAGACAGAATTGCATTTCATTCCCAATAATTATTATTGATAATTATTTCTATCTGATTACATTGCTTGCTGACACTCATTGATAAAATTCATACATTAAAAGTGTTTACTTAGTTTTGTTGTCAAGGTGTACCAATAAAGTTTCTGTGCAGGTCTCAAACATTTTGATGAACTGCAAAAAGGAAGTGTTTAAAAAACTGCAAAAGAAAACAACTGATTTTTTTTGCACTGATAAATATGATTTAAACAGTAAGAATTTAAGTTCATATTTCACCTGGACATGATCATCCTCAATGACAGGATCACTAGTGCTTGTGGATTTATCTGCAGTTCGTTTCTGTTTGACAGTTTTCCTGGGCTTCCGTTTGGAAATATCTATACAAAAAGTTAATTCATAGAAATAAGATTGGAACCTTAAACTGAAGTAAAATAAGTCAATTGAAATAAAGTTAACAAGCACAGCTGGGAAGAATCTAAGAGATCAGGGTAGTTGCAGCATGTCACTTCAAGGCCACTGCAAAATTATCTCAAGAAAAATGCTTTTCCAAATGAATCTAGTGTCAAGTCTTCTCGCTACTTCTAAGCAAGGACTTATTTGCTTCCAGTGGCAAAACCCTGCATTCTGAATTTCTATACTATTTCGAATACTGCACAAAGTACAGGAACTATAAGTTCATCTACAAGACCACAAGGATTGTCAATGATGTAACAAAATTAACAGTGAAATTGTATCTTTACGCAACATTAAAAAATAATTTGCTACAATTAAAAATATCCTTTGAAACAGTTAATGGAAAACAAAATTCATCATGTAATTAAGAATGGCAATTTGATTTCAACTGAAGTTCACGAGCCCAGATGAAAAAGTACAGCTGCTGGGGTCATGCATTAGTGCTTGGGTCAGCGCAAATGTCTTTCTCACCTCATTTCTCTGCTGCAAAAGCTTAAAAGGGGCAAGGGTAAAAAATAATTGAAGCTAAATTCAGGTTCATATTTGAAAGTTGTTAAAACTTGCATAATGGGACACCCATCATCAGTAAACTATGTCTAAATTGTCAATACTGTATCAGGGGAAATATACAAGTGGATTTGTTCCACTGGATACCCACAGTTCAAAGAACATGTTTTACATTCTCGAGTTTTGTCCTTGATTTCTCAAGATCACTTAGTGTGTCTTAATTTTGAAAAAAAGCATTAACTGTAATTCCCTAAAATTTGAGCTGTTTTACATACACACAAATGAATGCCCAGTTTAATTCATCAATTTGAAAAATAATGCTACCTTATTGATTATAATTTCATTAATGCATATTGGGTAACTTTATCATTTTCATTCAGTTAAAGAGTCATTTTGAATGCCATCCTTTAATCTCATGATTGGGGAGTGATAAAATTAGTGCTAAGGTAATTTTAAAACCCTGGCACAAATAGCACGAGCATGCTGTACAATCCTAGACATTCAACAATTATATGTTAACAGACATAAAAGTGCATAAAAGAAAAGGACACTCTGGACCAAACACAAGAACAAGCATCATTTGCGGCAATCACAAAATTTTATGGAAATCAATCATTCCAAGATTAATTTACAGGGCTAAATAGACATTCTCTGGGGAGATTCTATTTTATAAAGAACAATGCAGTTGTCTCTGGTAAATGAAGTGCATCAAATAAATACAAAAAATTTAAGTTCTTAAATTATGTATTCAAAAAGGAAGATGTCCTGTTGATTCTGGTCAGTTTCCTTTAAATTTAGGTTGGGGGCCACATTTGAAGAAATTCATTGCAATAGAAGGTATTTAAGATCCAATATGACACAAATGAATCACACATGAATTTATTCAGGCTTGAAAACCTGTGCATTCATAAAGAGGAAGAAAAAATGAAATTTTGAACTGATTAGTGAATTAATGACAGACAATGGTTTTTAAAAATAAAGACTTAAATACTTTGAATCAATTTAGATTGTTTGAAATGCCTAAATATCATAGACAACAGAAACTTTTAAAATCTTAAACAACTTTGATAGAAGACAAAGGCCCTCAACCACCAGGTTTGACTTCAACAAAACACTGAAGTGATGCCCTAAAGGCTTGACAGTTTATTTCTCTTTTTTAAATTTTTTTTTTTTTTTTTTTTTTTTTTACACAATAAACCATATTGACTAAAATACATACAGACATTTTTCTCTTGAATATATAGTGTCATTTTCTCCCCTTTTTCCCCCCTCCCTCCCTCCCTCTCCCCCTTCCCATTTATTCAAAGTTCAATCTATAAGATACATTAAATCCTTTAAACAATGTTGTCACTTAATAAAATAAACAATACATTTTTATCTTTTACTTTTATATACTGAGTCAGTTCATTTTGTTGTCTTCTCCTTCTGTCATTTTAGGTGGTGGAGGTTCATGGTAGGATTTCTCTATTGTATTTCGTGTATGGTTCCCATATACCCAAGACTGCAGAGGGCCAGAGACTGGCCCAGAATCTAGCCCAAATAAGTGTGACCATGCAAGGACCAAAGCAATGACTATGGTTTCCATATTACACAAAACACTAATGTTAGTGTGCAGTACTCTTCCAAGCTCCATTTCAAGTTTGAAACTGTAATCTAAAGCTACACTAACAGGCATATCATTCTTCACAAAATAAAACTAAGTCCTACTTGTCCTGAACCGCAAGGTGAATTGTTTCATACAGATAAATAGTGTTTAGCAATAGATACTCAGGTGTGGGGGAAGGAAGGTGACAGGGATAAAGTAAATGGTTATCTTTTTCCAAATGTATCTTGCAGTAAAAATTGTTTGCAACACTGGTATCATTTAGCACAAAACACTAAACAATTAAGTCATACACATTTTACCTGGTTCTGCAATCAATGGAATCTGGCCAAATTTGCTCCTTGATCTTGTTACAGGTCTACGTGGATAGCCTTCAGCCTGCGTCCCTTCAGAGCAGATGGTATGACAATTTGTATTCTCAGTGTCTCTGACACCACCGCCCTCACCACGAGTCCTCCCATTTTCAATATTCTGGTGTTCTTGCATGCAAATGGAAGATTTCCTCTGTGAAAATTCTGATACTGGTGAATCGGTGTTACAGTGTTCCTTTAAATCACAGTTACCTGAAGATGCCCTGCTTGTGGAAGCCTCATCGGATCCAGGGCATCCACATGTTCTTCTCTCCTTTACCTGAGTTGTGCTGCACTTGTAGCAAGTAGGAACTGAGCTATTCTTTGAGCTTTGCTCAACACTATTAGATGACTCCCCAATACGATGTGCAGAACGTGAACAGGCATGAATTCCACTATCACATGATGATGAATATGTGGCATTATAATGTCTGCATCCTTCATCATTCATAGCATCTATCCCATTAGATTCCATACTTTGAGAAGATGTAACAATGTTTGAGTTGGATGTTCCTGATGGACTGGAACAAATTCTAGCTGCAGAAGAAACATCTTTGCTCCTGTTCCTCTCTGGGACATCACTGGCTGCTTTCATATCGGCTTTTATTTGTTCACTGGTCACCTGACAGCTTTTCTCACAGCTACTTTCATCCACTTGGAATGGTCTTGGCACATCAGGCTGATTAACTGGGCTTTTCTTCCGCAATGGAGCCTTGCCTTTACCACAACCTGTAAACAAAACTTGCATATTATAGCTGCCAGATTACATTATGCCCAAGTTGTTACACAAACTGTGTATATTATTTATGATTGAATGAAAACTTAGTTTAACAAAACGAGCTGTTACCCTTTTGCAACTGAGTAAATAGCAGATGATCAAGATTACATTGAAAAGATGACTGAAGTTTCAAAAAATGTATTAAAAGTATCAACCTGCATCCAATATTACCAACAATGATTTAGAAAAAGGGAATGAAACAGACTATTAGTCATTAGAAAAAATTGTGGTCAATAAAATTAACATTCTTAAAGACGGATTCACATGTAATCATAAACATTTCCTCGTACTTAAATGGAGATTTTTGCAAATTGTATGGTACTTCTAAAAATGTAACTGATGACAAATAATTAGATGAAGGGAAAAGTGAACTTTAATGTGGTGAGGGAAAGTTTGAATTGAAAGCTCGAGTTTCATTCATTAATCCTAATTTGAGAATGAACATTTTATTGGTCGATATAGCAACCAACAAAAACCAGATGTCAAAAAAATCATGGGAGGAATTCAGCAGGTTGAACAGAATTTGTAAAGTGAAAAGGAATTATTAATGTTTCAGGTCAAAAACCTACAACAAGACAGAGTGGAGAGGGGAGATAGCCAGTATAAAGAGTGGAAGGAATCAGCGAGTCGGGCCAATAGGTGGTAGCCGAATTGGGGAAGGGTGAAGAATGACAGATGGAGTGAGGTGGGATGGGGAAGTGTGAGGCAGCAGCATGTGGGTGAAATAAAGAAACAGACGGTATATAAAGGACAGATGGGCCAGGTGGCGAGAGGGGAGAGTGAAGATAGAGACAGCTGTGGAGGATAAGCAGAGACACAATGGCTATCACTGTTGGTCTCTGATATGCAAGGAAGGTAATAATAGAAACTGTTAAAGGAGAGATAAAGGGCAGATAGAAGCAGATGGGCATACAAAACAGTGGGCAAAACATATAGGTAGAAGGTTGATGGAATCAAATGGGGAGAGAGATGAAAATGGGTGAATTGAGGTGCGGGGCAGCGAGAGACGGATATAGGAAAGGGAACAAAAATAGAATAGTTGGTAAATTGGCAGAATTGAGGGAGGGCAACATGGGATGCAAGGGTTCATACTAATGATACCATTGGGTTGCAGACTCCATAGGTAGAATACAAGATATTGTCCTTCTAGCTTACATTGGCCTCATCCTGGTGGTGGGGAAGACCAAGAACACACAAGTCAGTGTGGGAGAATGGGAGTTCAGGATGGCCACTGTTTAAAACAGGTGCTCTGCAAACTAATTGTCTAGTGTGCACTTGCTCTCACCAATGTAGAGGAGGTCACATTGAGAACAGAGAATACCATAGACAAGGTGTAGCAGGTACATGTGAATCTTTGCTTCACCTGAAAAAGTTGTTTAGGTGCTAGGATGGTGGGAGGCATGTGCTGTAGGAATAAATATTACACCTCCTGCAATTGCAAAATAAAGTGCAAGTTGTCAGGAAGTGGTGGGAGGCAGGTTAGAGATTCAATTATAAAATGGGAGTCATTTGTATTAAAAATAGGGTTACCTCATTCAGATATGTGACAGGTGAAATATAAACAGAGGCTCTAGCAGGATGGTTCAGTCTAGTCAGAATTATTAAATGTATTTTACTGTACATTATATCATTCAACACAAAATATTCAATTTTCATTTAGCAATTAACATCCTGATAATGTTCCGATAATCTTTAAGTACAAGTTCTGCACAAGCTGCCACACTCACCAGTTCCTTCACAAAGTAGAGGTGCATATCTTTTCCCCTCATCTGAAAAATTATCCACCTCGTCACGTCCATTCCAGTTCCCAGAAGTATCTTTAGTATATCCATCATCATCTTCACTATCTGAATCATCCACAACCACTGGATTTACTTTGACAGTCGGCTGAAGGCCACTCGGTCCTAAATGAGATTACACAATGCTCGACGTCAATGTAATGCTCCAAAGGAGCAAACAAAAAGTTTTGGTTTAAAGTTTAGAAAACTGAAACGTTGGTTATGCATTTTTACCTTTGCAACAGAAAGGATACTGTTTGACTTGCTGTACTTCTCAGTATTTTGTGTTTTTACTACCACTCAGAATAGCTACTTGCACACTCCATCTAATCTCCCTTCCTGTAATCACCTGGTTCAAGTGTAGAATGTCAATCTTGTTGACGCTTTGTACACAGAAATCAGACAAAGAAGTTGGTGCAAAGACAACAAGAAATAGAGCCAAGATTGCTCTATCATGTTTGAGAAAGCCGAGCTTTGTTAAATTTGGGATGTTTTTGAACAGCATTTTGTAGTTCTGATATCGAGTTACCTAAACTATTAAAATTGATTTAAATCATTACATGATAAATTAAATAACTTTCTTTTAAAGAATACAAAGAAAATATGGACAATTAAGCAAACAATTAATGCTCAAATGACTTCATTAAAAATATTTTTTAATCCTTCACCTATTTATTTCAGATTAAAGTATTTTCAGTTAGTACAGTACACTATATAGTACAAAAGTTTATGAAGTACAAAAAGTTAAATGTCCATATCATAATTACTTGTTGAATTTAGCTTGACCAGAATGGAACTGTCCTTCATGAGTTTTCCCCATCTTTCATCGGCATGCTGGACAAACCACCATTTTCTCCAAATTTCTAATTTGAAAATTTTGGCAGCATCTTGAATAGGACAATTATTTTGCATTTTGTTTCTTTGGAATTGAACATAAATGCAATAAATTCCATTTCAAAAATGATTATGGTGAAGTTTTATTACAATTATACAAAAACTATTTACAATATTTCAGATAGTCTACCAAGGCCCTATTTTAATTAATTTCTTCCAGAAGTGTTTATTGCCATCCTCTTTGCACAGAGTAGTGCATTATGAGGCGAATTCAGATGATATGCTAACAATCAACTGCATTGATCAGACCAGATATGGATGGAATATTTCCTTTCATGAGGGAAATAGATGGTGTTTCAATCATGATTCAATTAATAAGATTTATTTTTTGTTTAATTCATAGTTTACACAGTATATGCCCTTCGGCCCTCATTGTTATATATTCCTCCCAAAAAAAAACTAAACCTTTCCTTTCTTATAACCTTCCATTTTCCTTTCATCCATGTGCCTGTCTAAGAGACTTAAATGTCCCTAATGTTGCAGCCTCCACTACCACTCCTGCCAAGGACCAGGCACCAACATCTCTGTGTAGAAAACTTACTCCTGATATCTTCCCTAAACTTTCCTCCCTTCACTTTGTACAGATGCACGCTGGTGTTTGCTACTCCCACCCTGGGAGCATATCTCTATTAAGTTACCTCTCATCCTTCTTCACTCCAAAGAGTAAAAGCCCCATCTCTGCTAGCCTTGCCTCATAAGACTTATTTTCCAATCTAGGCAACATGCTGGTAAATCTCTGCACTTCTCCATAGCTTTGACATCCTTCCTATAATTAGGTGACTAGAACTAAACTCAATATTCTAAGTGTAGTCTCACCAGTGTTTGCTACTCCCACCCTGGGAGCATATCTCTATTAAGTTACCTCTCATCCTTCTTCACTCCAAAGAGTAAAAGCCCCATCTCTGCTAGCCTTGCCTCATAAGACTTATTTTCCAATCTAGGCAACATGCTGGTAAATCTCTGCACTTCTCCATAGCTTTGACATCCTTCCTATAATTAGGTGACTAGAACTAAACTCAATATTCTAAGTGTAGTCTCACCAGAGATTGGTGGAGCTGCAACATGACCTCTCGACTCTTGAACTCAATTCCCAGACTAATGACGTTCAACATCCCATTGCATTTCTTGCAATCACAGGGGTAGATGCCAAGGGGGCAACTGCTGGGGAGGAATGAACAAGGGAGTCACAGAGGGACCTGTCCCTGAGGAGGGCAGACAGGGGAAGGTCATGTGGTAGGTGGCGGAAATGGCAAAGTATATATCAGATATGGAGAGGTCGGTGAGGACAAGGGGAATTCTGTTGTTGTTTCACTTGGGGCGGAAGGGGCCAGGGCAGATGTGTGGATGAGGGTTGAGTTGATGGCAGCAGAGTGGAAGTCACATATTTTGAAGAGGACATCTCTGATAATCTTGCATGGAAGACCTCATCCTGGGAGCAGATAGACAGAAATTGCAAGAAAGGAAAGGAATCCAGGGTGTGAAGAGGTATAGTCGAGGTAGCTGTGGGAGTTGGATGAGAGTCTGCCTCCCAAGATGTAGACAAAGAGATCGAGGAAGGGGAGTATTGCTAGAGATTGCCCAAGTGAATTTGAAGTTGGGGTGGAAGTTGACAGCAAAGTGGATAAAGTAGACGAGCTCATCTTGAGTGCATGAGGCAGCACCAATGCAGTTGAAGGAGAGGAAGAGTTGAGAAGCCTTACCTGCGAAGGTTTGAGCATGGATTGCTCGACATAGCCAACAAAAAGGCAGGCAGAGCTGATGCCCTTGAGGGTACCTATAAGCTACTCCTTTGACTTGGAAAAAGTGGGACACATCAAAGGAGAATTTATTGAGGGCGAGGACAGCTTCTGCTTACCAGAGGGGAATTGGATGGGTCTCTTGTTGAGGAAGAAATGAAGGGCTTAGAGCCTTTGGTATGGTGGATAGAGGTGTATAGCGATTGGATGGTGAAGATGAGGCAGTCAAGTTCAGGGCACTGGAAGTTGTTGAAGTGATGGAGGGCATATGACTACAGTTCGGGATTCAGCACCATCATCCCCTTAAAACTGATCAGCAAACTCTAAGACCTGGGCCTCAATACCCCACTGTGTAATTGGATCCTGAATTTCCTCACCCCAGAACCCAATCAGTTCAGCTTGGCAAGAATATCTCCTCCACAATCTCCACCATCACTAGAGTACCACAGGGCTGCCTACTTAGCCCCCTGCTTTACTTGCTTCACACATATAACTTTGTGGCTCAATATGACAACAACACAATTTACAAATTTACTGATGATGCCAAATAGTGGGCTATATAAAAAGGAGTGACATGTCAGCATACAGGAGGGAGATTGAAAACTTGGCTGAATGGTGTACTAAAAACCTCTCACTCAAAGTCACCAAACAAAGGAGCTGATTGTTGACTTTAGGAAGGGAAAACTAAGATGTATGATCCAGTGATCATTGGGGGAAATCAAAGGTATTGTATTGGGAAGTGTTGTGGCTGTCATGTGAAAGCACTTCCCCCTACCTCGTCGGAGGACAAACCAGCTGCCAATCAAGGTTTGATTCCGCCTCATCCATTAGTGCACACCATGCTGTTGTAAATTACCTGGACTGGACTCTCATGCCTATCTGTACTTGACCTTGGGCCAATGGCTGTTGTAATTGGATTAATCCTCCTGGCACTGAGCCATTGATCCTTGCTAATGACCTGGGCTGGACCCTCCAGCACTATAAAGGTGCCACGAGTTCTTTGTTCTCTCTCTTTGTCATCTCAGGACTACCCTGATTCACTCCAGGCCTAGAAATGTAAAAGACCACTGGGGAAACTGATGGTAAGATGTGCACTGTTAAAAGAGTTGGGGGCTTTTAATTAGTGTCCCTTGTAGCATAGAGCCATGCCTGCACTGAGTCAAGGGGTGGTGGGGCATTGTAGTGATTTTTCCTTAATCATTGTATGTTCCTGTGTATGTGTGTGTTGTTCCCACGCTATTTTCTCCACGATCATTATTGTCTGCTATTTCTTTCCCACGGCTGTTGTAAACTGTGCATAAGTGTGTGCTGCATCAGTTACCATTTCCCACACTTGACTTCTGTAAATAAAATCCTTCCCTTCCAAAACTGTGTTCTTAGTACTTGCCCTTGAGACCTACCAAACCTGTTTCCTCACTCACAACAAGTGGAGAAGGTGAGCAAACAACCTTTTCTACACCCAACATACAAATATCATTAGGAAGAAAGCATGTCAGTGGATCTAGTTGCTTACGAGTTTGCAGTGGTTCGGTATGACATCTGAAACCTTGGCAAACTTCTGCAGATATGCAGTGGAAAGTATGCTGACCGGCTGCATCATGGCTTGGTATGGGGACACCAATACCTGAGTGGAAAGACCTACAAAAGTAGCGGATACAGCTCAGTATATCACAGGCAAAACTCTCCCTACACTGAAAAGATCTATATAGAGCATTGCCATCAGAGAGCAGCAGCAATCATCAAGGACCCACACCACTCAGGACATGCTCTGTTCTCACTGCTACCATCAAGAGGTATAGGTACCACAAACCTCATACCACCTGCTTCAGTAACAGTTGCTACACCTCCACCATCAGACACCTAAACAACAGACTCAATCAGAGACTCATTGAAGGACTCCTATTTCACAGATTATTTTTCATTGAATATTATTTCTTTTTTCTATTTGCACAGTTTATTTATTTTTTTCTTTGTTTCCATTTCTCTCTTTTGAATACTATCATTTTCTTGAGGAAAAAAAGGACATCAGGGCTGTATATGATGTTATGCGTGTACTCTGACAATAAATTTCAGGTTTAAGAATCATGGATGTAGGTAGGGAAGGATGGAACGAGGGGGGTTGGGCCAGTAGCACATGAAAAAGATGGGTCATCCGGGACAATTAGGTTTGCGGATATTGGATAAGAGATAGGTCCGAGCAGTGTGGGGTTGAGAAACAATAAGGTTGGAGGCCATGAAAGGGAAAGGAGCAAAAGTGATGAGTTCACAGAGAAATGTGAGACAATTTTTTGATGAAATTTGGTGGGATCCTGTTGAAGGGACAAGTAAGAGGTGTCTGAGAGCTGTCATCTGGCTTTGGTTTGATAGAGGTCAGCGCATTAGACCAAAACAGTGCCACCATTGCCTGTGAGTTTGATAGTGAGGTTGGGATTGGTGCAGAGAGAGTGGAGGGCAACGGGTTCTGAGGAGGTGAGATTAGAATGAGTGAGGCGGGTGGTGAAGTCAAGACAGTTAATGTCTCAGTGGCAGTTGGAAATATTAAGATGTAGAGTGCAGAACATGGTTTGCAAGACCAATATTTAAGACAGGAGAAGTGGCCTGTTCAGGGTGGGTGGTGATGAAATATCCTGGTGTAAGTGTGCATGGAGACGGAGCCTACAAAAGAAGAGTTTGGAAATATGGTGTACATGAAACTCATCGAGCTGTGGGTGAAGGGGGATGAAAGTAAGCCCTCTATTGAGGACAGAATGTTCCATCTCTGAGAGGGGAAGGTCGGAGAGGATGAGACACCTAGAATATGCAATTTTCACAAATAAAAAATAAAGTACAACACCTCATCAAATAATTTCACACAATCATTTCCTCTATTGCAGTGGTCCTTAACCTTTTTCTTTCCACTCACATACCACTTTAAGTAATCCACCTATGCCACAAGTGCTCTGTGATTAGTAAGGGATTACTTAAGGTATATGTGAGTAGAAAGAAAAAGGTGGAGAACCACTGCTCTATTGTGATAGAAAGACTGCAATATTTACAATCTGCAAAATACTTTGCAGTGTACCAAAAAGGTTGCCTTATTGCAACCTCAAGCCACAATCTCAAGCCAGGATAGGAGTTGTAGGTGCAGGGAAACACCCTTGGCTTCAATTCACACATCATCATTATGTGGTTTAATCACTGCTGGGTCTGTTTTGGATTTTTCCATTCTTCATTTTAGGAATACATTCACCTCAAGAGAGAACCCTATCACTACATCATGTGCAACAAATAGACCGTGGTCTATTTGTAAAATTATAACCCAAGGAAGGAGGACAATAAAATTATACCAATAACCACATAACCGTTTACAGCACGGAAACAGGCCATGACGGCCCTTCAAGTCCGTACCAGTTCACTTAAACAACTCCACTAGCTCCTCCGCAAACTCCTGAGGAAGTAGAGGTACAAGAGTATTTGATCCCCTGTGGTTTTCTCATGCCAAATGCATCTTGCAAGCAACATTAATATTTTTAAAAGTTTCAAGAAAAACAGGGTAACACTGTAGTTGCACTAGGCAAGCAGTGAGTGAAAGAACCACGCAGTCTAAAGTGAGTCGAACAAAATGACTTTAAATCCGAGATTTAAATGCATTTAAATCTCTCAGAACCTGATGATGCTTGTGACTCCCGGGACCTTTATGACATCAGCCACTAGGCTGTGGGCTTGCCCTGTATCCGGAGCTCTCACAGTCAGATCTGCCGCAGACTTGCCCATGACTCTGTGAGCCTGTTCACCTGTTGCATGGGCGAGCCGCCACAACACAAAATATATTTTTAATCTCTGATCATGGTCAGCAAATTTTTTTGTGACATTTGTTGAAGTTAAACAATTCAGCATCATGATGAACTTAGAAGACAAATGAAAGAAGCATAAACAAAACACTAAAGTGACAGGCCAGGCTTTGTTCACAAAGCCATCTATCACATTCTCATAATTTACCTGCTTGTTCTTCATCAACATCCATGGAAGTTACAGATTGTTCACCATCTGGCCTGCTATCCTGTACTGCCTCCTCAAATCCTTGTTCTGAAAAAGTAAAGAAGACCTAAAATTAATTAATAGAAAGCAATACTACATGTACCACTGTGTCTTACTAATGGACAAGTAGTACAGTGAAATCCCTGTAATCTGGAATTCAAGCAACTAGCATCCTCAAGGAACCAGCAAAAAATATTACAGAAATAGGTTAAAAAAAGTTTAAAATTAGCGCCATCACCCCACCCCCCCCCCCCCCCGGCCCCAACCACCATCCCACGCAGTGTGTTTGCCAATCACAGAATACCCAATCTCAAGCAACCAGCAAATTCCCATCTGGCATCTACCAATGTGCTGGATACCAGGAGTTTTACAATACAAAGAAAATGTAAATTAACATCAGAAACTACACATTTTTTTAAAAATTACCTTTAGAATCAATACTTGTCGCAGTCATAGAACACGGCACCCTCAAACTATTGTGCATACCACAAAGACTCATTTTAGTTAGAAATAAGCTACACATGTTCTCCAATCAAATCCAGACTAAATTCAAACTTGCTTTATTTGCATACTGTTGAGAGAATCTGGAAGGGAATCAACCACAAATTGAAAACACAGGTACATGGTGCACTTAGCACAATGCAAATCCCATCAAAGGGGAGAGTTGGTGGAGTACAGAGAGGTTGGGGAGGGGCAGAATAAGTGGTACATACTGCTGAAAAATGATCAGCTGATAAAACCATGTCCCCTGATTTAGCCTCCAGTAGTACAGCTAGAAGAGCTGCTGCCTTACAGCTCCAATAACATCATCCATCCCATAGATGACTTGGTTGATAGGTTAACTGGCCACTGTAAACTGCCATGTGAGTGAGGGTAATACTAAGAGTTTATGGGAATGCAGGAAGAATAATAAAACAACGAATCAGCATAAATAAATGTGTGATAGCCTGTGTGGACACAGTTTATAATAAAGTGTCTGCTTCCATGTTGCATGAGCAATGACTTCTTTTTATAACATTAAAGAAATCAAAAAGTAAAGTAAAAAGATAAATCATTTACAATATTCAAATACAAGCTAATCAAAAATGGTAATATTTTCTCCAGCATTCTGTTTTTACTGGTAATATTTTAACCCATTTCACCAGACTATTTATTTTCCACTAATTTCAACATGAAAGTTACCCGTGCTGTGCACAAGCAGGATTAACCACATGGAACATCAGTGCTCTGATGTTGGACTTGAACAGCAGTCAACAACTTCAGAATTTCTGCATTCATGTATACTTGTGTGAAAATCTCAAACCCATAGTGCATGGACAAAATGCAGACTTCAATCTTTTTTTAAAAATAACATAAATGATCCAAACTCATCCACAAACCACACTAGAACTGCACAACATTCACAGCAGAAACTGGAACTTAAGAGTAACTAAAAATAAAAGACAATAGAATTATTGTGACATAAATACCCATCATCCAATATAGAATGAGTTTCCGTGCATCTGGGAAATCTATCATTCATGTGCTTTGTTTTGTGTTTGCTTAACTTCTGGAATATTGTCAAACAAGTTAATGTCCTGGATGTGCCTTTCTGAAACAACTGCCATAACTCTTAAATTCAATGTCTAACAAGATAAAATTCACTTTTTTTTTTGCAATGAATCTTCAATTTGAGAAAGCTGAACACTCCATTAGTTTGAATCGCTCTCTTTGGCTTGGCTTCGTGGACGAAGATTTATGGAGGGGTAAATGTCCACGTCAGCTGCAGGCTCATTTGTGGCTGACAAGTCCAATGTGGGACAGGCAGACACGGTTGCAGCGGTTGCAAGGGAAAACTGGTTGGTTGGGGTTGGGCGTTGGGTTTTTCCTCCTTTGTCTTTTGTCAGTGAGGTGGGCTCTGCGGTCTTCTTCAAAGGAGGTTGCTGCCTGCCGAACTGTGAGGCGCCAAGATGCACAGTTTGAGGTGATATCAGCCCACTGGCGGTGAATAGCATCTAGACAATACACGTCATTGTTTAAGATGCTAATTTCACTTTTAAAAAAGAAACATCAAGACAAATCAACATCTAACTCTGATTATCCAAAAATCAGATTATCCTATTTTCTGGACCCAGAAGTGACGGCTGTTCGGCTCCAAAATTTTTTTCGGATAATTGAACATTTCAGCAAAATCCCAAATCTTCATTTATCCAAAAAATTTCAAAGCTGAAATGACATCATTTCACTGCCGAAAATTTTCAGGTAAATGAGGATATCTGAAACTATCAGAAATCCTTAGTTATCTGAAATATTTTTGGAGCCTAACTGACGTCACAGGTTTAAAAAATGTTGGAAGTTTGGAAAAACCTCCCGAGTAGAGTTTTGAGTTTTGGTGTTGGATTTATCTTATTTTGTTCAGGTTGTTTTTTTAGTGAAAATTAATTATTATTTCATGCTTGAAAAGCTCTCTCTGTTACAAGCGATTTGCTATTGCTACTGGGCTATTTTTTAAAAAAAAAGATCAGTTAACTGAAAATATCACTTATCCGAAGTAGGCCCAGTCCCGACCATGTCAGATCTTACAAAGGTGGATCTTACAAACAAAGTGACAATGATAATTGGGTTAAAATCTTACCATTCATTGGATTTGGGAGATCAGCTGCTGCTCTCTCTTGCTGGGCATCATTTTCCTCGTTATTGATATTACCGTGATTATTTTGGTGATTATCATTATCATTATTGGAATTTTGATTGCTAACAAGAGCAGAAGAAACACCAATTCCCGTTCCAGCACTCAATCCAACACGAGCACATCCCTGAACCAATGAATAAGCAAAACTGTGACTATCTCAGTTTCACGCTAAGCTTTTTTTTCTTGCACTGAACAATCTGCAGAAACATCAGCAACATTTACATGCAACATAAATTGATGTACTCAGGCGACTAGTCCTGAAAGATCAAGCATTTTCTTCTCACCACATCCTGCAAATATTTTACCTGGTGTAACAAATTAGATGCTGCCACAGCAGGTCATTTTCAGGATGGCAGACAAACTAATAGTGCGCCACAGAGATTAGTGCAGAAACTTCATGTAGTTATACAGGTATGCACTGCTTAACATCTGTTCGGACAACATCCAACCGCATATCCCATAATTATTCAGTGACCGTGAGCAAGTCCACAGCAATTTAGAAAAAGCGATCACTCGCTATAGGAAATTGTATACTGAATACCCACACTGATCCTACTACACTGTGTCAGTCCCATACTTATCCCTACTTACAAATCAAAAGTTTACAGGTGAACTACAGTATCCTATACAGCTTTGCTCAGTACAGGTAGTCTCTGACTTATGATGGGGTTCAGTTCCGGACTTCCATCGTAAGTGGAATATATCGTAAGTTGGGGTCTATCTGTACAGATCAAAAAGAAAAATACTGCGGCATCTTATGTAATCCTTGAATAAGCCACAAAAAAAATCAATGAAAATAGACTCAATACTCTCCAGGCAAAAGAAAATAAGCAGAGGAAATAACAAGAGCTACACAAAAAGACCCAATCTTGATACAAGTGTAGAAACATACACTGTATTGAATAAAGGTTTTCAGCATCCTCTCCCCGACCACCCGTACAACCAAGCTCCTGACCGCGGGTCCTCTCCCCGGCCACCCGCACATCCAAGCTCCTGACCGCGGGTCCTCTCCCCGGCCACCCGCACATCCAAGCTCCTGGCGCCCAGGCTGCCCACACATCTGAGCTCCCAGGTGGTCGGGAGCTCAGATGCACGGAAGGTCTGGGCATCAGGAGCTCAGATGCGAGGGCGGCCAGGGAGAGGACCGTGGTCGGGAGCTCAGATGCGATGGCATTAGGGGAGAGAACACTGAAAACCTTAACAGTGTTCAAAACAGCGTATGCTGAACACAATCCCCAGCACTGCGAGAGAATCGCATCACTGCACTGCATATCGGAACTCAAGATCAAAAGTATCGATTCTGATCATCGTAACTTCAAAATATCCTAAGTTGGAACATCGTAAGCCTGTATATAATGTGGTGTTCACATCGCCTAATGCCCAATTTCACAGGATGTGTCGTGGACGTTAAACAGGGCATACCTGTAATCCATACCAATGATTTAACCAAGATAACTGCGTGTTGTATCCAAATTTGCTGATGATACTTATGAGGGAGAAGGTGAACTGTGAGAACACACAGTCTGTAGAGATATAGACATGGTAAGTGAGAACATACAACCACGGCAGATGGGGCACAACATGGAGAAATGTGGTTTAATCTTTCATACATAAAAAGTGCAAGACTGACTACTGAAGGGATGCCCTCAGAAATAATACAAGAAATACAAATTTAGCAAGTAGGTACAGCAACCAATTTAGAAAACACGTAGAATGCTGGCTTTTATTAGAAGGGATGAGAGCACAAAAGTAGGAAAATTCTGCTACTGGACTTAACAAATTCATTAATATTGCATTACTTAGAGAGGAAGTGTGTACCTTGAGGCAATGAGACGAGGCATTGCTAAATTTCTTCCATGTAGGGAAGAATTATCTTTAGTAAAGATTGAACATACTGGGCATCTACCCTCTAGACTGTAGAAGAAAGAGAGGTGACTTCCTGAAACATACAAGATCAGAAAGGATAACTCTTGAAAGATTCCCACTGGTGTGAGAATCTAGAATATGCTCTCTTGGAAATCTGAGAATACTGCATGTTAATGGGCATTCTTGAAAAAGTAAAGAATATTAAGGCTGGAAACCACAGTCAAGCTCACTGAGTATTATTAATTCCTTTATTCTTACAAAATCATTATCTATACCTTTGGAGGTTCCCGGAACATTTGATCCAATGAAATAAACTCTAAACTTGGCAGCATTTCTATAAATTGACTGAATGATTCCAATTTAATGGCATGGCAACGAACAAGTGTAAGATCCACTAAGCGGCTCCATCGTGAATGGTCTATAAAACATTAAAACAGAGTAAATTTCCGTTATTTAAACAAATCATCATGAATTCTGTTCTTCGGATGCATTAAAAAATTTCAGTAATTGGATTACATTAAACTATCATTGCGCATCAGCACTAGAATTTAAATTCCTAGTTTCACAAGACAAATAATTAGATCAATCGTTAAAGAATAGTCGTGAGACTTGTGCTTCTTCATCATCCAATTTATACTGGTCGTAGAACTTCAAAATAATTTAGTACAAGTGAAATCTCTTGAATATGTTATTTGAGTCTCTTGACAGACAAATGTTTTTTTTTAAATATATTGTGCTACACCACCAATTTTGCAAATACAGTTTGAGAGGAGATAATTATACAACTTTAGAGGTATCATGCACATTATATGATGTATGCAATTTAATAGTAAATAGTCTTTGTAAAAGAATGACATGCTACTCATCACAACCCTTTTGTATTCCACATTCTGGTAACTTATTAATTTTAGTGGAATAAGAAGGTACATTGACTTTTAAAAAAAAACTGGATACAAAAATGATTTTAATCAATTGGAAATTTGCCTTTTGTGCTAATTTATTGGAAAATTAGCAACAAGATCAGTTATGTTTAGCTCTTGAAAGTAGCTGCTGTGTTCTTTTTGATGAGCTTAACACATTTTAATTTTAATTCCAAATGGCAATCTCATACAACTGGAGTACACTCAATTAATTTATATTCAGCTCATTGTAGTCCAATTCACTTATCCAAAATTAAAATAGTACATGAATAATATAAATGCAGGCCTTATAAAATTTCACTGTACCTGATATCCAGTTGTGTGCATTGTGGAGATGTGGACAATTATAAATAAGTAAATATTTGATGCAAGGAAATACTTCATTCACTGCTTTCATCCCAATATCTGTAATGATACCAGGATTTTCTACGACATCTGCTAAACCATTCTTCACCAATTCAGCATTGTTCATTTTACCTGGTAAAAATATAAATATATACTGTAAATTATATATCATAATTTGAGTATACAGAAATAATCAACATTCTCCTTCCAAACAAGCGGTCACATTTTTTATTAAACAACTCCGATTTACCATCAACGAATCAGTGGCAGTTCAAGAAAAAGGTTAAAAAAAAAATCACAGATCCTTACATTGCAATAAAAAATCATCAACATATCCAAGGTGTAGGGTTTCAAACTGGGGAAATTCTAGCTCTGCCATTTTTAGTGCTGAGAAAACACCATCTTTGGTTAGTGAAGGTTGAATACGAACTTCGTGTAACCTGAAGTACAACAAACAGAATGAAGATTAATAATTTGTTAAAATTTAAATATTCTTACCTTCCACTAACCCAATAGCTCTTTTATAGCACAAAATAAAGTTGTCATTTTAAGATGAGTATTTCTTTCTTTTCTATTGCATTTGGCTTTGCTTAGAGGTGCACTGCACTTCCAAGATGAATTATTTCATCATCCCTCCCCCCCTCCAAAGTCAATTATGCAATTGGATTCATCAATTTGAACTGGGTCATAGAATTGCTTTAAAAAAAAAATTAATTAAGTGTTATTATGTTTCACAGTGCATTTATATTTCTAATTCATTATCAATGTGTTAGCTAAATGCTGTGTGGAGGTGGATCTGACAGTTCTTTAGTACTAGCCCTACCATGCTTGCAGAACAGCTGCAGAATAGAAACCTCAAGGTCAATGGCAGATGTGCAGTCCCAAAAGAACTATGCTGCTACAGAGCTAGTTTGGGCTAGATCAAGCATTATCCTTTGTACTAACTACAAGATGAAATTATATAGTACATCAGTATAGTAAGCACTTAACATAATAAGATATTATATGGTGATCCACTGGAATATTTGGTCAAAATATAGACAAATGAGATGGTAACCAAAAACTTAGCCAAAGAGATGGAGAAGGAAAAACAAATTTATCTTGAGATCCAGGTTTCTGAAGCAATGATCAGCAATAGTGGGGTCATGAGAGCCAATCAAAAATAATTGGAGAACATAGATTCAGAATAGGAGGGCTAGAAGAGGTTGAGACATGGACTATTGATCTGGAGGCACCAGTGTCAATTCACCATTTTGGGGAGATAAAATTGAATTTAAGTTTGGAAGTAAAAAGCTTGGAATCTTGAAAAGAATGGATTTTTAATAAAGAGGCTCTCATGATTATTCTTTCCGTCCAGGGAAGGAAATCTGTCAACATATCATATCTACCCTTTTTGCAACTCCAGACCCACCAATGTGGTGGACTCTAAACCACTCTTTAAAATGCCCAGCAAGCTACACAGATCAGGGGCAGATGGAGGCAGGCAATAAATTCAGGTCTTGCCATTGTCAGATAGTTCCTCAGAATGAATGAAACAGCCCAACTATGGATGCACTTTTGCAGTTCTTCCAGAATAGTCAAAAATAATTTATACCATAATGTAATAATTACCATGTTCAAAATTAATCCTGTCCAACTATGGATGCACTTTTGCAGTTCTTCCAGAATAGTCAAAAATAATTTATACCATAATGTAATAATTACCATGTTCAAAATTAATCCTGCGACTGTGAATGTTTCCACTTAATTATATCGGGTAGAAGTGCCTCAGGATGGCATCTTCATGCTCTCAATTATTTGTTTGGATAATTCCTGGTCATTGTTACAAGTACCAGGGATCACATTACTGGTTATCTTTCCGTCATGTGCAAAACCATTTTAAAATTATATTAAAAGGTGTACTGAATAGTGAACATTTACTTTTGTGCAAGTTACTTAGAGTGGTGAAAAGAATTTCTCCAGAATGAAGTGAGGCATAGTCAGTCTATGGTGGGGATTTTACAATGAGAGTTTTAACGATAAGTAAAACTAAATAGGATAGCCTACGAGACACAGATAAGGTGGACAGCCAGCATCTTTTTTCCAGGGCAGGAATAGCAAACACCAGGGGATGTCTGTATAAAGTGAAAGGAGGAAAATTTAAGGGAGTAATTCAGGGGTATGCATTTTACTCAGAGTTGTGGGTGCCGAGAATACCTTACCAGAGGAGGTGGTGAAGGCTGAAAACATTAGGGACATTTAAGAGATTCTTAGGCCCATGGATGAAAGAAAAATAGAGGGTTACAAAGTAGGAAGGGTTTAGCTTTTTTTTTGGTAGGAATATATAGTTCGGCATAACATTTGTGGACTGGAGGCATACAAGTGAAAGGAAGAGTGCAAGTTAGATAAAGGATGAGCTTAAATTTATGGCGTGGAAAGTCAATTTGTCAAAACTAAAGGCCAACAAGATGATGGACTGCAACTTTAGGTAAAGATGCGAGTCCAGAGGAAGTTTCTGTTGCAATAAAAGATGTTGAACCACCAGTTTAAGAGCAAATATTGAGATTGCCTCAAGGTAAATCGACCTCTTCCCACATGTTGATGTTGGGTTATCCAATATATTAATAACTTGAAAGATTCTTCAATCTATTCACAATCATTAATATGGCCCTTAAATGTAGAATGCATAATGCAAAGTGTGCAGTAAAGATTTCCAGTTACTTTTTTCATGCAAAGCAATGTGAACATATTACTTCCAGCAACAAGTTTGACAAATGGGACACACTTTCCAAATGAATTAAATAAATTCACAGCACATTAAAAATACATTGGAAAAGAATAAAATTAGATTAAGATTTCTGTGATTACATGATGTACCGATAGATATTTTCTGAATCCTAAAGCTAATTAAATTTTACTTCACAACAGTGAAGGAATCTCAATTTAAACCTTGCATTAATGTGATATTATTACATATACTGAATTTTCATGAACTTCTCAACACTATCAAGTTTATATGTATTTTTTCCCAATCTTTTTGTCCTACTGATCTGCAATTTGACAAAGTTCGAGCTTTCATTTTCCTATTTCTTTTGCTAATCATCTGAACATCCAATGTTTCCTGTTACTGTGACAACATAATTGAATTCTAATTTCCTTACTTTAAAAATGAAGAAATTGAACAGGAAATTAGCTTATGAAACTTCCAGCAAACAAAATCATCTGCAACTTTTCACATGGCAACTCTCTTCCAACTTGTTAATAACATTGTTATGTGAATATAACCTCAAAAATATTTTTACTTTAATTTTTTTTTTCTTCAAACCTGAACATATTTGTGAGGGACTCCGCAGGCCAATCGGCATCAAGGGAAGATAAAGAATAGTTGAAAGAATTTTGAGCCAAAATTCTTCATTGAGATAGGTTAAATGTAGTAGCGAAACCAACGAGAAGAGAGGTTGGAAGGAGTTGGATAGTATTGGTAAACCTGGTAGAGGTGAGACACTGGCAGGTGCCAGACATAAGGAGAGGGAGGCAAGGTTAAAAAAAAAACAAGGGGTCATGTCAGGGAAGATGAAGGGTAGAGTGAAGTCAAAGGTTGCTAATGCATGAATTTAATAAGAGGTAAGAATGCGATATGAAGAGAGTCCAGATGAAGTGGGGTTTTTGGAGAAGGACCAGGAGAGAATTCAGTGCAGAGATGGGGTGGGAGGAGGATGGATCCAAAATATTCCCTCCTTTTTCAAGCAATGCAGCTTTCCTTCTATTGTGGTCAATACTGTCATCTCCCACATTTCCTGTTTCTCAGTGTTCCACTCTTCGCCCCATCCTGCTAAAAGAGCAAGGAGAGGGTTCCTTTTCTCCTCACCTAACCTCTGCATTCAGTACATCATTTCCATCAGCTGCAACTAGACCCCGCCACCAGGAACATACCTCTTCCCATCCTTTTCTGCCATCTGTCGGGATCAATTTCTCTGTAATTCTCTTTTCCCCTCATTCCTCCCCACCTCTGTGACTCCTGGTAGTTTCCCCTACAAATGGGCTTGTTCTTATATATCCTTCTTCACTACATCCAAGCCCTAAATAGACCTTCCACACGAGGCAAAGATCCACATGTACCTCTTCTAGTCTCATCTGCTACACTTGGTGCTCTACAATGGTGAGACCAGATGCAAATTTGGGGACCATTTCACAAGAGCATCCACACTCTGTCTGTAATGGCCATTCTTAGCTCCTGGTTGCATGCCATTTCAACTCACTTTCCCATTCCCATACAGACCTGCCTATCCTGGGCTTTCTCCACTTCAAAAGTGAAGCCTTATAAACTTGAGTAACCAACCTCATTCTCTGGGCAGTCTACAGTCAAATTATATGAATATATGAATATATAACAAGTCCCCTTTTTCTTCTTCTGTGCCTCTGCTGCTCTCCTCCTATCCCAGCTTACCTCACCCATTCGCATCGCTTCTCTGGTTCCATCCCCTTCTATCCCCATCTCCCCAACAGTTTCTCTGTTCTCTGCTCTCCACCCCTCACCCCCTTTGAATTCATCTGTTCTCTCTTTATACCACTATTCTCAACTCCGCAGATTCTCTCATTGGCAGCCTTAGATTTCTAATCACTAACTCTATCCTGTATGACATCTTCCTTCACCTGACCCCTTAGTTTTCCTTGCCTCCCTCTCTCCACGTCTGGCATCTGGCAATTGTCTGCCCTTTGCCCATCATGTTTCACTTCTATCTGGTTTAGCAATTCTATATGGGGTCTTTGTTCATCTCTACAATCGTGCCCTCCATACACTGGTTTTTCTCCTACATTTCATATAGACTTGAAACATTGACCACTCCTTTTCTCCCACTAATGCTGCTTGACCTGCTGAGTTCATCTGCAATCTCCACTGTGTCTCCCTATTAGTTACTATTTTTTTAAGGAAGTGGAATTTTAGATGACTAAAGCAAAAAGGAATCATAAAATGTAAATGCAGTCTGTGACAGATTATAGATATGATTTTGGGAGATAAATTGGGGCTGGTTTTTCAGTGCAGGTCACATACAAACACTTCAAAACAGATCTCATTTAAAATACTGGAGCTCTGCTGAATCTAGATAGGCCGGCTCCAAGAACATTTGCAAAAACTTTGAAGAGTTCCCAAGGGACTTCACTAATGGATTATTGTTTTGAAAATCAACAGATGAAAAAACTTAGACGAGTAGATTCGGAGCCACAGGCTGTCTGGGAGTGCTGGTTGCTGTTCTAAGAGGGTCATGTGGTTATGCAAGCAGAGAGGGAGTCAAACAGGCTTTTCTCTGAGAGGAAGAGATTAGTTCTGCAGTTTTACAGTCAGCAGCAACAGCTGGGACTGGAACAGAACAAGCTGGCAAGCTTGTGGAAAAACCCCATTTGGAAGACAGGTTGTGAGTGCTTAGTCAGCCTGGTCAAAGCCCTTGTGGCTCATACAAGAGGCGAGGACTGGCTGCCTAATGTTTCATTTGAAATAAGAGAAACAAAAAGGAACTCTGTGGTGACCTGAAAGAAAGAGGTTATCATCTGGAAAACCCTGATGGGGCAAGTTTCTTTCTGGAAAACCCTGATGGGGCAAGTTTCTTTGGCAAAACACTGAAGTGGCTGATTAAAACAAGGAATCAGTTGTGGGTGTCCAGCGAACAATAAATCTCTCTCTGAAAACCGACAAGAACCTTCATGAGCAGTAACCATTTATTTACCTTTTAAGCAACAAAGCCTGGTGAACTTCATAAATGTTAAATTCTGTGCACAGTATAATAATTGCCTGCAACCAGTAAACTTAGAGAAAAGAGAAGTGAGATTGGACTGAATCAAAGAACTTTTTGAAACTTACACACAAATTACATACACATGGACTTAGAATTAGAAGGGGGTTAAGTTAGGTTAGTTAATAGTGATAAGTTAAAGTGTGATTCTGTTTTCATGTTTAAAGATAATTAAAAGCAACTTTTGTTTAAGTAACCATTTGTCTTGGTGAATATCTATTGCTGCTGGGGTTTGGGATCCTCTGGGCTCGTAACAGGTCAACAAGCCCACAGTATTTCCAGTCATGTAATTTACCCTGGGATGGCAAAACACTGCGTTAACTTACCTTCGTGCAGCAGTAATAATGAGGTATCCAAGGTCCACTTCGAGTGCATTTTTGCATGCTCCAAATACAATCGTGTGCAGATTTCTGAAACCACCTATGAGTAAAGAAAAGCAATTGTTTGCAGAGGCCAATTCTGAGGCAGTATAAGCATTGGTTCAATTATCAAGTTTCTATTGTTTAAAAAAAATTTCTAACTATAATACATTTGAACTTTCAAATCTTTCTCATGGGGTAAACCCATTTTCATGCATCGTTTGGTTTGCACATCCTTATTTTGAGATCTATGCAAGTGTTTGGTATCACACCTGAGCAGAACATCCTGCTGAGGAATTGCTTTTCTCCCCTCAGAAATTCTCAGAGCTGCCGATCCCACATGATAACTTATTTACAGATTATCAAAAAAGAACTTTACTGTGAACTAAAAAATTAACATTGATTAAAATAACCAAACTTAACTTTAACAAAGAACAAAAGTCCTTTGGAAATTATTTTTCTATAATTTTATTTAAAAGGTTAGATGTGTTGGGAGTGCAAAACGTTGTGGTAAGTTACAACAGCATGGAGACAGGATGTAGGGTTGGGTGGAGAAGTGGCAGATGGAGTTCAATCTAGATAAGTGTGAAGTGATACACTTTGAATGGATTAACCTGATCATGGAATACATGGTTAATGGCAGGATTCTTAACAGTGTGGAAGAGTCCATAGATCCCTCAAGATTGAAAATGATTCCCAATGTTTCTCCCATATTGGTGGCTAAGGTCGCCACCAATGGACAGATCTCAGCAGCATTTCCTTTGAGCAGATTGAGCCAACAAGACTTTTTGTCTTGGCTATTGAGTCCTTGGCAGAGGCAATTAGACAAGACCCAGAAATAAAGGGTTTTATGGTGGGTCAGACAAGCCACAAAATGAATCTTATGGAAGACAACATAATCCTAATTACAGATTCTATTAAAATCTTACAATAAAATTTCAGGATACAAGGCAAACTAGGGAAAAAGTGAAATCATCCAACTAACAAATTTTGATCAGCAAACAAGTCCATTCAAATGGCCCTCAGGTGGCATCAGATACCTTGGAATAATAGTGGATGATGATCTCCAGAATTTGTGCAACTCAATTACCTCCCACTACTTAGTAAAATTGAACAAGACTTAAGTAGGTGGAAGAACTTAACAATCATTCTAATTGGCAAGGTCAACTGTGTAAAGATGAATATATTGCAGTACCTTTTCCAGACCTTGCCAATTTTACTACCTCAAACCTTTTTTAAAAACCCTGAATAAGCAGGTTGAGCAATTTATCACATGAGATTTTCTAACAATGGACATGTTTTTAAAAAATTTTTACACTATGAACCATACTGACCAAAATACACACAAACATTTCCCTCTTGAATATACACAGTGTCATTTTCTCCCCTTCCCCCCCCCCCCCCCCCCCACCCCACCCTTCCCTCCCTCCTTTGAAGAGCCTGGTAAACATTCCCAAAATATGTCCATGACTTCCAGATTTTTTCTCTTTCAAATTGAAAGCAACACTAATACATCTCAATCTGTTATTAGTAGAATTCCCAAGCTTTTAACTAAAGAGCCTTTTTTCCCTTGTTTATTCACAGCTAATTATATATATATATTTTTTTAAGCACAAAGACTTTTTTTTTGAGGAAACCACAACCATTTTAACACATGTATAATGACAAGCCAGTACCTGATCTTGAGCTATCCTCAACTACATGTTGAATCAATCCTCCAAGAAAAGGTACTCGAACCAGTTCCAAATGTTCTAAATTCCTGGCTGAAGCTAACCCAGTCACCAGTGGAACATACTTTAAGGAATTAGTGGGACCTATAAAATACAAACACATGGATTTATTTTAATTTAAAACGTATCTTCTGAACAAATTAAGCCTTAGCACTATTTTTTGTAATAGTTCATAGGAGTACTTTTTCTGCTACTTAAAAAAAATTACAGAAAAGACATTCAAATTATTCTTCCTTTGTACCTGCACAATTCCTCATAACAAAAGTGCGTAAACTGACACAGAGAAAGTCTTTAAAAGGCTGAGGTTTGATTAGTCGGATCCACTGCAGATACAAGTTTCTTAACATTGGGATACAAGGAATTTCTGGAACATTTACTCCTAAAAGAAAAGTAGATTAATAAATTAATTCATGTATACTGGGATCTTTAACTAACAGATTTTTAAATAAAAAAACTTCATTTCTTCACACTGCAAACCAGGAGAAAGGGCTTACCAACTAGATGAAGAGTTTGTATCTTCACTCCTACTGGAATTGTTAATTTGTTTTCTGCAGGGACTGGGAAAGCACCATTACGATTTCGAAATTTTCCCAAGATGTGGACCTGTGGCATGTAATTCCAGATAGCTTCTACTAATTCTAAATGGGAAGTTTCTACACCCTATCAAAGTCAAAACAAAATTATGAATAGTATGGATGAAACAAAAATATTGCATCATAATTAATTGCCTAAACCTTCATGGTTTTATATGGGCCTTGACTATCATAATCCTAAAACATTTGATAGCACATTATACAGTTCAGACAAAGTCAACAATTTTTTTTAGAAATTCATTCAGGACTTTCTGCAAGCAAATTTTTTTTTCTTATTTAACTATTCCAATGGTACTTACTTGGAAAAAAAAATTGCTGCTTTCCACTATTGGCTACTGTAATTGCAAAATAATTGCACCTTTATTTAAAATATATCAAACAAAGGTTCAGCTCAGAACAGCTCAAACAAGTAACAGTCAAACAAGTTTTTTTTTTAAGGTTGCCATCTGTTTTACTTTGAATTCTAGCTGTCATATTTTGGTCTGCTCCTCCAGTAAAATGAAAAGTGATCATCATACTGAAAGCATACTCTTGGAAAATGATTCACACAGAAGCAAATAAAATATATTCAGTATTTAATGTTCAATCTTTTTGCCCTCAAGATGTAAAAGACTCCTGGTCCTTCTGTAGGAGGTATTCCAAATTGCTGATGGGTAAAGTGATCTAAAAATTTCAACCCAATAGCAAGTTGAGTTATTTGTTGAGGCTAACAGTCTCTGCATGTCCAATTAAATTCCTTGCTATCACACCTCTCATACCAGTATATTGATTTTGTGAGAGTTCAGCAATGATAATGCTTTTGAATATGCAGGAGAGATGGTTAAAATATGCCTTGTGAGAGACTGCCACAGGCTAGCATTTCTGTGCTCCCTGTGATACAAGTGACCTATCAACCTTTCCCGAGTGCTTTTTGTGTGTTCTGTCTTTGGGCTCAGATGCAACATTGAAGAGTTGTGAATGGAACTGAATTCTATGCAACAAAAAGCCAGCATTCTCTAACTTCTGACCTTATTCTGAATGATACTGGTTACTGAAGTTTAATTTTACTTACTATAAGATTAGGGCAGGCCTGTAAAGCTTCAAGTACACCTGGAATGCTGAATGCATCGTGCCCCCTTACTCTTCGTCGTTCTAAGTGCCGAGGATGCAACCCGTACAGTTGTTCTAAATCAGGCATTTTCTTTAACAATGTTAAAAAACTGGCATCAATGAATCCTAGTATTGAATACACAGAATCAGTTTATATTTCATTTGCATATATTCAAAACTATGAATATTAAATATAACATTAATCATGCTCAACGAACTACTGGAACATCCGGTGTTTCACCTGAATATTATTCAGAACCTCATGGCATATGATACATTAATAGGAATTCTGCACTCTAAAGTCAGCCAATATCCTTCCCTCCCCAGTCTGTCCTTATGCCCGCCTATTATTTGCTTTCACCACCTCCCCTGGCAGCACATTCAATGAACCTACTAGTCTGTGTAAAAAAAAACATTTGTGTTGTTCAATATCTTTAAACTTTTAACCTTTCACCTTAAATCTATGTTCACTAATGTTTGACATTTCCACTGTTAAGAATTTCAAACTTATCTATGCCTCTCATACTTTTATACATTTCCATTATGTCATTCCTCACCTCTGATGCACCAGAGAAAACAATCCAACCCATCCTTCTTTTGTTCAAGTGCCTTACCATTCAGTGTGGGTGATCATGTCTCTCCATTCATCACGGTCTCTGATTTTTAGTTGCCTCCCCTGTTTCTAACCATGATGTTAATCCATCAATCATTTTCATTTTCTGTCTTCCTCTGCTTCTTTTTCCTTCCAGCTTTCCAGCTGTAACTAAATGTTCAAATGTACAAGTACTCCCCCACTTAGAGTAGAGTCCACAGGGTGCTCAGGGTCCGCAGCAGAAACAATGAGAAGAATTCGGATAGAGAATGGAAGGAAATCAATCGTTTTACTCTTCGGTATTACAGGTAGGGCAATTCCGACATACATCCATTCCAAAATACGAATAGTCATCCAGAATGGAACATGGACGCATGTTGGGGAGTACCTGTATCTCTTCGCATGATGTGTCCAAAGAATTTTGATTGCTGTTTTCTGATTCTTTTAAGTAATGTACATTTTGTTTTTATTCTTTGTAGAACTTCTATTTCTTATCCTGTCCATATGATATATGCATTCTTCTGAGAAATCACATCTCTGCTACACTGATTCATTTCCATTACATTTGTGATGGTCCATGATTCACAGCCATACATCAATATATAAGGAGTAATCAATGTAACCCATCCTGATATTCTCGAATTCAAGCAATAGTCCAGTGAATCTCTTCTGCACCCACTCCAAATCTACATCTTTCCTGCAAAGTGGCATCCAGAACTGCACACAATACTCAAAACATGGCCTAACTGAAGTTCAACATGACTTGCCAAGTCTCGTATTTTAAGTGTCCACACCCATGAAGGCTTTATGTATGCAGTATGCTTTCTTTACCACCTTGTCTACTTGTGTGGCCACTTTCAGAGAGCTGTGGACTTGCATCCTAAGATTCCTGTATACATCAATGCCCTTAAAGTTCCTTAATTTACTGTATACTAAGACTGTGATCAAAACAGAAGGAGCATGAAAGTGGCAAGCAACTCGAAAGCAAGAAAGGATAAATTGCAAGGATAGCCATCACATAATCTGCATTTGATTTCCCAAAGGAAGATTAGACCACAGTGTGGCTACAAAATAGAGAATATTAAATTAGAAATGGTATAAGCAGTTACTGTTTCCCTGAGAAAATAGTTGGAACCCTGGAGAACAGGAGGGAGAAATTAGGAGGAAATATGCTACAACTGTAATCAGTGTTTGGAGTTTTTCCATCTACCTGAAATGCTAGCCATATGCTTTTCTAGAAATGCTACATGCTCTTTTAAAAGCATTTTGTTTTACCTTTAGAGGTTCATAAAAATGTTTTAGTTGCAAAATACCATAATTCATACTCTATACTATTAAAATCAAATATTAACACCATTGTAATGCATAAACCAGCAATTTATTTCCACCTACCTGACGGCATATACTCCCACCAGCACCCAGCACAAAGGTCAACAACCTTCACCACTCGCAAGTACACTGTAACTGCCTCCTTCAACTTCCGGGACAAGCATTCCATACACATGATATCTTGAAGGGGAAGATACCTAGAAAAAAAAAACTGGAATGCTCAACTAATACTTATGAGCATTGATAGTTTTTTCCTGGAAAGCAGACAAGGCTATGCATGGCATTTTAAGAATGAGAGAGAATGCTGATAAAATGATGTAGAATGAAATATGGGATATTGATGGAAAATCCAGAATTGAACATTACACATGGACAGGTCAACAAAAGAATATTTTTTGCAGAAGTAACAAAGTTATCCTCTTTCTGACCTTTAGTTTTTGGCAATAGTGCAACAGCAGCAAATTTACAGACAGAATCTGAAGACATCTGTTAACAGTATTAACTAATGAGAAAGCCAAATGAAGCTGAATTGTCAGTGATTTAAGACAAATGCAGTCAAAAGTGTGTGAGGTGGGTGAAAGTGACAAAAGTTCAAAGAATAAAAATTTGTGGAAAGGTTCAAATTCAGTGCTGGGGTAGGAATCAACTAGGATTTTGACTTTGTGGGATAAGGAATAAAGCAGAGACAACAGAATGATTTAATGTTAATGCAGAGAAGTCAATAAGATCCTCACTTGTCAGAAGGTGAGATTGGAAGGGAACTGGTGATTTGGGATCATGTTGCTGATTTGCCACAGAGAAAAGAATCTTTTGCATTTTATTCTGGAATGATTATTTTAAATCAGTAGTTTTCAAACTTTTTCTTTCCACTTACATACCACTTTAGGTATTCCCTATGCCATAAATGCTCTGTGATTAGTAAGGGATTGCGTAAAGTGGTATGTGAGTGGAAAGAAAATGTTTGAAAGCAACTGTTTTAATTGTACTGAATTGATTCATTACGTGCAGTTTCATAACTCCAGAGGAAATGGACCATTGACAATTTTTCTCAAGCAAAATATTTTAGTAACATCGAGTCTAGAGCAGTGGTTCTCAACTTTCCCTTCTCACTCATATAGCATAGGGATTACTTAAAGTGGTATGCGAGTGGAAAGATAAAGTTTGAAAACCACTGGATTAGATGAAAGACAACAGGTTAGCATTATAAATGGAACAGCCAAATCTGATGGTCCTTGTGTTGACCAGCTCAGAACTGGGCCATTTAGCCCACTGCATTCCACTTTAAGTAATCCCTATGTCATAAGTGCTCTGTGATTAATAAGGGATTGCTTAAGGTGGTATGTGAGTGGGAAGGGAAGGTTGAGATTGTTCTGAAATATTTTGCTTGAGAAAAATTGTCAATGGCCCAATTCCTATGGAGTTATGAAACCATGCACATTTCGAGTTAAGGTAAAAAAAAATGTAAGTTATCAACATACTAAAAGCTAAAACCTTCTCTTGAGATGCCGATAAAAGTATATCCAGTTCGCACGAGAAACTAAACAGGGCAATTAAAGAGCATGGATCTAATTTAATCTTAAAAATCATTGATAAAGAATGAAAAAATATTCTCCCAATATCTTCCTAATTTATCTTCCAAAACATATGAATCAGTGAGGCTTCAAAAATTTTACTTTTCACAGAATCAATATCTGCATAGAAACGGGATCATTTGAGTTTCAACATGTGTATTCTGTGTACCACTTTAAATTGTAATAAACAGTGTCTTGCACAAAATGAAGAATCATTGATCAAACTAATGTGTGGAATACCAATCCTTATCTGAAAAAAAGGTTATTTTAGCACATTGATAGCCACATGAGCAGTTTTTATAAAATGGAAAGATGAACCCTCTCCAACTCATGCACAGAGGTTACACGATGTAATGACATATCTAAGTTTATAGAGAAAATTAGATACAATATTAAAGATAAAAAGTTTCGGTTTGAACACGATATGGGATCCATTTATAGAATACAATTATAATTGGCAGTTTTAGGTGCTGGTCCTCCTATCTTCTGGAGGTCGCGACTTGATCCATCTTTGTATTTTTCCTGTAAACTTGATTAGAGGGAGGGGTTAGATTAGTATTTGTTTTAGGTTTCTTTTCCTAGATAAATGAATTTATCAGGTTTAATTATGATATAGAATCTAAAAAAATGAGGTTTGGTATAATATTATTTAACTGATCTATGCACATAATCATTTTAATAATTACATTTAACAATTATGAATTAAATTTAAAATTTCTTGTATTGTGCATTTATTTTAATTATGATATTTATATATTATATTGCTTTGCTTTATCAATACATGGTATTACCACGTTAAACTCAATAAAAATAATTTAAAAAGAAAAATACGCAAGTTTAAAATTGTAAAGGTTAATGTTCTCAGAAGTTACACAGAAACATTTGAAGATGGGAGGAAATATTCAGCCAGCAGATTGCCTTGGTTGTGCTTTGCTCACAGCCGCTGTTTAAATAAGTTGTGAGAAATAGCAATGGCGTTGCTCAGAATGAAGAGCTAGCTGGTTGATGCTGCTTGCTGTTGAGGTGATTCTCTTCATGTATTTCCTTAACCCTGCTCAGCAAGAGTCATCCAGGTCAGAGGTTTTATCTGTAAACTTGCGAGGGTTGGGGGGTTAATTTATTGTTTGTCTTTCGGGCAGCTCTGTGGACGGGGGGGAACCTGCAGAAGCAGAAATGGTTAAATGTTTTCAAAGAATGTGACTGAATATAAAGTGAAATGCTTTAAGGTTTATATATTTTGTCTTTAAACTGTTTATTCTTAATGCAGGAATATTAGTTAGGCATTGTAAGAGTAAGTCTCAAGCAACCGGAAAATACACTTATCCAGGATCTATCAATCTTCATAGGTGCCGGATACCAGGGGTTTTGCTGTACATCTATCAGATTACTGCTCAGTCTCCTTCACTGGAGGGATAACAACTCGATTTATCCACTCTCCCCATCAATGAAGTGGTGAATCCTCTCTGCAATGCCTGTATGTCCAGTGGAATGGCATCCTTCTCACACTAGAACAACCAGAAATCCACACTATAATCTAAATGCTGTCTCATCAGCAGTTGCAAAGTCCTAATTTTAACGTTTTCACTATGATGCGACTGCAACATACCAAATTTCATGACTTGTTTATGACAATAAACATTGATTCTGAGGAATTGTTTAGAAAGATAAAGGACAAATAGTATTACTCAGCAAGATACCTTGGTCAGCAAGGACATGTTGGGCTGAAAAGCCCATTTCCATGGTGTTTCTATGACTCCAATAAGAATGTGTCGTAATCCAGTGCAAAGGAATGGACCTTTTAAACTTATGTCGACATCTAATCCATTTGGAGAATAACTGGTCAGCATTGAGTTTGTTTACAAAAAGGAGATTCTGAAGCTTCACTGCTTGATGGCATGCTTGGTGGAGAAATTGATGAGCATACTCGACTGGTTAGTTGGAAGTGGTATTCATTAGGAAGCAGAGACAAACATCAAATTAAATGGTTTCCTCTTGCCACACAAATAGTAAGAATTTCTTCTCTACACATACCTGAATATATGACACAGCACTTCGTGTGAAAAATGGTTCATGTAATCTTTTGGCTCGTCTTCCTTCACACCTTCTTCTCTTTTATTCAAGCATGAGCTTGTTTTGATAATTTTTCGACGAGGCCCCATCTTCAGCAAGTACCTCTTCAAATAGACTTCTTTATAAAGTCACTGAAAATCCGAACACATCAGAGCATACTTTCAGTAAATAATTAGTTAGGGTCAGATGTTTAATTAGTAAAGCTGTCCTAGTATCTCTGATTCTACCCACAATCTTAAAATTACACCCACTTGGCTTTGAGAATTATACGCAAATTTAGACGGGCTTAGTTTATAATTGACATGACTGGCACCAAGATAAAATACACTAATTCAGCACAAATTAACAAACTCATTCAAATGGTAATGGTCTATTTTTTGACAAAATAATTTCCCAGTCATTTCCAATCTCAGAGGGAAGCAACAGGACAGTCATAATGAATTGCAAACAACGTCTCCTCCTCACTGACAATCAACACAGGCACACTTCAAGAACTTAGCCTACTATTCTACTCACTATATACCCATGACTGTGTGGCTAGGTACAATTCCAATCCTATCTACAAATTTGCTGATGACACCATAGTTTTTTTAAAATTTTTCACACTAAAAACCATACTGACCAAAATACATAGACATTTTTCTCTTGAATATATAGTGTCATTTTCTCCCCTTTTTCTCCCCTCCCTTCCCTCCATCCCTCTCCCCCCTTCCCATTTATTCAAAGTTCAATCTATAAGATACATTAAACCCGTTAAACAACGTCGTCACTTAATAAAAATAAACAAGAAGACAACGAAATGAACTGACTCAGTACATAAAAGTAAAAGATGACACCATAGTTGTTGGGAGAATCACAAACGGCAATGAGGAAACATGCAAGATAGAGATAGATCAGCTAGTTGAGTGGTGTCAACCCAAAAACCTTGTACTCAACATTATCAAAACCAAGGAGATATTTGTGGACTTCAGAAGGAAGTCAGGAGAACACAAACCAGACCTCATTGAGGGCTCAGCATTGGAGAGGGTCAAGAACATCAAATTCCTGGGTGTCAACCTCTCTGAGGATCAGTTCTGGAGCCTCCACATAGATGCAAACATGAAGAAGGCTCACCAGTGACTATATTTTGGAAGATTGAGGAGATTTGGTATGTCACCAAAGACTCTTGAAAACATCTACAGGAGTATAATGGAAAGCATTCTGGCTAGTTGCATCACTGTCTGGTACGAAGGTGCCAATGCTTAGGACAAGAAAAAACTCCAGAGGGTTGTTAACTTGGCCTGCAACATTACAGGCACCAGCCTTCGTTTCATTGAGTACATCTACAAGAGATGGTGTCTTAAGAAAACGGCTTCTATCCTCAGCTTCTATCCTCAAGGACCCCCACCAACTAGGCCATGCCCTCTTCACTCTGCTACCATTGGGAAAAAGGTACAGAGCCTGAAGATGGCACAAGGACAGTTTCTTTCCCACTGCCATCAGATTCCTGAATGAACAATGAACCAAAGACACTGCCTTATTTTGACTTTTTCTTGCACTATTTAATTTATTTGGTATAAATGTTTGCACTGTGATGCTGCCAAAAAAAATGGATTTTGTGACATGTTCATGACAATAAATTTTGATTCTAAGGATAAATGAGATTGCTGTTTGAAAAATTTATATAAACAATCAGAAACCCAATATTTAATTCAAAGATCATATGATCAGTATTTTTGTGTATTTAGCTACATAACAAGTATTAACAAATGGTTTGGGGCATCAGAGATATGTGTTTTCATGAAGCACTTGTGCCATGTAGATTATATAGTCCTCAGTTAAAAAATATATTAAACTATGAATTGATAAGAACACTCAAAATGCAACTCCTATAGAAATATTTCCTCCCTGGGATTCAAAGTCCTACTCCAGCAAAACAGAAATTGCTAAAGTGATGGTATGTCTGAGATGGGAAACCACAAGTCTGAGGAGATTTGACATATCTTTGAATGCTATCAAACTTTTACAGATGCACTGTGGAAAGTAAAATGACTAGTTGCATCACTGCCAAGTTTGGTAATTTGAGGAATGGAGAAGGCTGCAGAAGGTAGCAAACATAGCCAGGTCCCTCACAGAGTCCTACCTCCCATCCACTGAAAACATTTGTGTGAGGTACTGCCTCAAGAAGCATTCCAATATTATAAAGGATCCCCATCACTACTACCTTTGGGTAGAAAGAACAGAAGCCTAAAGACAGCACCTCTAGGTTCAAGAACAGTTTCTTTCCAACTATTATCAGGCTCTTTAACATTTCCTTTTTACACCAATCATGGACTGCTCTGCACTACTGTAACATTTGTTTTTTAAATATTTGTTTGCTAATTCTGAAAAATTATCATCTATCTTTTGTATTTATTAACTTTTTAATATGTACCAATGAAAATACCAAATTCAAAATATTAAAATTATGCTGCTTTAACTCAGTACCAACTGTTCTCCATCTGTTACCTGTGTACTGTGTCTTACTTATTGTACTTTGTTTGAGCTGTCTAATTGATCTGCTCACAAAAGAACCTCTATATCACTACATTTTTATTTCATATGACAAGAAGCTTGAACTTGATTGTGGGAATCAGGTCCAAACTATGTCAATATAATCAGGTAGTTTTTTTTTCCTTTTGAAGTAACTGCCTGGCTGCAACATGAAAGAATTTCAGTGCATATGTGCATGACAGTAACCTCATTATCATTTATGTACAGATGTAATAAATATGGCACCTAAGAAGACTTCATTCTGCCCAACAAATTTATCACTCCTAAATCTAAAACACCAGTGTAATGTAAAACTAGATAAATCAATAAAGCAACAAATGGCTTCAGAGTAATAAACAGAAAATCCATCAAAAATAATGGGCAAAACAGCATATCTAGTCTATTCAATTGTCAGTTAAGAAATAGAGCTGAGAAAATAATAATATTTAAAAAAAAAGGCCCAATGTAATTTAAAAAAAATAAACGGCTGCCATCTTGCAAAATATATCAAATTCAGTGCTGAATCTCAACTATAGTAAAACAACATTTCAAAAATTTTACAAAAGATCTGATAAGCGGTTGATCCAATAAACTATGCTTGTTCACATCAATCCAAGTGGGTCCTATACCTAGAAGGATTTAAAGACTGACATGAAAACTTTTCATCAATATTCTTCAGTGAGAGAACAAATCAATATTAAGGCAGACCTCAAAGAGAAATATTAAATTTTCTTGGGATGTATGAGATGAAAGGGGAAAAGGGGAAATACATTTTAAAAAACCACTTCAGTCTGATTATTTTTTCTATTGCTGCTGCTTCTACACTTGTATATCAACAAAAAGGTCACTGAACTGGTGGGGAAGAGGATAGTGTATAAAGTAGGGAAAGTAAAGTATGTTTGAGGTTGCCTGCTGGAGGATTTCAGTGTCACATTTTTCAGTGAATGTTGGGGAGAGGGAAAGGCAAAAAGAGAAAGTGAACAAATAGTTTGTGCCTGGCAGAAATACTTCCAGAAACTACAAGCTGAATGACAACACCAAGAAATCGGAACTGGAGGAGGTCACCAAGCTCAAGCCTGGCCGGCCTTTCAATACGATGTCTCGTCTATACCAGCTTCAACTCTTCTATGCCAGTTCTCCATAACCGTCAATTCATTGATCTTTTAAATGTTTATCCATCTGAGCCTTAAATACATCTAGTGATAGGAACTCTGACACCCTCAAAGAAATAGACATTGACTCGCCTCAGAGAAGAAATTGCTTCAGTTTTTAATTGATCCGCCATATCCTTATTTGTAATTTTGCCACTAATTATGGCATCTCACTACCTACCCTGTCACGCTCCATTAGGATTTTGAGTTTAAGTAAATGTCACTCCTCATTCTTTAAAATTCCGAGGAACACAGAAATAAAATGCCTTGAATCATTTGACATGATAAGTCCTTCATCCCAGGAATTTGCTTGGTAAATCTTTGCATATCTTTTGTTTTTGGTTATCCAAAACCTTATTGCAATTATTTTTTTCCTTGTGGCATCCAGTTTTCAATCTCTACTAACACATTTCCACCAATACCTTGGGTCCTTGATTTATGCAACAACTTCGTGAATGGCACCTCTTCAAGTGCCTATTACAAATCTAAATACACTATATTTACAGGTTTCTGTCAACTTTCTACACAGAATGAAAAACTTGAGGCAGTGTTATTTGTCGGGTGGAGAAGGTGCAGGAGGATAAAGACATAGGGTCGTTAGTAGGGTGACAGGGGGGGTAGGGGGAAGAGGAATTAATGTTGCCTGAAGAATAGTTGGTGCGACTCAGCTGATCAGACAGCATTATCAGAGACACGTGGGCAGTCGACTTCAGATCTGGACCCTTTCACAAGACAATATCGAGAAAGGTTCCCAACCTGTAGCACTGTTTATTTATCCCTATGTCAGTGCATGACTCACTGAGTTTCTCTAGCTTCTCAGTGCTCTCAAAATTCCACCATCAGCAGCTTCTTGCTTTATATGGTTACCTGTACATTTGTTGAGAGATAGATATATTTTGCAGCTGACTGTGGTGCTGTAGTGGGGGAGGGGTGAAATGAGACCGCGATTGTTTGGTTCTGGAGGGGTGGAAACTAGTTATAGAGTGGTATGGCTGGGAGAGTAGACAGGGCCATCTGTAGGACTTTTGAGAAGAGAGAGGATAGTACTATCAAGGATGGGGATGTCAGAAGACATAAAGATGGAGCTGTCCTTCGAGGGGGGAAAGAGGGGACGGGGGGGAAAGAGGGGACGGGGGGGAAAGAGGGGACGGGGGGGAAAGAGGGGACGGGGGGGAAAGAGGGGACGGGGGGGAAAGAGGGGACGGGGGGGAAAGAGGGGACGGGGGGGAAAGAGGGGACGGGGGGGAAAGAGGGGACGGGGGGGAAAGAGGGGACGGGGGGGAAAGAGGGGACGGGGGGGAAAGAGGGGACGGGGGGGAAAGAGGGGACGGGGAAAGAGGGGACGGGGGGAAAGAGGGGACGGGGGGAAAGAGGGGACGGGGGGAAAGAGGGGACGGGGGGAAAGAGGGGACGGGGGGAAAGAGGGGACGGGGGGAAAGAGGGGACGGGGGGAAAGAGGGGACGGGGGGAAAGAGGGGACGGGGGAAAGAGGGGACGGGGGGAAAGAGGGGACGGGGGGAAAGAGGGGACGGGGGGGAAAGAGGGGACGGGGGGGAAAGAGGGGACGGGGGGAAAGAGGGGACGGGGGGAAAGAGGGGACGGGGGGAAAGAGGGGACGGGGGGAAAGAGGGGACGGGGGGAAAGAGGGGACGGGGGGAAAGAGGGGACGGGGGGAAAGAGGGGACGGGGGAAAGAGGGGACGGGGGAAAGAGGGGACGGGGGAAAGAGGGGACGGGGGAAAGAGGGGACGGGGGAAAGAGGGGACGGGGGGAAAGAGGGGACGGGGGAAAGAGGGGACGGGGGGAAAGAGGGGACGGGGGGAAAGAGGGGACGGGGGGAAAGAGGGGACGGGGGGAAAGAGGGGACGGGGGAAAGAGGGGACGGGGGGAAAGAGGAGACGGGGGGAAAGAGGGGACGGGGGGAAAGAGGGGACGGGGGGAAAGAGGGGACGGGGGGAAAGAGGGGACGGGGGGAAAGAGGGGACGGGGGGAAAGAGGGGACGGGGGGAAAGAGGGGACGGGGGGAAAGAGGGGACGGGGGGAAAGAGGGGACGGGGGGAAAGAGGGGACGGGGGGAAAGAGGGGACGGGGGGAAAGAGGGGACGGGGGGAAAGAGGGGACGGGGGGAAAGAGGGGACGGGGGGGAAAGAGGGGACGGGGGGAAAGAGGGGACGGGGGGAAAGAGGGGACGGGGGGAAAGAGGGGACGGGGGGAAAGAGGGGACGGGGGGGAAAGAGGGGACGGGGGGAAAGAGGGGACGGGGGGAAAGAGGGGACGGGGGGAAAGAGGGGACGGGGGGGAAAGAGGGGACGGGGGGGAAAGAGGGGACGGGGGGGAAAGAGGGGACGGGGGGGAAAGAGGGGACGGGGGGGAAAGAGGGGACGGGGGGGAAAGAGGGGACGGGGGGGAAAGAGGGGACGGGGGGGAAAGAGGGGACGGGGGGGAAAGAGGGGACGGGGGGGAAAGAGGGGACGGGGGGGAAAGAGGGGACGGGGGGGAAAGAGGGGACGGGGGGGAAAGAGGGGACGGGGGGAAAGAGGGGACGGGGGGAAAGAGGGGACGGGGGGAAAGAGGGGACGGGGGGAAAGAGGGGACGGGGGGAAAGAGGGGACGGGGGGAAAGAGGGGACGGGGGGGAAAGAGGGGACGGGGGGGAAAGAGGGGACGGGGGGGAAAGAGGGGACGGGGGGGAAAGAGGGGACGGGGGGAAAGAGGGGACGGGGGGGAAAGAGGGGACGGGGGGGAAAGAGGGGACGGGGGGGAAAGAGGGGACGGGGGGGAAAGAGGGGACGGGGGGGAAAGAGGGGACGGGGGGGAAAGAGGGGACGGGGGGGAAAGAGGGGACGGGGGGGAAAGAGGGGACGGGGGGGAAAGAGGGGACGGGGGGGAAAGAGGGGACGGGGGGGAAAGAGGGGACGGGGGGGAAAGAGGGGACGGGGGGGAAAGAGGGGACGGGGGGGAAAGAGGGGACGGGGGGGAAAGAGGGGACGGGGGGGAAAGAGGGGACGGGGGGGAAAGAGGGGACGGGGGGGAAAGAGGGGACGGGGGGGAAAGAGGGGACGGGGGGGAAAGAGGGGACGGGGGGGAAAGAGGGGACGGGGGGGAAAGAGGGGACGGGGGGGAAAGAGGGGACGGGGGGGAAAGAGGGGACGGGGGGGAAAGAGGGGACGGGGGGGAAAGAGGGGACGGGGGGGAAAGAGGGGACGGGGGGGAAAGAGGGGACGGGGGGGAAAGAGGGGACGGGGGGGAAAGAGGGGACGGGGGGGAAAGAGGGGACGGGGGGGAAAGAGGGGACGGGGGGGAAAGAGGGGACGGGGGGGAAAGAGGGGACGGGGGGGAAAGAGGGGACGGGGGGGAAAGAGGGGACGGGGGGGAAAGAGGGGACGGGGGGGAAAGAGGGGACGGGGGGGAAAGAGGGGACGGGGGGGAAAGAGGGGACGGGGGGGAAAGAGGGGACGGGGGGGAAAGAGGGGACGGGGGGGAAAGAGGGGACGGGGGGGAAAGAGGGGACGGGGGGGAAAGAGGGGACGGGGGGGAAAGAGGGGACGGGGGGGAAAGAGGGGACGGGGGGGAAAGAGGGGACGGGGGGGAAAGAGGGGACGGGGGGGAAAGAGGGGACGGGGGGGAAAGAGGGGACGGGGGGGAAAGAGGGGACGGGGGGGAAAGAGGGGACGGGGGGGAAAGAGGGGACGGGGGGGAAAGAGGGGACGGGGGGGAAAGAGGGGACGGGGGGGAAAGAGGGGACGGGGGGGAAAGAGGGGACGGGGGGGAAAGAGGGGACGGGGGGGAAAGAGGGGACGGGGGGGAAAGAGGGGACGGGGGGGAAAGAGGGGACGGGGGGGAAAGAGGGGACGGGGGGGAAAGAGGGGACGGGGGGGAAAGAGGGGACGGGGGGGAAAGAGGGGACGGGGGGGAAGAGGGGACGGGGGGGAAGAGGGGACGGGGGGGAAAGAGGGGACGGGGGGGAAAGAGGGGACGGGGGGGAAAGAGGGGACGGGGGGGAAAGAGGGGACGGGGGGGAAAGAGGGGACGGGGGGGAAAGAGGGGACGGGGGGGAAAGAGGGGACGGGGGGGAAAGAGGGGACGGGGGGGAAAGAGGGGACGGGGGGGAAAGAGGGGACGGGGGGGAAAGAGGGGACGGGGGGGAAAGAGGGGACGGGGGGGAAAGAGGGGACGGGGGGGAAAGAGGGGACGGGGGGGAAAGAGGGGACGGGGGGGAAAGAGGGGACGGGGGGGAAAGAGGGGACGGGGGGGAAAGAGGGGACGGGGGGGAAAGAGGGGACGGGGGGGAAAGAGGGGACGGGGGGGAAAGAGGGGACGGGGGGGAAAGAGGGGACGGGGGGGAAAGAGGGGACGGGGGGGAAAGAGGGGACGGGGGGGAAAGAGGGGACGGGGGGAAAGAGGGGACGGGGGGGAAAGAGGGGACGGGGGGGAAAGAGGGGACGGGGGGGAAAGAGGGGACGGGGGGAAAGAGGGGACGGGGGGAAAGAGGGGACGGGGGGGAAAGAGGGGACGGGGGGGAAAGAGGGGACGGGGGGGAAAGAGGGGACGGGGGGGAAAGAGGGGACGGGGGGGAAAGAGGGGACGGGGGGGAAAGAGGGGACGGGGGGGAAAGAGGGGACGGGGGGGAAAGAGGGGACGGGGGGGAAAGAGGGGACGGGGGGGAAAGAGGGGACGGGGGGGAAAGAGGGGACGGGGGGAAAGAGGGGACGGGGGGGAAAGAGGGGACGGGGGGGAAAGAGGGGACGGGGGGGAAAGGGGGGACGGGGGGGAAAGGGGGGACGGGGGGGAAAGGGGGGACGGGGGGGAAAGAGGGGACGGGGGGGAAAGAGGGGACGGGGGGAAAGAGGGGACGGGGGGGAAAGAGGGGACGGGGGGGAAAGAGGGGACGGGGGGGAAAGAGGGGACGGGGGGGAAAGAGGGGACGGGGGGGAAAGAGGGGACGGGGGGGAAAGAGGGGACGGGGGGGAAAGAGGGGACGGGGGGGAAAGAGGGGACGGGGGGGAAAGGGGGGACGGGGGGGAAAGGGGGGACGGGGGGGAAAGGGGGGACGGGGGGGAAAGAGGGGACGGGGGGGGAAAGAGGGGACGGGGAAAGAGGGGACGGGGAAAGAGAGGTCAGGGGTGCCTGCGAGGGGCAGAGATGGGAGGGGACGGGGCTGCCTGCGAGGGGCTGAGACAGGGCTGCCTGCGAGGGGCGGAGAGGGGAGGGGACGGGGGTGCCTGCGAGGGGCGGAGAGGGGAGGGGACGGGGGTGCCTGCGAGGGGCGGAGAGGGGAGGGGACGGGGGTGCCTGCGAGGGGCGGAGAGGGGAGGGGACGGGGGTGCCTGCGAGGGGCGGAGAGGGGAGGGGACGGGGGGGAAAGAGGGGCGGAGAGGGGAGGGGACGGGGGTGCCTGCGAGGGGCAGAGAGGGGAGGGGACGGGGCTGCCTGCGAGGGGCGGGGACGGGGCTGCCTGCGAGGGGCGGGGACGGGGCTGCCTGCGAGGGGCGGGGACGGGGCTGCCTGCGAGGGGCGGGGACGGGGCTGCCTGCGAGGGGCGGGGACGGGGCTGCCTGCGAGGGGCGGGGACGGGGCTGCCTGCGAGGGGCGGGGACGGGGCTGCCTGCGAGGGGCGGGGACGGGGCTGCCTGCGAGGGGCGGGGACGGGGCTGCCTGCGAGGGGCGGGGACGGGGCTGCCTGCGAGGGGCGGGGACGGGGCTGCCTGCGAGGGGCGGGGACGGGGCTGCCTGCGAGGGGCGGGGACGGGGCTGCCTGCGAGGGGCGGGGACGGGGCTGCCTGCGAGGGGCGGGGACGGGGCTGCCTGCGAGGGGCGGGGACGGGGCTGCCTGCGAGGGGCGGGGACGGGGCTGCCTGCGAGGGGCGGGGACGGGGCTGCCTGCGAGGGGCGGGGACGGGGCTGCCTGCGAGGGGCGGGGACGGGGCTGCCTGCGAGGGGCGGAGAGGGGCGGGGACGGGGCTGCCTGCGAGGGGCGGAGAGGACAAGGCTGCCTGCGAGGGGCGGAGAGGGGAGGGGAGGGGGAGACGGGCGGTGGGGGGGGGGAGGGGGAGACGGGCGGTGGGGGGGGGGAGGGGGAGACGGGCGGTGGGGGGGGGGAGGGGGAGACGGGCGGTGGGGGGGGGGAGGGGGAGACGGGCGGTGGGGGGGGGAGGGGGAGACGGGCGGTGGGGGGGGGAGGGGGAGACGGGCGGTGGGGGGGGGAGGGGGAGACGGGCGGTGGGGGGGGGAGGGGGAGACGGGCGGTGGGGGGGGAGGGGGAGACGGGCGGTGGGGGGTGGGAGGGGGAGACGGGCGGTGGGGGGTGGGAGGGGGAGACGGGCGGTGGGGGGTGGGAGGGGGAGACGGGCGGTGGGGGGTGGGAGGGGGAGACGGGCGGTGGGGGGTGGGAGGGGGAGACGGGCGGTGGGGGGTGGGAGGGGGAGACGGGCGGTGGGGGGGGGAGGGGGAGACGGGCGGTGGGGGGGGAGGGGGAGACGGGCGGTGGGGGGGGGAGGGGGAGACGGGCGGTGGGGGGGGAGGGGGAGACGGGCGGTGGGGGGGGAGGGGGAGACGGGCGGTGGGGGGGGAGGGGGAGACGGGCGGTGGGGGGGAGGGGGAGACGGGCGGTGGGGGGGGGGGAGGGGGAGACGGGCGGTGGGGGGGGGAGATGGGCGGTGGGGGGGGAGGGGGAGACGGGCGGTGGGGGGGGGGAGGGGGAGACGGGCGGTGGGGGGGGAGGGGGAGACGGGCGGTGGGGGGGGAGGGGGAGACGGGCGGTGGGGGGGAGGGGGAGACGGGCGGTGGGGGGGGGAGGGGGAGACGGGCGGTGGGGTGGGGAGGGGGAGACGGGCGGTGGGGGGGGGGAGGGGGAGACGGGCGGTGGGGGGGGAGGGGGAGACGGGCGGTGGGGGGGGAGGGGGAGACGGGCGGTGGGGGGGGAGGGGGAGACGGGCGGTGGGGGGGGAGGGGGAGACGGGCGGTGGGGGGGAGGGGGAGACGGGCGTGGGGGGGGAGGGGGAGACGGGCGGTGGGGGGGGGAGGGGGAGACGGGCGGTGGGGGGGGGAGGGGGAGACGGGCGGTGGGGGGGGGAGGGGGAGACGGGCGGTGGGGGGGGGAGGGGGAGACGGGCGGTGGGGGGGGAGGGGGAGACGGGCGGTGGGGGGGGAGGGGGAGACGGGCGGTGGGGGGGGAGGGGGAGACGGGCGGTGGGGCGGTGGGGGGGGAGGGGGAGACGGGCGGTGGGGGGGGGAGGGGGAGACGGGCGGTGGGGGGGGGGGAGGGGGAGACGGGCGGTGGGGGGGGGAGGGGGAGACGGGCGGTGGGGGGGGAGACGGGCGGTGGGGGGGGAGACGGGCGGTGGGGGGGGAGACGGGCGGTGGGGGGGGAGGGGGAGACGGGCGGTGGGGGGGGAGGGGGAGACGGGCGGTGGGGGGGGGAGGGGGAGACGGGCGGTGGGGGGGGGAGGGGGAGACGGGCGGTGGGGGGGGGGAGGGGGAGACGGGCGGTGGGGGGGGGGAGGGGGAGACGGGCGGTGGGGGGGGGAGGGGGAGACGGGCGGTGGGGGGGGAGGGGGAGACGGGCGGTGGGGGGGGAGGGGGAGACGGGCGGTGGGGGGGGGAGGGGGAGACGGGCGGTGGGGGGGGGAGGGGGAGACGGGCGGTGGGGGGGGGAGGGGGAGACGGGCGGTGGGGGGGGAGGGGGAGACGGGCGGTGGGGGGGGGAGGGGGAGACGGGCGGTGGGGGGGGGGGAGGGGGAGACGGGCGGTGGGGGGGGGAGGGGGAGACGGGCGGTGGGGGGGGGAGGGGGAGACGGGCGGTGGGGGGGGGGAGGGGGAGACGGGCGGTGGGGGGGGGGAGGGGGAGACGGGCGGTGGGGGGGGGGGGAGGGGGAGACGGGCGGTGGGGGGGGGGGAGGGGGAGACGGGCGGTGGGGGGGGGGGAGGGGGAGACGGGCGGTGGGGGGGGGGGAGGGGGAGGGGGAGACGGGCGGTGGGGGGGGGGGAGGGGGAGACGGGCTGTCGGGGGAACAGTCCGGGGAGGAGGGGTTTGAGGAAGGGGCGGAGCCGCCGTTAGTGGGGGTTTGTGAAATTTAAGTTAAGCCCCGCTGATTTCACCCGGTTCATCCCAGGATTTTGGGGCCGCGGGGTTGAGACTCAGTGATAGCACCAACAGGATCCAAGGCAACCAGGGACTGGGCGGCCGGCCCTCCGAGCCCGCTGCCTCCAGCAGTTGCGGTGGCCGTTTCCAGCCCGCTCCCTCCTCCTTACCTCTGCGGCCTTGGGGCAGGCGCCTGCGCCCTTGCCGAGAGAGCAGAGCTTGTCCGAGAAGCAGTCGCCTCTGCTCTGGGAGCGAAAACCCGACGCCTTCAACATTCGTCACCTCCTCCGCCGACCGCCACTGCGCATGCTCGCCGGCCACAGCAAGCCGGCGGGGCCAAACAAGCCTCGCTCCTTCTTCCCAACTTCAGGAACGCGTTTCCCTTCCGAACCAGGACGGGCTTTCAGAACGTTTATGATGTTCATTCAGTCCTCTTTTGGAAGAGTATGGGTTTGTATGAGGACACTATGATGCATTGATTTGATGTAAAGAAAGACCGTGCATTTCCTGTCTGCGTTCCAAATAAAATAGATAAACATTTCCAAGGAGCCTTAAAATAGAAACAAATGCCTTCCTTATGTTTAAATACAGTGGTTATCAGTATAATCGCAAGCCAGTTGAACGTTTCCAGCAGTTTCTGTTTTATTCTTTATTTCATCCACCAAGTCTGGCCACTTGTAATACAAGATGTCATTTAACCTGCTGGAACATCTGCGAGAAGTGGGATGGAAGCAGAGCATCTGCCAGGACATGCAAACACAATAGCCTGGGTACCGCAGTGGCCACCCAATTCCCCATCTCATTCCCTTGCTGACATGTCTGCCCATGGTCTCATGCACTGCCAGACAGAGACCACCCACAAATTGGAGGAACAACACCTCATCTTCCTTCTGGGCACCCTCCATCTGAATGGCATTAACCTCAACTGCTCTGACTTCCACTCTGCTACCTTCTCCCACCTCTGTCTCTCTCCTTTTTTCCTCTGTCTCCTTTCACACAGACAGAATCAATTCTTATCTCTCCCCTTATCATATCCAATTAACATGGTTTGTTGATCTGGACTCTTCCCCCAACAAGCACTGTCTCTATTCTGCAATATCCTGTGGTTCTTTGCTTCTTCCTTGCAGAAGGTCTCAGGCCCGAAGCATTGATAATATATCTTTATCTCCTATGGGCCCTGCAAATCAGGATGAGTTCCTCCAGCATTTTGGTGCGTTTTTACTATAATCACAGTGTCTGCAGATGTTCATGTTTCACTCAGACATGCAAACAGCAGGCAAGGTCAGAAACCAATATAGGACTCTTGAACCATGAGATAGCTGCACTAACTGTTGCACTACCACATCAACCTAATCTTTTGAATTATTTACCTGAGGGTGCTCAGTCATCAAACCTCAAGACAAAAGACTCATACATTGCTCTCCGTATTCACTTTATACATTAATGGGATACTTTGGCTGCAACCATACCATCCATATATTCCTTTGCACATAGATAGATCAGATGTTGATGACCATGTTCTTCAGGCAATAGCAGAGTGAGTGTACTTAACAATAGCATTTACTGTCTTCAAGAAGATTCAATGCAACAGAAATGTCTTGTTAATGTTGCAATAGCTGCAATACATTCTGTTACATTTGTGACAAGTATTAAAGGTAAAAGGTAAATGTTCCATTATTGTCATGTAATACTACATTTTAGAATGTAACATACATGAAATTGTTTGACTTTTGTCTACCTTAAGGCAGGCAGAAAGTCACCACTTTGACTAGCGGCCCTCACAGAAACCTACAGCACCTGCTGTTCCTGAATGCTTAAGGCTCAAAGACGTAGCATGTCTGCACTTACTAAGAACACCCATGAACTCTACTTCAGTTGTAAAAGTAGTGATAAAAAAAAATTCATGGGCTCCTCACATTTGTTGTGCACCTTGTGCCAATGACCTGAGAGCTTGGCCCAGAGATACATTTTGTGATTGAACATGCTAAATTCAATAAAAGTTAATTTAATGTTTCTCCAACTTCTATGTGATACAAAACATCTGAAATGATCTTTGTGTTCTTCTTGAAAATCTCCATCATAATCCCAATTTTTTTCAGGAAACGAACATTTTGAAAAAAAATTGTTGCCCAGTGTAATTTGGCTATCGTTAGCAAGTCCTGTTTTGTATCTTGATTCTCTCATTTCAAGACATCATATAAGACATCATATATATTGTGCAAAGTGAAGAAGTGCAAGTGACATTGGAAATCATAGCATAAAGATATGGACATAGTTGAAGTCCTATTCTTGGGAGTTAAAAGAACTACGGAGAAAATTATAAAGCAGAATCAGAATTTATTGACATGAAACAAGTCACAAGATTTGTGATTTGTGGCTTCAACACAGTGCAAACATTCATATAAACTACCTTACAACAATAAATAAAAATGGGCACGAATACTCAAAGTAAGGCAGTGTCTTTGTTTCATTGATTGTGCAGGAATCCGATGGCGGCAGAGCAGAAGCTGACCTTGTACTGCTGAGTGCTTCACTGTAATCTCAAAATTATCCCAATAACACTCAATGGGAAGAATACAAATGCCAGAATAAAGCCGAATAATGAACGAGCAGGCAAGAAGTACAGAAGGGAAGTCCGTCGAATTCATGGTAACACTGTGGAATTAGTTACATGCTCTGCCATAGGGGGTTGGTCATTGAGATAATGGTGTAAACAAATGGTTCTCAACCTTTTAATTTCCACTCACATACCACTTTAAGTATTCCCTATGCCATAGATACTCTATGATTAGTAAAGGATTGCTTAAGGTGGTATGTGGGTGGAAAGAAAAAAATTGAAAACCACTGTTTTAATCATACTTAATTGACTTGTTATGTGCATACTTTCATAACCAAAGGAAATGGGCTAATGGTAATCTTTCTCAAGCAAAATATTTCAGTAACAATCGAGTCTAGAGCAGTGATTCTCAACCTTCCCTTCCCACTCACATACCACCTTAAGCAATCCCTCACTAATCTCAGAGCACCAATGGCATAGGGGATACTTAAAGTGGTAGGTGAGTGGAAAAAGAAAGGTTGAGAATCATTGGTGTAAACAGAAGAAACAAGGTGAATTGAGACCTAGAAATAATTAATTAAGAGGGATGTTAATACATGCAAATAGATTATTCTTGCAATTCATGTATATTTGATGATTGATTTACTCAAATAAGTATCACTGGCAAGGCAACCATTTAATCTTTCCTAAATTTTACTTGAGATAGCATTGAAGTTTCACTTTTTCGAATCATTAGTCCAGTGTTGGATCTTGGCTGATTGTATTTTTAAACAGACTCTGCAAACAACACAATCCTCTATTGTGTGGTTCTATGAACAGCATTGTCAGGCTTCCTGTGAAATCCCACACAGTGATTTTCAGCAAGAACCATGTTTCAATCATTTGCAAGCTCTAGAAGCTATCAGAACACAATTATAGCCCCCAACTTCATCCACCAGCCCCTAAAAGCAACCACAAATAGTATGTCTCTTCCAGGTACTGGAGAATGTCATTGTTTAAAGGATGAATACAACAAGTTGAGAGTGGTTAGCAGGGAATTATCAGGGTGAGGTAGGGAGAGAGGATAGCTATGAAACAGTAGGAACTTAGAGGGTGCTTTCAAGATGTCAAAGGGATTTGAAGAGACCAGTGAAGAGCAGTGACCAAAGGTGGTATGTTTGTTGGAAAGTAAGTTACTGATGTTCTAGAGCAACATCCAGGTGTTCCTGGTTGGAGCTACCAGGGATGTCAATTTGAGGAGTAATATCACTTGAATGTGGATCATGATTGCTGCACTTTGGGGAAAACTGATGCAGGTCATGCCCATTCATCTTTCACTCATGAGTAGACAATAAAACTCTTTAAAACTCTCATTCAAAAAGCAGTGCAAATTAAGAAGCTGGGTGCAAAATAGAACAGGAGAAAAGATCAAGAAAGGGACAAGGATGTCCCCAACATTTCCCCACAATTCTCAAGGTGGATGAGCAGACAAATGGTGAAGCAAGACAAGGATCTGCTGTAACAATCTGGAACAATCAAACTGCACAGGTGCACGAAATGTAAGCCTTGCCATTTCATTTTCTCCAAGGCTTCCACGTAGGCTTGTAAATTGTTCTTAGGAATCAAGAAGAGATGTATTTTACAGTAAATGAAAATCAAAACAATGGCTTCATGTACATAGCAACTCTGTCCTTGCTCTCTGATATCTTTACTCTGTCCTATCCATCCTTGGGCTTGCTTTCTCAGATATGACAAATGGTCTTTGACCTGAAACATGATACCTTTCTCTTCCCACAATGACCATCTAAACGTTTCCAGCCTTTGCTGGATTTATTTCAATTTCCAGCATCTGCAATTTTCTTGGCGGATATTTTCATTTGGAATTAGAAAAAAAGTGAGATTTAGTCATTGATAACTCCAGTAACTGAAATTTAGATGTTCGTCATCCAATGAACTTTTAGCTCACAATTTAAGATAATTATTCAGTATTTAAACCCATTCTAGAACACTATATAATGCTATTTTTTTTCAATTTGAACTATTGCCTTTTGATATTTGATCTCTTCTGCTTCAAGATATTGAAAGCCTATTATTTTGTCCACTAAATGTTTCCAAACACATGGTGAGAGGATGACATGGGAATCAGTTAGGGAGATTGTCCTCGGAGAGGAAAAGCACGGACTATGGCCTCTAGTGTTGAGATGAATGAGCCATAATCTTGAAACCTCTAGACCAGGAGTGGCCAAACTATGCCCCCTGGGCCAATTGTGGCCCATTGCCCATTTTTAGGTACCCTGTTAAATTACACTGAAGTACATTGCACTTCTTAGTTTCAACACTAGATGCCACTGCCATTTTGATCAAAGACTAGAGTAGTTATTCCCAAAGTGGACAGTGCTTACTTTCCTGGAGGTGGTGGAAAGATTCAAGGGAGCAGTGATGAAAAAGGAGGAGATCCAAAACTTCAGACTTGTTATTATTCACTCTGCTGCAAAGTTTAATGAAGATGCCTGTGCAGTAATTTTCTGGCAGCGAGCTCTGGAAGGAAAGTCAGTTGCGTGACCAGACTCAGGATGACAGTAGTGAGTAAACTAAATGGCAACGAGGTCTTGTGAGAGCTGGCCGCCATGTTGTATTTGGCTTTGGAGTTTTAATAAGTTGAAAGCGAACAGGAGGAGGAGAAAGGGTGGACGGAATGAGGGAGGGATTGAGCACAGGGGGCTCAGGCGGGAAAGGCCTACGGAGAAAAGAGTCAGCCCCAGGAGAGAATACTGCAGATTACGCTGGCTGAGGAATGAGAGGCTGGAGGTGAGAGGCAGTGAGGGAGAAGAAAGAGGTGTCTGTTTGTTGTATGTGTGGGGGAGGGAGCACTAGGGATGTGGCCTGGGACCCAAAACAGGCCAAAAAAGTTTGGGAACCACTGGACTGGACTGACCATTGCAATGCTACTCTTTGATGAAAACAGTTATCTCTAAAGGGCGGGGAAGGGTTTAACTACAGATCATATCTCAGAACAACATGATCAAATCAGAGAAGTATGAAATATCTCATCTAAAGGAATTTTATATATATTATTTGTATAATTTTTGTATTCAATATTGATTTTGGACATAATATATTATGATTTAATTGTTTGATTTTTATAATTAGAATTTGGTTTCATGAACAAAATATGTTAATGTAATAATTATGGTTATCCTTTTAATTTTCAATTGATATGTGATATATATATATGACTTGATTTATGTTATCATTAATATACCTTGTGTAAAGGGTTTTTGTTAAACTCAATAAAAAAAATTTTAGAAAGAAAAGAAAATGGTTATCTCAGTTGATTAAACATGGCGGAACTGAAAAGACAGGAAATAGCAAAGGAGTGCCGAAAATTTCAGACACAGTGGGAAAGTGAATATTTTTTTCACAGAAGTCAAGGGTACTGTGTTTGTCTAATTTGCAACGAATCTGTTAACTTTAATAGCCGATCTAACAGATTTACATATTGCATCATAATTATTAAGGTGGACACTTGGGCCATAAACTGTATTCACTGAGGGTTGTGGAGGAATGTTGGGGGCAGCCTTGTTCCTTTCTTAATTTTATCTCCTGTTCTTATTTTGCACCCAGCTTTTTATTTTTACCCTGCTTTTTGAATGAGAGTTTTAAAGTTTTATTGTATTTATTTAAATTACACTTAAGAGCAGCAGATACAGAAATGCTTACTGTAATATGTGAGCACAGCACTAAACTACTGTAATGTCAACAGTTAAATGCTCAGTAGTGTCTGTGATAGTACAGATCTATCACCAATGCACATAGTGTATATAGTTACTGTATCTAGACTGTGCTTACAGCGATTGGCTGAGAGCTAAGCCACGCCTATTGTCTGGGCCTTAAAGGGTTGTGTCCCTAGCCAGGTTGGATCATTCCGGACTGATCGGCCACCTGTGAAGAGCTCCTGTTTTTTGCTAATAAAAGCCTTGGTTTGGATTAACAAGTCTTTGATTCTTTCAACAAGCTCTACAGTGTCATATATCTATTTTGATAGAAAATGAATTTTCAATGGTACAGGGTTTTCTGGTCTAATTAAATCATTTATCTCGCAGTGTAACTGGTTGGAAACTGCTTGGTTTAATTTGGTCTCTGACTCCTGATATTTTTCTATATGTGGCCCACAACCAAAAATATTTGGCTACCCCTGACCTAGAGCTAGCATCTTCCCTGGCTAGATTGTCTGGAACTAGAGCTCAGTTTTCAAAATAAGGGGTCAATATTCAGGTCTAAGGTGTGAAAAAAATTCTCCACCCAATGATTTTTTAAATATATTCCCTACTGAAGAAAGTTGTGGAGATCCATGTGCTGAGTACATTCAAGACAGAGATGACTATATTTTGGATATCAAAAGCAATCAAGAGAACATAGAATTAGAGCTGAAAAGTGGACTGAAGGAAAAGAGTAGCCTTGATATTCTTGAGGAGCCAAAAGCCATAAAGCCCATTCGCTATTTCTACTTCTTATTTTTCTACTTTTTTGTTTCCACTTCTATTTTCTGGACTTTAAAACCATTAAAGTCTCTGAAGATTCCCATTTCTGACAAAAGACAATCTACCTGCAATGTTAACTTTATTTTGTTCTTGAGTGGTTTATGCAGGCTGTTGGATGTCACCATATTTACAATGTGGAAATTGGTCCAGGTATGCCCTGTTCACAAAGGAGGCTAGATTACCACCAATCAATCGACTCTCAATCACAAACAAAGTGATGGAAGATGTTATCAACAAAGTAACTAAGCAGGATTTGTTCAATAATTGTCAGCTTCAGTTTCACCAGGACCCTTGAGTTCCAATTTTGTTAGAACCTTGGTTCAAACATGGACCAAAGAGATGAATTCTACAGATAAGATGAGAGTGACTGCCCTTGGCATTCAACCAAGTGAGACAACAATCAACCTTGGTAAAACCCAAATCAATGGTTTCATAGCAAAAACACTCCAGTGGCTACAGTCAGTTCACACATAGCCTTAATGACTATTGACCACTAGCACTTAAATCAACGGTGGAAGTATTTGGAAGGCTGGTGAGGAAGCATCTCATTTCTTGTCTGAGCGATGACATGGATACTTTCCAGTTTGCCTATTGTAGTAACAGGTCTATGGCAAATGCCATCTCAATGGCTCTATACAAAGCCCTGGAACACCTGGACAGCAAAGATGCATAGATCAGGATGCTCTTTATCAACTACAGTTCAGCATTTAACACCATCATTCCCTCAAAACTGACCAGCAAACTCCAACACCTGGGAATTAGCACCCAACTGTGTAATTGGATCATGGACTTCCTCACCTCCAAATCATAATCAGTGAAGATGGGTAAGAACTTCTCCTCCACAATCTCCATCAGAACCAGAGTACCACAGGGCAGTGTTCTTAGCCCCCTGCTCTACTCAATTTACAACTACGACTGTGTGGCTCGGTATGACAATAACACCATCTACACATTTACTGACGATTCCATGGTGGTGCATTATATGAAGGAAGGAGAGGAGTCAGCATACAGAATGAAGATTGAGAACTTGGCTGAATGGTGCACCAGCCACAATCTTGCACTTAATATCACCAAAACTAAGGGGCTGATTGTTGGCTTCACGAAAGGTAAGCCAGAGGTATACAATCATTAGGGGATTACAAGTGGAGAAGGTAAGCAAATATATGTTCTTGGAAGTCACTATCTCAAAGGATCTTTCCTGGACCCAACACACCAATGGCATCGTGAAGAAAATACATCAGCTCCTCAACTTCCTCAGGAGTTTGTGGAGGTTTGGTAGGTGTGGTAGAAAGTGTGCTGACTGCATCTCGATCTGGTATGGAAACACCAATACCCCAAAAGGTAGTGGACATAGCTCAGAACAACACAGGCAAAACCCTCCCCACTAATGAGCACAACTACGGTGAGTGCTGCCGTCGGAGAGCAGCAGCAGTTATCAAAGTCCCATACCACCCAGCACCCACTCTGTTCTTGCTGCTGACAACAGAAAAGAAGTATAGGTGCCACAGGACTGGCACCACCAGGTTCAGGAACAGCTGCTACCCCTCCTCCATCAGAATCCTCAATGACAAAATCAATCAGAGATTCATTTAAGGACTCTTCCTTCTGCACTTTATTGATTTTCTTTGTTCTCTCTATTGAACAGTCAGTTTATTTATAGTTCTTTGTTTAATTACTTGTTTTACACTGTGTACAGTTTATGTTTTGCACTACCAATTAGTGGTAACTGTGCTATGCCTGCAGGATAAAAAGAATCTCGGGGTTGTATTGATATCATGTATGCACTCTGACAATAAATAAATCTGAAATCAGAAAGATGGATGGCATTGTCAGAGGTAAATTATCCCAACCCCAGGATTTTACCATGAGATTTTCTAAGGGTCGTGTCCTAGATCCAACCATTTTCACCTGCTTAATCAATGACCTTTCTACCATCATAAAGGCAGAAGCTGGGACATTTGCAGATCATTCGGTTGTATTTGCAACTTCTCAGTAAATGAAACAGTCCAAGCTTTCAAGCAGCATAGAGGTATAGGTGATATGTAGCAAGCAACATTTGCCAGACTTGAGTTCCAGGCAATGATCATCTGCAACAAGGAAGAGCCTAACCATCAGCAAGTTCCATCACCATCAGCAAGTTCCCACGATTAATAACCCAGAAGGCATTATTGACTAGAAAGACACAGATATACAGTTTATGTGATACAGTATCGTACACCATCCTGGTCAAAATCCCGACCCAATATCTCTTTGGGAGTACCTTCACCAGAAGGACTGTTGTGGATCAAGGCAATTATTCACCGCTGCCTTCTGAAGATCAATTAACCTTCAGTCCACTATGGGATTTGCTCATGATACCCAGATACTGAAAATGAATGAAAAATGGAACTTACCATCTGATATGCCTTGGATTCCTTTGTGGCCTTCAAATTAAATTGGATAAATAATTGGAAAGAAAATTTGCATAAAAATGGAGAAAACCTAGTACAAAATCATTGAGGTGAAATGTGCTTCTATGCTGTGTTCTTCTGAGGTTAAATAAATTGCTTGTATTGTCCATGTTATTTTCTGCTGTGATAACTTGTTCAGTTGTGTCAATCTCTCTCAACTTTATACTGTGCTTGAAAAGAGGGTGCATATATCTGGAAAATATATTTCAAATCCATTAACACCAGACTCTCTAGGTTATTATTCATTTTGTCCATTTTTGTTTGGTAGTGTAGTTGAAAATATGAACCAAGCATATTTCTTTCACATAAGTATCTTCTTATCAAATTAACTTTGAGCCTCAACTCCCAATGAGGTTCTCTTTCACTGTGAATGCAAAATGAACCAGTTTTTATCCAAGTTCAGATGATTAATTCCCAGGTGCTAATCTGTATGTTTCCGTCTGACATTTTATCAAATGGTTTGCTTACTGGTACAGTACATCAAATGTTGATGATTGAATGCCTGATGAGGTCATAATTTCCATTTATTCTGCAAATACTGACAGATAATTTCATAATAATAACAATTTTATGAAAAAAAAATATTAGAATTGCCTTTAATCTCTCAGACTACATCCATTTATAAAGCATAAGAATGCCAACAGGTATGTATGAACTAAAAACTGAACAAACTGAATGTGGGATGGTACATTCATTATATTCTTAGTGTCAATTGGAAACTTAAAGATTTATATTTTTCCTTTTTTTTGACAGCATGATAACCCATGTTAAAAGTTTAAACTGAAATGTATTTTACTTTTAAATATTATTGAAAGTAGACTAAATCCAATTAATGTGATTGTAAATACTGTTTTCTTACTAACTGCATTGCGACAAGAAGCTCTCATCCATAAATTTTAAATGCTTGAAGTGTACTTCTAAGGAGGCTTTGCAGTGGTGGGCTTAATTTCTACCACTAGATGTTGCAATATCCAAATCTAAAATGTGGAATAGTAGAACTGTAACTACTGTCTACAAGGGATATTTATATTAATGCTGATACATTTCTCAAAAGAGATTATTAAGCTTGTTTAAAATGGTAAAATGTTTCACATTCAAATTAATTTGACAACTGTCAACTCAGATTGATGAAACTTTGAAGAGGGTATTTAAATTTGTGATCAAATATTCCACCTTGAGGCTGACATTTGCAAGCTGTCCATTATTGTCTTGGATACAGATCTTGAAAATTGAAAAGGGGCAGAAAACATGGCAGTAGTTTTAAAAGAAAAATACTAATAGTTATATACAGTATACAGGTATCATTTTCAGCTGAAGATGGAAGTTAATAAATGGAGTTAACCAATCTCAAAGCCTTGGGATGCAGATCATCAATACTTTTTCATCATTTTGTGTATAAATAAGCTGCTTGTGTTCTGATGAGTATTAATTTCAATGTTCTGTCCAAGATGATTAAATCAGGAAAATCATTCAGCTACAGAATACAGATGAAAAAAAAACTTTAAAATAATAGAATGGGAGTAAAATGTAATTGCCTAGATATTGGACCATATACAGTAGGGCTATGCTTTCAAGTGATGGTGATTAACTATCATGGCTTTTGATGGAAATACAGTCACAGAATTACAGTTTCATAAAATTTGATGAGGTACCTTCCAGAGGTAATGAATGCCAATCGATACCAGACAGCAGACAGGTGGGACACAAATAGAGTGGTACAATGTTCATTAGGAATGTTGCTGCATGACATTAAATCAATTTTGAGTTAGACAGACCACGAGCTAGACATACAAAACTTACATTTCTATAGTTCTACATTTTCAGCAACATTATTCTCTTAATACATTCATGGGATTTTGGTTACTGAAAATAAATTGTTCGAACAATCATTCAGCTATTAGCCACATCCTTGATGACACTTTTGAAAAAAAGGCAAAGATAAGCCTTTGGGGACTAGGGTCCCAGTTGCTGATCTGATTTTTTTTCCACATCCTCCTGTCCCACTAACCAAAGCATTACTTTAATCTCTGGGGGCAGATATCATTGCAACTATGCCAAGTAGTTTAATAATGCTGAGAAATAAAAACATTGTTACAAATCCATGCAAACCACAGTACCATGTCAACATTTAGGATTACCATGGTTACATAAGATAGGTCACCATTGATTATAAACACCTTATCATAACTGCAACAGCAGAAGGCCTTGAACTATCCTGTGTTCACAATCTTTCTCATTCAGTGCTCCATGTTGCTTGCTTTAGTTCTTCTATTCATGAAGCGCTAGATCTTGGTGGGATTGGCAGTATTAGTCTTTATCTTGGCTCCGAGGGCTGTCTATGCTGTAGCTAAGGCAATAGCATGATCGCTAGGGTCACCGGGAATCTAGAGGAATTCCACTGTGGAATGGAATCTCAGGGTGCAACTCTGGGGCTCCTGCCTGCAGTGTTCTCCATTGCCATCATTTGCAATCCTCCAACAAAGCTCTGTCATTAGGAGGATTCAGCCTTTACTTGAGTTACTGAGGAGGAGAAACGGGAAGACAGAGGAAGTGAAAGAATAAGCACAAAAGATAGCAGAGTGGGAGGATGCAGCCATATGGCCATCTCTAGAAGTTCTAGAAGCACTGTGTTCATGATTGATGGTATTGCAAAGAAATACCTTGTACCTTGATACTTTAAAGATGGCAGTGTATACTCAAAGATGCCACTGTAGCTTTTGCACTGCCACTAGTGTGGACTCAGGCAGAGTGGGGAATGGAGCCATGACCTTCAGCAGACCTTTGTGGGGCCCTGATGCCCTATTGTAATTCCTTACAGCCCTGTGCATGTTTAAGATGCCCTTACAATGAGGTCAGCAGTGTTCTTTCCTCTATCAATGTCCTCTGAGGTGCAGCAACAAGGTGTCCATGTTTGACAAGACCAGCAATTGGAAGGTTGCAGGCTCTGAGGAAGCTACAGATCAATTTAGGGCCCCATTAACCTCCCCCCCCCCCACCCCCCCGCCAACCTCCACCCTTGGTGAGAAGAGAAAGCCTTTTCCCCCTGTTTATATTTCTTCATTTGTTTACATGCTTTGTAGTTTATTTTCTTGCACTACCAATAAGTTGCAATTCTGTGCCCACCAGAAAAAGAATCTCAGGGTTGTATGTGATGTCATGTATGTTCTCTGACACTAAATCTGAAACCTGAAATCTGACACATAGCAGGATTTGATGAACATTGTACATTAAAAAGAATGATTGTTTTTAAAATAGTACTGTATATAGTTAAATTTTCTCAACATTATTTCCATCTCCATCTCCTTTGTCTCTTTTCTCATTCTTATGAACATGTTGTGCTTCTTATTAATTTACATTGAAGTATCACATTGCACACCATCGTTCCCAATTAAAATGGAAAAATAATGAAATAGAAAGCTTGGAAGCCACGGGATATAGACAGATTGAATGCTTGGTGAGAACCTGCAAATGGAGTTTCATGTGGAGCAAGGCAAGATCATGCACTTTGGTACAAAAAATCAAAAAGCAGATTATTGTCAAAATGAAAGAGACTGCAAATGAGTGAAGTTTTAGGAGGGATCAAGCTGTTCTTGTGAATGAATCACAAAAAAAGATAGTAAGCAGATCCAGCATGTAGTTAAAGGCAGCAAAGGAAATGTCAAGAATTGGGAGGTGGCTTTTGCTATAGTTCTACAGGGTGTTGGCGAGGTTACACCTGGAAGACTGCACAGTTTTGGCCTCCTTACCTAAAAAAGGATAAGGCAGCAGGGTCAAGTTTAATGTTGTGGAGCTTCCATTGAAGATAATCTTGTACTTTCATGTCTCAGTATATTTAGGGATTACAATGGGGCCCCACTCTTGTTTCCATGGCCATTTATATGAGAAGATACCACATAACAATATGCAAGTGTTATAACTGCACTGCTTTATAATTCCAGTAAATCATTAAAATTGCACAACAATTTTTTGAGACTTGACATTGTAAATTAACCACACATAGAAACAATTTGCTCCTCCACTTATGACATGTCTATGGGAATTCTGAAAAATAAGTACACCTGTGTAAAGCAGCATGATTACTTCAAATGATTGCTGTGGTCACCATGTCATTTATCATTTGCTTTCACAACATCTCCCCTGCTATTTTGATAGAGGAAAAATTAATTGATGCAATATTTGGCAGAATACTCAGTCCTTAAATTAAGTCATTGATCATGTGATTATTTTTCTTACATTCGACCACTTGCATACAACAATCAATCATTCCAAATACACAATTGACAAAATGATTATTTCCCCCCCTTTAATAAGCACTCTAAAATCAAGGAATATCCAAGAGATAATGGAGAATTTTTAACTATATGAAATCCAGTATTAAGTTGCACAAAGACCCTTTGTAATTAATTTCTGTGTTCTTTGACTGTGTCCTTAAATGATTGAATTGACCATTGGATTCAAGGCTCAAGGTTTCTTTATTGTTATGCACATAAATACATAAAATGTGTTTACTTTTAAAAAAAATTTGTAAAGGCACACAGAGGCACCGTTCGTCCAGACCCCATCAAAAGGAAGAGTAGTAAATGAGAGTCCCCTCAGAGGCAGAGTGTCCAGGAATCCCTCAAACTCTTCCAATGCTGCCACTTCCTGTGCTTCCGAAAGCTCAAGGCCTCCCGTCCATTTCTGTGCTGAACCCAAGTTTCAGTCATCCCCATTTCAAACATGCAAGAGAATTAGGAAGATGTCAGTGCTCAAAGCCTTATAGGAATCCTGCTTGCAATTAGTAGCCTTGTGAATCCCAGGGCCAAAACCTGGTTCTCACGAGCCTGTCTCCAGCAGCCTTCACTCTGGTGCGAGGTTTTTGGCTGCCGAGCCCATCTGTTGTGGTCCCCTGCTTCATAGGGTCCTCTTCTAGACTTCTCTTGTCATTTGTATTTATTATCTCTTTTAATTTAATGTACACTATTGTAATTTTTTTCCCAACAGAGTACCTGTTTTGATGCAGTAAGAATTTTGGTGCATCTGTACTCTGTATCTTATAAATACGTTGTAATTTTATTAATTTAGTAAGAATTTTGGTGCATCTGTACTCTGTATCTTATAAATACGTTGTAATTTTATTAATTTTCCTTAATTCTCATTGCAGTCAGTTTTGAAGAGAGGCCCTAAGCTGTGGAATTTTCTCCCTAAAACTAATTGGATCTCATTCTTCTTTTTGGACATTCTTATACTTCAACCAAACATCAGACCATCTGCCATTATTCCTTGCATTGCTCAAAACATCTCAGTGTCAAATGAAGCAGCTTTGAATTTCTGTTCCTTCAATTGCCGTATCTAAGCCAATTGTTGGTTATGAGTGTCTCGCAACCACTTTGACGTGGAAGCTACAATTGTTGTGTACCACTGGTTAGGGAATGGCCAATTTAAATGAGCTCCCCACTTCGCTGAAACAAATTGTGAAAATTCTCCTGATCCATCTCCTCTTGTTATTCTGATGAGAATATGTTAAAATTCTGAGCTTACAGACGTTAAGCACAATTGCGCTATGCATGCAGATCTTCGCATTACACGAATGACCATAAATGCAACCTAAATAACTGCATTTCTTTTCCTCACTTGCAACTCATGCTAGAAAATGATCATGTAGTGATTATATTTCTGTTTTAGTAAGTTGTAGATTTGGATCAGAGATCTAGAGATAAGGATTTCAAATGCCACCATGGCCTCTGTGGAATTTAACTTTGCTTAATAACTTAAAAAAAAAAGAGCAAGGGTTGTACTATTACAATTGCAAATAGAATGGCCATATTATCAAAATTGTTAACAGTGGTTGACCAGCATCCTTCAAAAATAGGAAACTGCTAATCTCATTGTACCTGTCCCTTATGTGACATCAGAACAAGAACGTAAAAACATTGACATAAAAACATAGAAATGAGCAGAATGAGACAATTCAGCCCCTTGATCCTGCTCCACCATTCACGATGATCAAGGTTGAATCTCCATTGAATTATTTTTTTCACCCACTTTCTTTCCATGCTACTTCATGTCGAGAAAATGTATCTTATTTTTCCTTGAATGCATTCAGTGTTGTTCTTTAGTTCTCTGTGGTCGAGGATTCCATGCGCTTACCACCTTCTGAGCTGAGAAATTTCTCCTCTCAGTCCCAAAAGTCTTTGCCTTCATCTTGAGACTGGTTCCCTAACTCCAGATAGGAGAAACGTCCTCCTTGCATGCAGCTTGCCGAGCTCTACAGAATGTTGAATGTTTGCATGAGCTCCTTACTCATTTATCTGAGCTTCATTGAGTACAGGTCCAGTCAATCCAATCTCCTATTACACAACAGGTCTGCTATCACAGGAATTAGTCTGGTGAATGTTTATTGCATTCCCTCTGTGTAAGAAGACCCATGTTGCACAGTACTTGGAGTATGGTCTCACCAAGGCTTTGTATAATTGAAGTAGGACATCATTGCTCTTGCACTCAAAAATTCTTGCAATAAAGGCTGACATATCATTTGCTTCCTTAACTGCTCACCTCACCTGCTTATTTGCATTCACTGACTGGTGTACAAGGGCACCCTGGTCTCTTTATTCATGAACACCCAATCTAACACATTGAAATAATACTTTCTAATATTAGCATTATCTTTGCTCGCTTTAAATTTGTTTAAATTCATTTGAACCCACCTCAACATCACCCAGCCTTATGTCATCAGGGAATTTAGAAATATTACACTCAGTCCCCTCAATGCCTTTATAAGATATTGGGCAGACTACATATGGAGTATTGCAAACACTGAAATGCTGAAGAAACACAACAGGTCTCGCTGCTTCCATAGGACTTAAAGATATATAACTGGCATTTTTAGTGGAAGGGAAGCCATGTTCTTTTGAAGCTCATCAATTCTTCTTCTGCTTCATTGATGACTACTTTGGTGCTGCTTCACACACACACACACACACACACTCACACACACACACACACACACACACACACCAGACACACACACACCAGACACACACACACGCACACACACACACACCAGACACACACACACACACACACACACACACACACACACACACACACACACACACACACACACACACACACACACACACACTACAATGAAATCAACTTTATCCATTTTGCTGCCAACTTCCATCCTGACTTCAAATTCGCTTGGCCATATCTAGCAAAACTCTCTCATTTCTTGATCTATCTCCATCTCAGGAGTTGAGATCACTACAAACTTTTTCTACAAACCTATCAATTCCCAGCTACCTCAACTACACACCTTCACACCCTCTCCCTACAAGGATTCCACTCCTTTCTCACAATTCCTCTGTCTCCATTGCATCCGCTACCAGGATAAATTCTTCCATACTCGATCTTTCAAGATGTCCTCCTTCTTCAAAACATGTGGCTTCCCCACTACTATAATCAAATTGGTCCTCACCCAGATATCCTCCATTATCCGTACATCTGCCCTGGCCTCCTCTGCCTCCAGGCCCAACAAGGGTAGGATTCCTATTGCCCTCACCTACCACCCATCCAACTGCCTCCCATCTAACCTATCATCTCCCATCATTTCTACCACCTACTATGTGATCCCACCACTAGCCACATCTATCCCTTTCCTCCCCTCTCTGTCTTCTACAGGGACCATTCCCTTTATGACTCCCTTGTCCACTGTTCCCTTTCCACCAATTATCCCCTTGGTACCTACCCCTGTGACCTCAAGAAATGCTACATTAGTGCCCACACCTCCTCCTTCACCAACCATTTGTTGCCCAAACAGTCCTTCCAAGTCAAACTTCACATGAATCTGCAGGGGTCAGCCACTGCATTCTGCACCCCCATTGTAGTGCCCCTTCAATCGGAGAAAATGGATGCAGGCTGGGAGATTACTTCATTGAACACCTCGGCTCTGCCTGCTGCAATAGCGGGAATCTCCAAACTCTCCCAGTGGCAACCCATTACAATTAGCTGCCCCATTCCCATGCTGACATGCCAGACAGAGACCACTCACAAATTGGAGGAAAAACACCTCATATTCTGTTTGGGCACTGTCCAACCAGGTAGCATTAATATCGACTTTTCTGGTTTCCGTAGGCCCCCTCTATCTCTTTTTCTCCCCCATTTCTCCTTTAGCTCTCTCTTTCTTTCCTTTTCCCTCGGTCTCCTTTCTTCCAGATCTGCAGTCATAGAGGCATCCCCTCCACCTATAAATTCTCACCTTTCCTCTTTTGTCCTATCCATGTCAAACTATCACCTTTTGCCTGATGGTCTGTGCTGCTCCATGCCCTTTCTTTCCTGCTCTTCAGCCATTTAATTCAGGCCCCTACCTGATTTTTACTCACACCTTGAAGAAGGGCTTAGGCCTGAAATATCGGTTATATATATTTACCTCCTATGGATGCAGCGAGATCTGCTGAGTTCTCCACCATGTCTGTGTTTTCACTAGATCACAGCATCTGCAGGCTTTCGTGTTTCACTCTGTATGGAGTGTTGTGAGCAGTTCTGGACCCTTGTCTAAGGATGCATGGGGGTCCAGAGGAGATTGACGAGAAGATCCTTGTGATGAGAGGGTTAACACATGATGGCTCTGGGTCTGTAATTGCTGGACTTTTAAAATTTTGGGGGTGGGGAGAATCTCATTGAAACATAGCCAATACTCAAAGGGCTAGAGAGGTAAAGATTTCATTATTGTCAGTTAATACTACATTTAGAATGTAACATAAATGAAATTCTTTAATTTCTGTCTACTCTAAGGTAGGTAGAGAGTTGCCACTTTGTCCATCGCCCCTCACAGAAACTTACAGCATTTGGTGTTCCACGACGGTCTCCCTTCCAAGTACTGACCATTCCCTTTCTTCATGTCCATTCAACATGCCTGCTTAGCTTTCGAGATCGGACGATCCCAGGAGTATTCATGATATTAGGTGCTGTGGAGTGGACATGAAGAAGATGTTTCCAGTAGTGGGAGAGACTAGGATCAAAGGGAACAGCCTCACAATAAAAGTACATTCCTTTATAACAGAGTTGAGGAAAATGTCTTCGACCTGAGGGTGGTGAATCTGTGGAATTCATTGCCACAGATGGCTATGGATGCTATGTTATTGGGAATATTTAAAACTGAAGTTGATAGGTTTTTTCCTTAGTAAGGGCATCAAAGGTTATGGAGAGAAGGCAGAGGAATTAGGTTAAAAGGAAAAATGCATCAGCTATAATTTGAATGGTGTAGCAGATTTGATGGGCTAAATGGCCTATTTCAGCTCAAATGGTCTTATTAATGATATATATTAGGGGTGACCAAACCACGGCTTGCAAGCCACATGTGGCACTTTGACATGTGATGAGCAGCTTGCAGAAGTATGTTGGCTGAGACAGGAATTGTACGAGCCGGTGCACACATTGGTAGTTTTAGTGGGCATGGCTTGCGATTGCCTGATTGCATCTCTCAAACATCTGAAGTTGATCGTATGTTGCAAATAAACAGGGCCTAAGGATTGATCCTGCAGCACTTCTCTGGTAATGACTGCCAACCAATGAAAGACTCTTTTATTCCTACTGGTTCCCTTCTGTCAACCAACTTCTTTTTCCTCCAAGTGTATTACACCAATCCCAATTGCTCTAATATTTCTCACTAACTTCTTATATGGGACACTATCAAAGCATTGTAAGCCATGCTGTTCAAGCTTGATCTTGGCAGTCACAAAAACAGTTTGAAATGTAAGTTAGTTAAAATGATGACTAATTGCTTAATCAAAGTTAATATTTTTTTCCAATTGCTCTTAAATATTAATACAATGGAGAAATGGCCACCTTTTTATGAGGTATTCTCATTAAAATATACTTGTAAGTAATTAATGACGTTGGAAATCTTTGTCCAGCATTTTAATTACCAGGAGATATAGCACAATTAGATGGATTACGAATGATTCATTTAATACCTACCACATGGACACATTTAAAGTTTAACAAGTGTTGAAAGCAATATTAAAAGTAATTTGTAACATAAGAAAACAAAAATACAGCAAATACAAGTAGCCATAAAGTTAATGATTTATCTTTCAATGTGTATCTAGTGATGTCACAAACATGATAATCAGGGTCATGCAAGGTTATAAATATTGCTAAAAACATGGTGTTCAGAGCAATGCAAGAAACTTCAAAATGAAGAAAACAAAGTGCTTTCTCATTGCAACCCTTGTCCTTTTCATTATTGTTGGTGAGTACAATCTCTTACAAATTAGTGCATTTCACCGCAATATTCAAAATGAGGATTGTTTTTCAAGTTATTATCAGTAATATTATCTTGACACAAGTAACATCTGAAAATGGAATGACAGTGAAATAAAAAATATAAATAACATATTTGCTTATTGACTGAAAATACATAGAACATCTGAGAGCATGCTAAATCTTCAATAATTTTCAAACCTGACGATCATTGGTCATTTTTCAACCTCTGTTTAAAATTGTTTTTATGTTGGATGGCTGGATCTCTTGCGTCAGCTCATGTCAGGCAGCATAGCCCATTTTTAAAGTCACTGCTTTTTGTTTGAATGCTATTGATGAGCAGCAGACAGCAAATAAATATAATTGCCAATTTATCTACTGACTTGTTCAGAAATCTCATTTGCTTCATTCATCAAGAACTGATTAGTAGTGGTTGAAAACAAATGCTGATAAAGCAAAATACTCAGATTATCTGAATAAGTTCTGAACATTTTTCAACACCATAATCAGTTATGCTCATTTCAGAATTTAGTTTGCTGGGAGTTCCCTTACATGCAGGTCTACAAAATGGATTTATTAAAAAAAGAAAAATAATGAGTTGGGCAACATAGTTGTCATAGCGGTAAGCATTATGACTTTACAGTGTCAGCGACTGGGTCCGAACCAGGGTTCGAAACCTGCGCTGTCTGTACGTAGTTTGCATGTTCTCCCCATCTCTGCGTGGGTTTTCAATAGAAATTCACCAAAAATAATGGTTAGTTAAACAAAAGTTGCTTTTAATTTCTTTTAAACATAAAAACAGGATCAAACTTTAACTTATTACTATTAACATAACTAACTTAACCCCCTTCTAATTCTAAGTTCATGTGTAATGGGTATATGTTCAAGAAAGTTCTTTGCTTCATAGTCCAATCTCACTTCTCACTCCTCCAAGTTCACCAGTATCAGCAAATTCTTATACTGTGCACAGAATTTAACATTTATGAATTTTCACCAGGCTCTGGAGAAGAGGTAAATGGTTACCACTTAGGAAGGTTCTAGTTGGTTTCAGAGAGAGATTTATTGCTCGTTGTACACACACACAAACTGATTACCTCCAATCAGTGTTTTGCCAAAGAAACTTGCCCCATCAGGGTTTCCAAATGATAACTTTTTCTTACAAGTCACCACAGAGTTCCTTTTGTTTCCCTTATTTCTGGTGAAACACTCTAGCCAGCCATTTCTTCTTGTAAGGACCACAAGGGATTTTCAACAGGCTGAACTCAGAACTCACAACCCATTTTTAAAATGGGGTTTTCTACAAGCTTCCAAAAGCCACTGTAGAAGTCAGCTCTCTCTCTCTCTCTCTCTCTCTCTCTCTCTCTCTCTCTCTCTCTCTCTCTCCCTCTCTTTCCCTCCCCCCCCCCCCCTCTGTCTTTGAGAAAGCATGTTTGGTCTTTTCTCTCTCTCTGCTTGCAAAATCACATGGCCCCTCTTAGAACAGCAAACTGCAATCAGCCAGATTTCTGGTACCGGAATCAGCTTCTGTCTGACCATCTATTGCTTTAAAGACAATAGTCCATTTACTCCACAGCATCAGTCCAGTTAACACCTACTTGTGAAGTTTCCATAGGCATTCTTCAAAGTTTCTGTAAAGTCACTGTGGACATGAAATCTCTCTTTCAGCAAAGTTCTTGCATTTTAAGTGAGATGTCTTTTGTGAAGTGTTGCTGTCTGGGACCTACACACTAAACCCCCACAATCTTTCTCTTTTAAAGACATATTAATATACAATATAAAATATAATCTAACCTGTAACACAATAAACACATTATTGTCCTTTTCTCACAAAATACGTTGGCTGTAAAACATCAATTCAACTCATCCTACAACTAGATGTGAAATGATTGTATTTTTCAGGTATGTCCAAAGCTAGCAACACTAATGAAGAAACTGAACAAGTAAGATCATTATTTGATTTGCTATTTGAAGGATTTTCTCAGGAGTTGTTTCATATTACTGAGTTGTGATATTTTTAATTCTTTGCAGCCAGCCTGTGATAATTACAATTTGCCTGCATGCTCGAGGCAATATGCTCCGGTTTGTGGCACAGACTCCAAAACATATACAAATGAGTGTATTATGTGTGTTGAGATCATGTAAGTTAATTAATGCTTTCATATTAGTAAAGGACTTGTAAAGATAGATCAAATTAACCCATAGTCTATTTGCAAAAATATTAGGAAGATATTTTATGATATCATGAATTATATAAATTAGTTATGCAATATTAAACCAAATTTAGGAATTCTACAAATAAAATATTCAATATTATAAGGCATTTCCTGGCCTTTAGAAAAGCTGCCTGACCCATTGATTTCCTTTTCACTTTCTTGTCTCTTTTGTCTGCACGTATCTAGAGCAGTTTTTTTTTCAAACATTGTGGCTTTATGAAGTAGTTGGCCTTCTGATTCCAAGTACCATCATGTAAAAGGACAGAACAAGCTTCAATTTTGAAATGCTACTCCTACTTAATGTCCCAAGATATAACTACCTGCAAACCTTGTTAAGGAATATTTAAACATTTTTAAAACATTAAAATCAATGTATTAATTAATATATTAAGGTGGTGGTTTTCAAACATTTTCTTTCCACTCACATACATCAAAACTTGTTATCACTATGCCATAGGTGCTCTGTGATTAGTAAGGGATTACTTAAGGTGGTATGGGAGTGGGTAAAAAAAAAGGTTGAAAACCACTGGTTCATTAACACCCAAGTGTTAATTAAATATTTTGCTTGAGAAAAATTGTCATTGGCCCATTTTCTTTGGAGTTATGAAACCTTGCACATAATGAATCAATTAGGTATGATTAAAACAGTGGTTTTCAACCTTTTTCTTTCCACTCCCATACCACCTTAAGTGATCCCTTACTAATTACGGAGCACTTATGGCATGGGAATTATTTAAGGTGGTATGGGAGTGGAAAGAAAAACACTATTAAGGTACTAAAAAGCTCTAGAAACATCTTAACAAATCTAATGTAATTCACTCAAAGGATGACTTTGAAACTTGTATCACTCCCTGACAGCTGGTCTTCTTCATTGAAATTAATGAAGGGTTAAGCAGACTGCTTCTTCAGACTAACTGCTGGGGAACTGGATGAAGTTGGAATCCCTCTGTAGGGCTCCCCTGAGAATCTAATGTCGGAGTTCAGCAGCTGCAGGTGGGAAATCTGCAACTTTACAGTGACTCTCACATGCAGAAGTTCTGATGGCCCTGAGGGCAATGCCAGCAATTCCACAAAGAGCTTTTGGAATTTTTCAGTAAAAAGACTGAGCATGCATTTTTAAGACTGAGCCATTCAGTTTGTAGATAAGCAAGAATAATAAGGAACACATTAAGAGAGAAGGGCTGCGAATCAGCTATACTCGACTAGAATAGCAATGCTACATTATAAATTTGTGTGCTGGAAGTAAAATTGAAATACTATTCTCACACAGAATCGTAGTTATAACATTAGTGTGGCAGAAGGCCCCAGATAATTTATTGAAATTAATTCCATGGGAATACCCATTAAGACTAAAATGTATTTGACATTTTTTGTCAATGCATAATAATTCAAAGGTATGAGTCTTAAACTATGGTATAGAATTAAAATCAATAACAATACTATCGAATGCTGAGTAAATGAGAGCTTTTCTGAATTAATGTGGAAAAAAATAGATATATTAAAACATCCAAGGCCATGGCAATGAATTATTGCTGTGATAACTTTATTCATGGGAATATATCAGTATGATTCAGATGTTCATCTTGAAGTTCTGCCATTTTCAAGATACAGTGTTTACTTCAGTTTAGAAATGTACCGAAGTTCTCACCTGTACCCAAAAATCTTTAGATATTGTCAATTTGCCAGTAGTAAAATTAAATAAAGGTCAATAATTGCTGTTACAGTAAATATACTCCATTCTATTTCAGGCAAAGAAAGACCAACATTCGTATAAAGAAAAGAGGAGAATGCTGACGTTACACATTCAGCACCAGAAAATAAAATGCATTTCTCCAAAACCTATGACTTACTTGTTGGTAAAATAAATGTAATAGTTACTTACTGTGCGTTCATTCTATTTCCTTTCTTTTAACTGTCAGAATAATCAAAGTTCAGATTTATTGTCAGACTACATACATGACATCGCATGCAACCTGACAATTCTTTCATCATGCAGGCCAGGCAAAATTTATACTTAACAGTAAGTGCCAAAAACTGTACTCAAGTAAAGATACATACACAAAAGAGAGAAATGTAAACAAACTATGCAATGCAGAAAAAATATTAACATAACATATAACATAACAATTACAGCACGGAAACAAGCCATTAGGCCCTTCTAGTCCGCACCGAACCAAACACCCCTTTCTAATCCCACCTCCCTGCACAATGCCCATAACCCTCCATCTTCTTCTCATCCATATACCTGTCCAACCTTTTCTTAAATAATACAATTGACTCCGCCGCCACTATTTCTCCCGGAAGATCATTCCACACAGCTACCACTCTCTGAGTAAAGAAGTTCCCCCTCATGTTACCTCTAAACCTCTGCCCCTTAATTCTTAACTCATGTCCTCTTGTTTTAAACTTTCCTCCTCTTAACGGAAATAGTCTATCCACATCCATTCTGTCTATCCCTTTCATAATCTTAAATACTTCTATCAAATCCCCTCTCAACCTTCTACGCTCCAAAGAATAAAGACCCAATCTGTCCAATCTCTCCCCATACTCCAGATGCTTAAACCCAGGCAACATTCTGGTAAACCTTCTCTGCACTCTCTCCACTCTGTTTATATCCTTCCTATAATTAGGCGACCAGAACTGCACACAGAACTCCAAATTAGGCCGCACCAACGTCTTATACAATCTCAACATCACCTCCCAACTCCTATATTCCATGCAATGATTGATAAAGGCCAGCATACTAAAAGCCTTCTTCACCACCCTATTCACGTGAGTTTCTACCTTCAGGGAACGATGTACCGTTACTCCTAAATCTTTCTGCTCTTCTGTATTCCTCAATGCTCTCCCATTTACCACATATGTCCTATTCTGATTCTTCTTACCAAAATGAAGCACCTCACACTTATCAGCATTAAATTCCATCTGCCATTTTTCAGCCCACTTTTCTAAGCAGCCCAAATCCCTCTGCAATCCTTGAAAACCTTCTTCATTATCCACTATTCCACCTATCTTAGTATCGTCTGCATATTTACTAATCCAATTCACCACCCCATCATCTAGATCATTAATGTATATAACGAACAACAATGGGCCCAATACAGATCCTTGAGGCACACCACTGGTCACCGGCCTCCAACCTGACAGGCAATTATCCACTACCACTCTCTGGCCTCTCCCTTTCAGCCAATGTTCAATCCATTTGACTATCTCAAAATTTATACCTAAAGACTGCACCTTCCTAACTAACCTTCCATGTGGTACCTTATCGAAGGCCTTACTGAAGTCCATATAGACAACATCCACTGCGCTACCCTCATCCACATTCCTAGTCACCTCTTCAAAAAATTCAATCAGATTGGTCAAACATGACCTTCCTCCCACAAATCCATGTTGAGTGCTCCTGATCAGACCCTGTCTATCCAGATGTTTATAAGTACTATCTCTAAGAATTTTCTCCATTAATTTACCTACCACAGACGTCAAACTTACAGGCCGATAGTTGCCAGGCTTCCTCCTTGAACCTTTTTTAAATAACGGAACCACATGCGCAATGCGCCAATCCTCCGGCACTATCCCCATATCTAATGACATTTGAAAAATTACCGCCAGAGCCTCTGCTATTTCCTCCTTCACTTCTCTCAATGTCCTGGGGAAGATCCCGTCTGGTCCCGGAGACTTATCCACCTTTATATTCTTCAAAAGCCTTAAAACTACACCTTTTGTAATCTCTATATTCCCCATATTTACCCAATTTGCTTTTTTTATCCCACATCTCCCAATATCCTTCTCCTTAGTGAATACCGAAGAAAAGAAACTGTTCAATATCTCCCCCATTTCTCTAGGTTCCACACACAGTTTTCCACTCTGATTTTCTAAGGGACCAATTTTGTCTCTAGCTTTCCTCTTACCATTAACATATCTGTAGAACTCTTTTGGATTAGTTTTCACCCTGCTTGCCATAGTTTTCTCGAACCTTCTTTTAGCTTTCCTAAAGATTCCTCTTACATTCAATGTATCTTTCAAACATCTCCTTAACTCCATGCTTCTTATATCTAATGTACGCCTCCCTTTTTCTTCGAACCAAGTTTCCAATATTCCTTGAAAACCACGGCTCTCTCAAACCTTTTGCCCCTCCTTTTAACCTAACAGGAACATAAAGCTTTTGCACTCTCAAAATCTGATCTTTAAAAGACTTCCATCTCTCTACTACATCCTGCCCATAAATCAAATTGTCCCAATGCACACCCTGCAAGTCCTTTCGCATCTCCTCAAATCTAGCTTTTCCCCAATCAAAAACCTCAATCCTTGGCCCTGATTTCTCTCTTTCCATAATGACATTGAAGCTGATGGCATTATGATCACTGGACCCGAAGTGCTCGCCAACACTAACCTCCGTCACTTGACCCATCCCATTTGCCAACAGTAGATCTAACACTGCTCCTTCTCTGGTCGGCACCTCTACATTTATTCAGTAATAAATAATGAGCAAAGTAAGAGCTGTTAAATGAGTCTCTGATTGAGTTTGTTGTTTGGGAATTTGATGGCGGAGGGGTTGCAACTGTTCCTGAACCTGGTGATACAAGTCTTGTGACACCGATATCTCTTCCTTGATGGCATCAGCAATTTCACACTCTCTATCTCTGATTCCCCAATGATCACTGGATTGTTAATCTCTCGGTTACTCTTCCTAAAGTCCACAATTAACTCCTTGACTTTGGTGACATTGAGTGCAAGGTTGCTGTTAGAACATCATTCAGCCAAGTTTTCAATCTCACACCTGTATCCTGACACAACACTCATTTGTATCATGTGATATAATATTTGTAGATGTATTTGGGAGATAAATTGGTAAAATTAGAGTCGGTTACACACATACACACACTTTAAAACAGATATTATTTGAAATACTGAAGAATTCATATTCAGTGACTTTACAGAAACTATGGAAAATGCTATGCACATTTCACAAGTAGGTGTTAATTGAAATGATGTCATAGAATGAATAGAGCATTGTCTTGAAGGGGTCAGGGGATCTGTGTTGAAAATTTTTACAAGACTTCTGTCCTTTCTGCAAAGTGCTTGCTCAGAGATGATTGAGAGGTTTGTTTACCTAAAACAACAGATGGGAGCAGAAGACTAACTCCTATTGTTTGCTGGAGAAGGAGGGAGTTTTGCAAGTGAGAGAGAAGGGGAGGGAGGGAGGGAGAGAGAGAGAGAGAGAGAGAGAGAGAGCGAGCGAGCGAGCGAGAGAGAGAGAGAGAGAGACACCTGAAAGACAGAAGTTATCATCTGGAGAACCCTGATGGGGCAGTATCATCAGCAAGACATTGAGGTGACTAATGGGGGTACCTCAGTTGTGGAAATCCTGGAACAACACATCTCTCTTTGCAAACCTACAAAGAACCTTCTTGAGTGGTAAACATTACTTTTTGAGCACCAAAGCCTGGTGAACTTTATACATGTTAAATTCTGTGCACAGTATAAGAATTGCCTGCAATCAGAGAACTTGGAAGAATGAAAAGTGAGATTGAACACTGAATCAAAGAGCTTTTCTTAAATTTACACACACACTACATACACGTGCACTTAGAATTAAAAGGGGGTTAAGTTGAGTTAGTTAAGTTAATATAGGTAAGTTAAAGTTTGATTCTGTTTTCATGTTTAAAAATATTTGAAAAACAACTTTTGTTTAAGTAACTACTTGTCTTGGTGAATGTCTATTGCTGCTGGGTTTTGGAGTCCTTTGAGCTCGTAACAATACAGCCCACTACAACACCCTTTTTTACACAGCAATTTTGAAGATGGTGTTGTTGTCATATCGAGCCACAGTCATAGGTGTAAAGCGAGTAGTGCAAAGGGCTAAGTGCACAGCTCTGTGGTGCTCTGGTGCTGATGGAATTTGTGAAGGAGATGTTCTTACCAATCCACACTGTTGCAACTATTTTCCTTTATAATCGCTTGCTGTTGCTTGCTGAATTAAGAATTCAAATGAATCCATACTAAAGTTGAGTTGAGTTTTTCACAGTATATTAAACATTACATCAGTTATTACAAGCCAATAAAACTTGATTAAACAATTAAATGATTAAATGGTCAATAAAACTTGTCAGAACAAAACTAATTCCTTCCATTTCATAGAACAAAGAAAATCAAAACTGACCATTTATCATAAACACGCAGAGAGAGAGAGAGAGAGAGAGAGAGAGAGAGAGAGAGAGCTAGCTAACCTTGAAGCAAGATGTTACTAGGAGACAGCATGAAATATCTCCACATCTTCTGGCTGCTTGTAGAATTTGCTTGCAACCAGCATTTTAACCCTTACAATACCAGCCCCTAATTATTTTTTTTTAAATTTACCATTACAAAGAAAATAATCAAACATAGTACAAAGAAGTACAAAACAACTCTGATTACTGGACCTATGTCAGATAAATGCTTTTTCTTTGGACAGCAAGTAAGGTTATCAAAGGTTGCAGAGGGATCTGGACCAGCTAGGAGAATGGACCAGAAAATGGCAAATGAAGTTTAATGCAGACATGTGTGAGGTAGGAGATATAGAGTAAATAATAAGGCACTAAGGAGTGTGGAGGAGCAGAGGGATCTAGAAGGGCAGATATATTGTTCTCTGAACGTGGTGTTGCATGCGGACAGGGTTGTAAAGAAAGCTTTTGGTATCTTAGCCTTTTTAAATCAAAGTATTGATTATAGGAGTTGGGATGTTATGTTGAAGTTGTTTAAGACATTGGTAAAGCCAAATTTGGAATATTGTGTGCAGTTCTGGGCACCTAACTACAGGAAGGATATCAATAAGATTGATAGAATGCAGAGAAGATTTACTAAAATGTTGCCAGGTCTTCAGGAGTTGAGTTACAGGAAATATTGAACAGTTTAGGACTTTATTCCTAAGAAGAATGAGGGGAGATTTGATAGAGGTTTACAAGATTATGAGAGGTATAGACACAGTAGATGTAAATAGGCTTCTTCCACTTAGATTGGAGGAGATAAAAACAAGAGGTCATAGTTTTTAGCTGAAGAGGGCAAGGTTTAGGGAGAACATTAAGGGGAAGTTTTTCACTCAGAGGGTGGTGGGATTGTGGAATGAGCTGCCATCTGATGTAGTGAATGCAGGCTCGATCGTATGTTTTAGGAGTAAATTGGATAGGTACATGGATGTGAGAGGACTGGACGGTTTTATGGGAGCAGGTCAATGGGACTAAAGAGATGATGGCCTGCATAGACTAGAGAGACTGAACAGCCTGTTTTCTGTGCTGTATCATTCCTTGGTTCTAATTGGTTAATTAAAAAAAAAACAGACCAGTAGCAACAGCAAATCATTTGTATTAATGTTTAAACAACAACAATTGAAGGCTTTTTAAGCATTAAAAAAATATTTAATTCTCACCAAAAAATGCTGGCCGCAAGCCCGCCATTGATAACCGAGACGAATCCAACCATCACTGCCAATCACCGAGATTTCCCAACCGCCATTGCTGATCCCCAACATAAACCCAGACTGCCGCTGATCTCCAGGGAGGCTTCCCGGGCCAGTGGAACACTCACTGGCATGTCGGTCACTGGAACGTGATGCTGGAATCCCGACTCTGAATCCTCCCTTAGGCCTACTGCACAGGTATGCAGGCAAGTAGGCTGAGGAGATGATTTGGAGTCAGCATCTGGAGTGCCGAGAGGGGAGGGAGAGAAGGCGATGGGGGGGAAGGGGAAGTGAGGAAACACCACTGAGCCCAAGGCTTGGAAACAATGGCGTGCAGTTTGAGAGGGAGAGTTGGAGAGAAAAGTCAATAGGGGAAGGTAAAGAAGAAATGAAAAGAGAGAGGGGAGGGAGTTACCTGAAACGAGGACAATCATTGTTCTAATTTTATGTCGAGTGAATTTTTTTCAACTTGTGAGGTCATTTTGGCTCCGATAAACTTTCAGATACATGAAGATTCCTAATTTGTTTAAAATTTTTTAAAAATTGGATAAATAAGGATTTTGGAGAATCCATTTCAGATAATTGGAGTTGTACTGGAGTTGTACATAGATGGGTTAAATTTTCAAAGAAAGTGAACGTCAATTTTCAAAGCTTTCTGCTTCTTGTAAAAGACAGGTTTTGGTAATTGGTCTGTTCAGAAAATAATTTTAGTCTTGATCCAAAAATGACGTACAAGTCTTCTTTCATCCTGGATGGTAACAAAAATCTTCCCCATCAACTAGGAATCTCAAGGTGCAGAATGTTCCATGACATTTATTCCACTTTTCATCTGTGAATCTCTTTCTCCAGGCAAAAGCAGATTATCTCCATCTCAGCATCAATCAGTTCTTTAACTGTGATACGTCCCTTTACTTAAGTCTCAAGATCACCTCTCTTTTGTGGTAAATTTCCTTGATTAATGTTATCTGATTGAAACTAAGCAGGAACATTGCTTGCTTGTTTGTTCTGTCTGCTACGATTCAGAAACCATTTTTAAAATCTGAGCATTCTTGCTATTGCCCTTTTCAAACTATTCCAGGAGGAGAAATGATGGATTAAGCGAGTCACTGTATCCATTTGTTCATTTGCAATCTTACTTTTGATTTCAAGGTCTTCTGGTAAAATTTATTTTAATTTATCAGGATTTTGAGACCACTCATTTGAGGCTGGAGAGAAAAAAAAACAAGGCCCTGACACCCACGTTTTACTTTTCAAAAAAAACTTGGGCTTTCAAACCTCAGGAAGCCAGATTAGCCGGATTGTTAACTTCATTGGAGGTGAGACTTTATCAATTTCTGTGATTCTGTTAACCAGGAAAGTTCTAAACCCTGTGGTTTTATTGTTGATGTATTTGGGCACAGAGGTGCTATCCGTCCAAAATATGGAGTCTTTTTTTTTTCATCTGCAACTCTTTTTTCAACGTTGTGTCCATTCTTCTTGCCATTGTAGTCGCCATTAGCTATTGATAGAATTTCCCCCCCCCCCCTTCTTGTGAGAGGTCGGTCCTTCAAAATGATTTTGAACTTAAAAGGGCCACACTGAACACACCTAAAGTCCTCTTAGCAGGAAGGTTGTCATGGTCCAAGCTCAAATTCTTCATTCCTTTTGCTCTCTCTCTTTCAGGTATGGAAGCCAATACTCGGCAACTGTTATTTGTCAGTTTGGTAAGTAATAAAAAAAACCTTTGAAACAGATCACTTTAAGCTCATGATGAAGAGCTATTGCTTCCTTTACTGTAGCTGTAGAAGTGAGACAGTCATCCACATAGAAATGATTCCTGATGGTTCTTATAGGTTGAGAGCTGAGTTGCTCCATATTGTCCTCAGCACACTTCCAAAGGACAAAATTCGCACAACTTGTTGATGAGGTCACTCCAAATAGATGTTCTGTCATTCTATATTCTACCATGTTCTGACCGTAGTCTCCATCAGGCCACCAAAGGAATTGTAACAAGTCACGGTCTTCATTCGGTACTTTCACCTGGTGGGACATTGCTTCATTATCTGCAGTAATGACATAGGTTCTTTAATGAATGTAGTTAAGACTCCTATCAACATACTGGTCAAATCAGGACCCTGTAAGTGTTGAGAATTTAGTGAACACCACCACCACCACCTCCCATAGGTCGCTCCACAATCAAACACCACACAAAATTTTTCTTCTGTGGATGCAAAACTCCATGGTGTGGTAAATACCATTTTTTGCAATCACTATGTCCAAAAATATTATCTGGCACTTTCTCTGCATATCCTTTGGATATCACATCAGACACACATTTGGTGTAGTCTGAATAAAAGGAAGAAACTTTCTTGAATCTTCTCTTTAAATTCAGTGCACGTTGTTTGAAAACACTTCTAGTGACAGGCATGCATATTTCTCTTGTCTTCAAAGGTCATCCAATGCACTAATGATCATTAACCAGCTTGGCAGATGTTGACACTGATTCCAAGAACTGCTGGTCTTCCTTTGAATGTTCTTGGTGTTCATTGATGCACTCAGGAAAGTCATTCTTGAACTGCTGCTCCCACAGCTTATCAAGCTTAACAAATGATATCTTGTTGACACTTATAGCCACTGATTTGAAAGCTCTTTTCTTTATCCTAATGGTCCATTAATCATCCAACTAAGCATAATTTTGACAGCGTAAGGTCCATCTCCCACACTCTTTATCATATTTAGTAGTTCCAGAGCTTTTGGAACATCTGTACTAATCAGCAATTCAATCTCAGAGTTGATTTTGTGCAAACAAACATTTCTTAAATGCGTCCATGGTTCAGTGATGTTTTGATGCGGGATGTTCCCTTTATGCACAGGCACAGTTTTCTGAGTGTATACACCTGAGAGTTCAGAAAAAGGCATTACCATTCAGTCCAGCGATCTCTAGGCCCAAAACAATGTTGGTTTCAATGTGTTTAAGTTGACCTATAGTTCTCAATAGAATTTTTGTTCTTCTTCCTTGTAGATTAAGCTTAATCATTAGCTCCACAGTGAAAAATGACACAGTGCTTCCTTGGTCGAGAAATTCATAAGTATGCACTATTGCACTTCCTTTCTTGGCCTTGACCTGGACAGGGATCATTAAAAGTTTGCAGTTATTTTCACCAACCCCTGTAAAACCATTTGTTAATACCAGGGCTATGGCACTGTTTTCTTCTGCTTCTCTTCTTGTTGTTTGATCTTTTTTGTATTCTCCTTTTCTTGGAAGATATGTAACATTTTGGGATGCTGCAGCTGAGTCACTTTTTGGAGTTTTTGCTGATGTGTCCTTTACACAGACAGCCAAAACATACTCCATTTTCCTGCAAAAAAGTGATTTTCTCACTGTGCCTCTTCTTTTCCATCTGTGCACACTTTTCCAAACTGTGCTTATCCTTACAGAACAAATATTTTTTCACAACAGGCAAATTTTCATTTTCCTTAATTGATAATTTAACTCATTCTAGGTACAAAAGTTTGAAGCCTGGCACCTCCGGTTTCAGAGCAGTTTCTTTTCCCACCAACTATCCCACTCTGCATTACCTGAACCGTACATCACTAGAAGACCACCAAAGGTCTCTCTGTACTACAGAACCAACATATTTTTTGCATTACTGGCCAAATGTGAATATTTAAATTTAAATGTATACATACAGCTCTGTAACTGACTCTTCCAGCCCACGAGCCTGTGCAGCTCAATTATCCCAGTTCATTTTGCAGGGTAGGAGGAAACCAGAGTACAAGGAGGAAACCCACACAGACATGGGCATAATATACAAACCCTTTACAGATAGTGCCAGATTCAAAACCCGATTGCTTGCGATGCAAAAACATTGTGTTAATCATTATGTTAACCGTGCTACCTTGAAATCATTTTATTATTTCTTTTCTCTTAGATTTATATTTATTGTCCTTTTTTCTCTGTATGGCATCTTAATTATATTTGATGTATTGTTAATGTGTGGATACAATAAGAATTTCATTGCATCTGTACATTGTACTAATGTACATGACAAAAAATTCTCTTTCATGCATTCATTCATTCACTAAACCAAAAAGTTTCCTTCAAGCAGTTTAACAGTGATTATAAATGAAGAATGAAGTAGCACAATTTAAGCTTGAAGCTGTACTTGGCATATATGATTGTGATAATCTAAAGCAGAAAGTAGTAAATACAAAATTATGTCTGACTGAAGTCAGTTACATTTTGCTTGTTCAACACCATACTATCTTCTGAATCAGAATCAGAATTTATTGTCATGAACAAGTCACGAAATTTGTTGTTTTGTGGCAGCGTCACAGAGCAAACATTCATATTATAACCCTCTTACAACATTACAATTAAAAAAATAGTGCATGAAAAGTAAGGCAGGGTCTTTGGTTCATTGATTATTCAGGAATCTGATGGCAGCGGGGAAGAACCTGTCCTTGTTCCGTCGAGTGCTCGTCTTTAGGTTCCTGTATCTTTTTCCCAATGGAAGCAGAGTGAAGATGGCATGTCCTGGTTGTTGGGGGTCCTTGAGTATACAAACTGATTTTTAAAGACACCACTGTAGAGCGCGTCGAAAGAACCAAAGGCTTGTTGATCCAAACCTAGGTTTTTATTAACTAAAAGACTGGAGCATATCACATGTAGGTTGGTAATGGGGACAGTGGAGTCCTGCGTGAGGACATCATGCAACGTGTACGTGATGACGTCATGCAAACAGTTGGGCCTGAAGAGACAGCGTCGAGGAGTTGGTGTTGCTGCCAGCAGCCTGCTGGGGTGTCGGCCAGCCAATGGTAAGTGTTGGGGGTCGCTTCTTGCTGTTGGCAGTGGGGTGGTCAGTCGGGCAGTCATCAGTGGTCGTGGCGGTGGGTACCGGGTCGGTAGCATTGGTCGCAGTGGCGGGTACCTGGTCAGCTGCCTTGGTGGTGGTGGGTCTCCAGTCAGCAGCATCGGTAGCGGTGGTGGGTGTGGTGTGTCCCTGGTCGGCAGCAGCGGCGTGTCCCTGGTCAGCAGTGGTGGTGGGTCCCTGGTCGGCAGCACTGGCGGTGGGCTCAGCAGTGATGGTGGCAGCACTGTGTTTGATGATGGCCATTTTGGAGCAACAGACTACAGCAAAGTGGCCATTTTTAAGGCACTTCTGGCACCTGGCTTTTCTTGCCGGGCACTGGGACCTGCTGTGCTTGTTCCTCCCGCAGAAATAACACTTCAGGGTCGCAACAAGTCATCGGTGTGCAGGGTGGGGGGTAGTAGGGTAGAGGGAGGGCATCCTACTCACATCAGAGCTTGGGGTCCAGACCCGAGAGTACACATCCATACTTAAGACTGCATCCTCCATCGTCTCTGTGATCCAGATCACGTCCTCTAGGTTTTCTCCCCCATGCTCTAGCAGGCGCTGCCTCACCTCATTCGATCGAACCCTGGCCACAAAGGCATCCCGAATGAGTTCGTCTGTGGTCTCTGCAGCAGTTCTGTCTGTGCAGGCACAGTCCCTGCCCATTGCTCTTAGTGCTTGAATATAAGCTCTACAGGACTCACCGGGCTGTTGCCTCTTTGTTGCAAGTTTGTACCAAGCATAGACCCTCTTCACTGGTCGTTCATAGAGCCCTTCAGCACCTTCATGGCTGCGGCATAACTGATCACGTCCTGGATGTTCTGGTAGACTCTCGGGGGCACCATAGTCATCAATATTAGTAGTCAATGGCTGTCCTCTATCACGGCAGGGTCAGAGAGTTGTAAGTATGTTTCAAAGCATCTCACCCAGTGCTTAACGTCATTCGAGGCTGTAGTTGACTGTGGGTCAATGTCGAGGTGTTCCAGCTGTAGCGTACATTCCATCCCTTCTAAACATTTTAGTTAATAAAACTGTAGAGCGCTTCGAAAGAACCAAAGATTTGTTGATCCAAATCAAGGCTTTTATTAACTAAAAGACTGGAGCATATCACATGTAGGTCAGCCAGTCCAAAATGACCTGGTCTGGCTAGGAGCAATCCTTTAAGACCTGCCAGTAGGTGTGGCTAGGCTCTCAGCCAATCACAGTCATCCAACACTACAATCTATACATATACATGACAACCACTTCATGTCAATGTCCTTGATGGAGTGAAGTCTAGTGTCTGTGATATTGCAGCCAAGTTAACAACCCTCTGGAGTTTAATCTTGTCCTGAGAAATGGCGACTCCATATCCGGCAATGATCCAACCAGCCAGAATGCTCTCCACAGTAGTCACGTAGAAGTTTATGAAAATATTCGGTGACATACAGAATCTCCTCAGACACCTCACAAAGTATAGCCGGTGGTGAGCCTTCTTTATGATTGCATCCACATGGAGACTCCATGACAGATCCTTGGAGATGTTGACACCCAGGAATTTGAAGTTCTTGACCCTCTCCACTACTGAGCCCTCAATAAGGACTGAGCCATGTTCCACTGACTTCCTCCTGAAGTCCACAATCATCTCCTTGGTTTTGCTGACGTTGAGCACAAGGTTGTTGTCATTACACCATTCAATGAGCTGAATTGTTTTGCACTAACAAAATATGCAAAAAAAATTATTAATGTTCATATTTCATGTCTATCAGGGTGTGAAGATACAGGTGTTTCTGTGTTCGGCATTTCAGGCTCAAACTTTAGCAAGTACTAAGTGTTACATTAGCAATTGGTCATCAAAGAATCAAGAATATTTTGTAATGTGTAATGCAGTGTTGAGTCAGAAACCTTTAAGTACAATTTGCCTCCAAGATAAAATCATTGTACATCATACATCTTGCCTTCAATTTCTTTTCAACATTCCATGTGAACTGTTCCCTTATTAATTAATTCACTTTTCACTGATTCACTTTTCCAACTTTGCCAACTCCTCCTCCTTTCTCAGCTACCTTGCCTGTAACTGCAGGAGGAGCAACATTTACATGCATTCACCTTCTCTTCTCACCAGCCTGGATTCATTTTTGGCTGTCTTTATGATTCCTAATAAAGGCCCAATCCCCTCCCTCAGTATTGCATTGGAATCGAACCAACAGCATGTAAGCTATGACTGTAAGTTTATAGTGATTAAAGTCTATTAATCTTGACTTCTAGTCTGTTGGGTCTAATTGATAGTGCTACACCCTTCTCCCTAATAAGCTGGTCAAGCCTTTCCTTAAATGCATCTATACAATTCATTTCAACCACTCCAGCAGAGAGTTCCATTTCTCATTAAACTTTGGGCTAAGAAGTTTCTTCTGAATTACTTGGTTTCATAAAGATTAAGGAATTAAGGAATCAATTGGCCAGTTTCTGAGTTAGAGAAGGATAGGGCAGAGAGAGAGAGAGAGAGAGAGAGAGAGAGAGAGAGAGAGAGAAAGAGAAAGAGAGAGAGAGAGAGAGAGAGAGAGAGAGAGAGAGCGAATGCACTAAATATTTAATTAATTGTTAAGATTTCACTACATTAAGCTTTACAAACATATATTGCATCCTGGTTATTTGCCTTGAATGATAAATGATGAAAATATTACAAGAGTTTAGGGCTTTGAGAATATTTTTTTTTCCCCGTGATATGATTGACTGTAAGAATCTCCTGGATATAATGTATGTCTCCTGGATATAAATTAATTCAATTTCAGGTACTGCATGGAAATAGGCCTTTCTGGCCCGTGAGCCCATGTTGCCCAAATATACCTATGTGATCAATTAACTTATTAACCCAGTACATCTTTGGAATGTGGGAGGAAACCAGAGCACCTGGAGGAAACCCAATCGGACACAGGGAGAACATATAAACTCCTTACAGATGGTTCCAGATTCGAACTCGGGTCACTGGTGCTAAAATGGTGTTATGCAAAGAGCTACGCTAATCATGCTCTCCTACTTAGTACCTGTATCTGTGTATCTTGTAATTGCTACTGACCCACGACTGCATCGTCAGATCCAGCTTCAAGTGTCATCAAGTTTGAAGATGACACAACAGTAGTTGGTCTCATCACCAACAATGATGAGTCTCACTATAGAGAAGAGGTGGGAAATCTCGTGAGAGTAACAACCTGAGTCTCAACATGGACAAGAGGAAGGAGATAATCATGGACTTCCAGGAACAACCACCCTCCACTACATATCAACAACTCTGTAATGGAGCTCATTTAATTAATGACCTGTCATGGACACTGAATGTCTCCTCACTTGTCAGGAAGGCATAACAGCAACTGCCCTTCCTGAGAAGACTACAGCGGATAAGGCTACCAGCAAGCATAACGTCAACCTTCTACAGGAGTTCTGTCAAGAGCATCCTGGCCAGATGCATCACAGAATGGTACAGTTGCTGCAGAGAAAAGAAATGGAGGTCTATTCACAGGACCATATAAGTGGCAGAGAGGACCACTGGAGTTTCCCTCTGCTCCTCCTTCCCCCTGTGATCTACCAGGATCATTGTCTAAAGAGGACACACTAAATAATTGAGAACCCCTTCCACATTGGGAAAGAGATATAGGAGTATCAGAGCCAGAACCACAGGTGGAGGAACAGCTTTTTCCCATAGGCAGTGAGAATGCTGAATGACCAAAGGAACTGCTCACACTGACCATTTGAGACTCTCATTTTCATGAAAAAAAAATCTATTTATTTATTTGTATATACAAATACTTGTCCCTCATGTGTATTGCTTGTTTGTATCTGTGCAACCTCTGGTTGAGTTTTGTACCGAGGTCCAGAGTACGCTGTTTCATCAGGTTGTACTTGTGAATTCAGATGACAATTGACTTGACTAATTACTTAGTATCTTGTATAAGATTATCCATCTTCCTTTATATTTGTACCCAGATGTCTTGATTTGTTGCTGATAGTTGCTGCCCTGTTAGATGATTTCTGTGAGTAGTTTGGGCGATTCTTCTCTTGGAATGCTTCTTTGCATGCCAATTTGAGCACTCTGTGCATATTAGTACTAGCTATGGACACATCCATAAATATTATGTGCATTTAGAAGAAAGTGTGAATTATTAAATTCCTTCTTTTCAGTTTATAGGAAATTAAATTTCACTTAAAGGATTCCTGGTTCAGTTTTGGATTCACTAATGTTGATCTCAGTAACAACTGAAGCAAAAGATACAGGTCAGAGATCAGGTCCAGGGAGTATGGTTGGGCAGAGACCAGGCAGCCAATAGTCCAGTTAAGACCCTTTACGGTGGATTGTTGAGGGACATGTGAACTCTCCATATGGAATGTGATGGGAATGGGAATTATAAGGTCCACCACGTGCTCTTTCTCTTTGCTCTTCAATCTTGGGATGAACCCTGCTCCACTTCAGATCGCAAACTGTGGACAATGCCGGAGAAGTCATTGGAATGGTGTGTACGACATAGGGATTGGGGCTGTTAGACAGTATCGGAGCCGTGCCCACATTAGACAAGGAATCGCAGGTAGCACATTTTAATCCTTGGTTGTTATCAGTCAGTACACAGTTGTTAGTATTGATAGTGTTAAGTTCGATGTGACTGGGTTTTAATGTGTTTGTATTAGTGTAATCTTTTGTAACAACCAACTGAAAAACCTCACAAAGATAAGCGTATACAGAGCCGTTGTCATACCCACACTCCTGTTCGGCTCCGAATCATGGGTCCTCTACCGGCACCACCTACGGCTCCTAGAACACTTCCACCAGCGTTGTCTCCGCTCCATCCTCAACATCCATTGGAGCGCTTACACCCCTAACGTCGAAGTACTCGAGATGGCAGAGGTCGACAGCATCGAGTCCACGCTGCTGAAGATCCAGCTGCGCTGGATGGGTCACGTCTCCAGAATGGAGGACCATCGCCTTCCCAAGATCGTGTTATATGGCGAGCTCTCCACTGGCCACCGTGACAGAGGTGCACCAAAGAAAAGGTACAAGGACTGCCTAAAGAAATCTCTTGGTGCCTGCCACATTGACCACCGCCAGTGGGCTGATAACACCTCAAACCGTGCATCTTGGCGCCTCACAGTTTGGCGGGCAGCAACCTCCTTTGAAGAAGACCGCAGAGCCCACCTCACTGACAAAAGGCAAAGGAGTAAAAACCCAACACCCAACCCCAACCAACCAATTTTCCCTTGCAACCGCTGCAATCGTGTCTGCCTGTCCCGCATCGGACTTGTCAGCCACAAACGAGCCTGCAGCTGACGTGGACTTTTTTACCCCCTCCATAAATCTTCGTCCGCGAAGCCAAGCCAAAGAAGAAGATTAGTGTAATGCATTTGCATTATTATTTTTAATTTTTAATCATTGATTTTTATGCTTTTACCTGGGTTGAGTGGGAGGGAGGTTAAAGGATGGTGGGGATGGGGGGGGGTGGGGAAGGTGGAGGGGGGGAAGGAAAAAGGAAGGACTCGGCAAACAATAGTCTGAAAAAGGGGAGGATTGTTCTCCTATAATATCAGTCTGTAAAACTATAAATAAAATTTTCAAAAAAAAAATTGCCAACACAGCTTGCATGTTGCTGGCCTGGTTCCAAGGCAGGTACTGAAAGAGGGGTTTGGGCTTGACAGCCTTTATGGGGATAACTGGGAGGGAGGAGTCAGTTTTGGGGGCGGGCAAGCCCATACAGCATATACATACATCTATATACATAGTAGTAGTACTACAAATACATCTGCTTATATTTTAATACAGATAAAATACACATGGCTCTGATATTTATTCCTCAGTAATTTATTTTGCCTGCAAGTAAAGCTTGAATTGAAATGATGATAATCAAGAACAATACATTATGCACTTTTACAGAAGACATACTGCACAGTTGCAGGCCCTTCCAGCCCATGAGCCCATGCTGCCATAATACCTCAATTAATCTACTGTTATTGTATGATTTGAAGGGTGGACAGAAACTGGAGCACCTGGAGGAATCCCATGCAGACATGAGGAGAATGTACAAACTCCTTACAGACCGTGCCGAATTCGAACCTGGGTTGCTGGCTCCATAAGAGCATTGTACTAACTGCTGTGCCAACCATGCTGCCCTTAAAAAATCTGCAGGTTCAAACAAAAAACTGCAGGAAAATTCTAAATGAATCCCTATATTTCCTATATTATCTTCATTTTTCAAATGCATTAGCTGGAAGGAAAATTAAATTCAAACTACATTTTATAATGTTACTATACCTGTTTACATATTGTACATCACCATTGTGCACAATTCTCCTGATGTTGCCAATAAGTAGTCTCCAGGTAGCATTGAGTTTTTTCCATTCTGTTGTCTAAAAGTAAGCCTGTCTGAGAAGTTGATGTCACAATTTTTATGTTTTCATTACAGAGGTTATACAGCATGTCCAATTCAGAGATTACTGTAATTCCATTTGTGCAGGAATATATGTTTGTTTACACAGATGATGTCATAAAGTCCTAGTTGACATATTTTTGATGTAATAATGTTCAAAGAAGAATGGGAAGTTTTAATTGGTTAATTAATGTATCTAATATATATTGTAATAATGTTCAGGGAAAGGTCTCTGAAAGCTCCTCTTTTTATATTGTTCCTGCTTGTTCTTTGGAGAATGCACACAAAGAAACTCTCTACGGGCTTGTGAAGAGCTTCTGCCAGTATTGCTTCGCTTATTTGGGACCATATTGAACTGAGTTTGGCCACTTATTTTTATTCTGAATGTACATCAATGCACAGCACTTGAACTAATTGAGGTGTCCCTCTGTCTTCTAGCACACAGCCAATTTTGAAATTTCCTGAAAAACTCTACAAGATTCGCTTCACACACACACACACACACACACACACACACACACACACACACACACACACACACACACACACACACACACACACACACACACACACACACACACACACACACACACGTATGTATGGATATAATTTTTTATCTCTTTCTCCCCAAACCCCTCTCTCTGATTCCACTTCCACCACCTCTGATCACCTCCAGAGATTCTTCTGCTTAATTATGTACATTTTTTTTACAAATTACACACCATTTTGCTGTTATTTTTTTCCAAATTCTCTTCTATCTTTGCCTTTGTACTTAGTAAGCCTTAAAACTGATTGGAAATAAGGGAAGCATGGAAAAATGGCAGGAGACATCAATTTACTTCACTCATGTGAAACCACACAAAATAAGTCAATGCATCTTCATGAGTGCTGGGGCACTGGAACCATATTTCCTGAAATTTCCTTTGGAATGTCACAGGGAACAAACAAAATTGGAAATAAATATTGCAGAATTAAGTAAAACAGAGGATAAAACACATATGTTAAAATTCATAGTTTGCAATCTCAAGGATGACCTCCAAGAGTTACATGTTATGAAGACTTTTCACTTAAATCATGCCCAAATTTTGTATAATACCATGACTTGCTGGAAGAGCTAGAGGGAGGGTCTTCTGCACATTATTCCTGCACCAGCACACTTATGCTAATTGGGTTCATGGCAGGATAAGCCTAATCAAAAAATTAAGAGTTCAGGTTGACTATGAGAACAGATTCAGTCATCACATTTTCTGGTCAAAGGATCAGGCAAAAAAGTTCCACATTTGCATGACCTATAATTTAAAGGATTTAGATACAATTAATTTGAGTAGCACAAAAAGAAGTTTTGGGTAGTCAAGGAAATTTTAAACCCAGTGTGAATTTGTGAAAATTATCCAAAGAGGAAGAGATATTTATTAACTATTTTGCTTCAGCATTTATTCAAGCCACAAATATTGGTGGAGAAATATATTCTGAACCAAATGAGAGTGAGTGAGGTATGTTGGATAAAGGGTTTTCTTCCCATTAGTTAGGTGGAAGTGTTAACATTGCAATGTAACATGGAAGGAAAATTGTTCAGTGAGAAGGAGTGGCATGGTTGGTGGAGCAGTTAGTGCAATGTCTTTACAACACCAGCAATTGGGACCAAATCTGGGTGTGAATCCCACGCTGTACGTAAGGAGTTTGTATGTTCTCCCCGTGCCTGCATTGGTTTTCTCCAGGGGCTCTGGTTCCCTCCTACTTTTCAAAATGAATTGGGGTGTAGCTTAATAGGGTGTAAATTAAGTGGCACGGACTCGGAGGTCTGAATTGGCCTGTTACAGTGCTGTATGTGTAATTTTTTTTAAAACTTAAATTTTAGGAATTTTTGTCTCATGGCAGTTTGGCAAAAATTAACATTAAATTAATTGCAAGGACATTATGGTGGTTTGGCTTTAAGAAGTTGGCAATGAAAACAAAAATTAGCTGAATATTTTGGTAGAAATTCCAATTAAAATAGTCAACAGTGTGAATATTTGCTTCATTTCACTGCAGAAAATGTTAGCAACTGCAGGTAGGGGGCAGACATGAACTGCATAATGGTCACAGTGTGAAGGTTCATACAAAAGTCATCTTGGAAACATGGGATAGAAATGAAATCCTTGCGGAGTAAGAAAATAATCTGTTTTACTCTGGCTGTTATATTTATATAACTTATTTTGCTCATCATATTTTCTCACCTATTCACAATATGCTTACTGCTTAAAATGAGGGACAATGGCTCAGGAATTAAACCGATCACCAATTCAGTGCAGCGGGTGTTGTCCCCTCTGCCTGGCCATCCCAATGGCCCTGTGCAGGTTTTAACTGCCTGCAGGCACCATTTTTTACATGAATGCCAATGGAGTCCAAGTTGGCGATGCCAGTGATCTGTAGCCCAGAATACAATGGGGGCTTTGGAGAAGCAGTGAATTTGCATGGGGCACCAGAGCAGAAGAATGTCACCAAACACCAAGGAGAAGGTGGGGAGACAACAGTACAAGGTAGGGGACCACAGCAGTGCATGATCATGGGGAATCAGCAGCCGACAGTCTCACACCAGGCCTCAGACTGCTTATGAACGGCTTCTAAAAAGCAGATATTGGGACGGAGATTCGAGAGGATACCAGCAGTGAGCAGGGCTCCTGAAAGGTCTCAGGTGCTCATGGCTTCCTCATCACTTTAGGGGTTTGGAACCAAAGGCCAAGGGGGTGTGACATGGATGCCTCATGGGTTCACCACTGGACCGGACAGGAAGCCTTGCAGATAGAGTGCAGGAGGCAGCAACATTGAAGGAGGTGGGCAGGATCCACGGGCACTCGATATATCTTCAGAGACTCCCCTTTGTTTTCTCTTACTCATCTTGATAGTGGTGCTGGATGAGTGACATCTCTTTGTGGGCCTTTACCAAGAAAAAAAAAGCAAAAAGAGTTTTATGTACTTTGATGCATGACAGTAAAGGAATATTGATTCTTCAATCAGCTTTTTCAAAAGGCTTTTTCTTGTGGACAGGGAAGATGGAAACAAGCAAATGTAACTCCTGTAGACAAAAATTTATAAAAAAGGACAGCATTTAATAAGATGCCACATCATTAATTCTCAGATGAATAGGCAAGAGATAGTGGGCTCAAATGGGTCCTTTTCTGGAAGGTGGGAGGTGTCTCATGGTACGCCACAGGCTTCATCTTTTCACAATATACACAAATTACTTTTATGAAGGCATTGAATGCATGTAAATTCGATGATAACACAAAGAGGGATGGAGATTAAATTATGAAGAGAACATAACAATGCCATATAAAGGGACACAGGCAAATTGAGTGACCAAAGATCTGGCTAGAGAAAAAATACATTGAAAAATGTAAAATTGACATTATGGCAGGAAAAAAAAATAAAAGAAGGAGCATATTATCCAAATGCTGAGAACTGACTGGGTCCTCAGATGCAAAGAGAAATGAATGCTGTCATGAATGCTTTGCACAAGGTTAGGATGTACACACAAAAAGTAATTAGCAAAACAAACAGTATGTTATTTGTTATTAGGATAATTGAATACAGAAGTAATGAGGCTATTCTTCAGTATATGGACATTGGTTAGACCAATTTTGAATCACAATATTAATCTTCTTAGTTAAGTAGCGAAGTGTTAGAAGCAATTGTAAGCAGATTTGCTGGTCTAGTACCCAGAATATATGGCAGGGGCGGCCAAACCATGGCTCGTGAGCCACATGCGGCTCTTTGACGTGTAATGTGCAGCTCACGGGGAGGCTAGCTGTCGCCAGCGGGGAGGATAGGTATCGGCAGTGGGGAGGATAGGTGTCCACAGTGGGGAGGGTAGGTGTCCGCAGCGGGGAGGGGGCTGTCAGGTGCTGGGAGTTGAGTCGCTGGCTGATTGTCATCAGTCCACCCCCTGCTAGGTACCTGAATGCTGCTAGCCGCTTTCAGGTTGCTGCGTTCAGGTTCCTAGGGGGAGCACTTGGAAGAGGAGAATATACCTCCCTGAGGTGGGTTGAGTAAGTACATCTTGGGGACGTGTTCTCTGCTTTCAGGTGGCCTCCCAAGAGCCGCATTCCAGTATTTTAGGCGACTTTACATTCACGTATTATGGTCACCTGAAAGGAGCTAATGATAGTGTTAGTGGGTGTGGCTTGCGATCGCATGATTGTTACGGCTCTCAAACATCTGAAGTTTATGGTATGCGGCTCTTATGTTAAGCAAGTTTGGCCATCCCTGATATATGGGCTGCCTTATAAGGAAAGGCTGTCTCAGACCACTGAGTCTGAGTGAGGTGGGACTTTGATTCCTTAACAGAGTGGAAGAATCTTATGGATTCTTATGACATGAAATTGAATTTTTTTTTTTTCTCAATGGCTTATGAACTTTGGAGCTCTCTTTCTCAAAGGCCAGTGGAAGCTGAATATTTTTGAATATATTTGAATATAAGGCCGTGAATATTTTTCCATCATGGTCTCACTCAGCATGCAGGTCACCGGATAAGGGATCAGAGAAACCTTGATTTGCACAGAACACAGTCAGCAATGACTTTAATATAAATTGTTTTAACAATAGATTTTTTAAAACTAATTTCCTCATGTTTTTCTCATGCCATTGGAAGATGGCATTCAGCCCATCCAGTCTGTCGGCTCAGAGCAATCTCATTTCCCCACATTGAGGGAACTCTTCAATTCATTAATTTATTCCTTGTTGAACTGTGAGTGAATGATGAAGGTGACCTTTTGATTCAATTCCTCTGAATAATTTGCGGTCATCACTTACGCAGATAACATCATCATGGCTCTTAAATATCAAATACAATTGGTGAAAATTCAGCAGAAAATGAAAACAAAAATACATGAAATATGTCAAAAATGTTTTTTTATGTATGTTATAAACAGGCGCATATAGATCCAGCTTTCAAACTCTAGTGATCATGGATTAGAAACCTTTATTTTGCTGTTATTTTACAGCACATTATGCTGTAATTGGCCTACGGGCAAGCTAAAAACATATGCCAGTTCCTGCTGTTTCTGGAACTGTGAGCATCAACAATAAAAATACTTCCACACGCTATCAACCCAAACAGGAGCTGTACAGTGACTTGTCTTCTGCTGCAGACTTGAAGGTGCCAGAGATAAAGAACAAGATTTGATACAATGAAACAGATGTCAATAGAAAAAGTAAGTTAGACAAATTCTCATGATGATTTCTACCGCATGCTATTTAAAGCAATAGGCGAGGTAATTACATGCATTCATCCTAATTTTTGAAGCTTTTTTTAAAATAAAAAGAAAAATGATTTAGCTTATAAATCTATTGATATGACTATTATTTAAAAAGAAGAGGAAATAAGTGATCAGAATTGTCCATATAATTATAATATGAGCTGATGGAGAAGGCAGTGGTTGCAGAGGGAGTCAACTAAGTTGCTGTGAAATTTAGAGGAAGCAGATTACTAACTGCTCTTCATGCCTGATGAGTAAAGAGCAGGTAGCTGGAAAAGAAGAGAGGCATAACCCCAGTGACTAAAGAGAAGAAATCTGGAAGAGTAGAGAGATAAAGTGAGGGAAAAAAAATGGGAACCTGGGAGAATGGAGAGACCCAAACCCAGTGATTAATGAGTAGAACAGTGGAGGAACACAACCATTAGAATGAAGTGTGGGAGTTTGGGAACACTCAGAGAGTGACATTTCCAATGTAAGAAATCTGCAGTGTCACTCCACAGGCCAAGCAAGTAAGCGATGAATGTGACTGCGGGTTAAGTTTCAGTTAATGTCATATATATAAGTACAATGTACAGATGCATGGGAATTCCTGCTACAGCCACACAATACACCAACAACAATAGTATAATTTAAATTACATCCATATGCTACGAAACAGAAAAAGAGATAATAAATTTAAAACAATAGATAAATAAATACTGAGAACTACTGTCAGTGCAAAAAAGAATAATGTTTCAATGGTGAATAGTGCAGAACTCCTGATGTAGTTTATGGTGAGGGTTATGATAGGATGGGAAAATTCAAGACTTGATAGCTGTTGGCAAAAGAGCTGTGCAAACTGAAAGATGCTGTATTTTCTGTCTGAAGGTGCCAGTGAGAAGTAATAATGTACAGCATTCATGTTTTTCACAACTTAAGAACATAGTTTCAATAATAAATTAAAAATCACTAAAATAACTTATTCAATTAATATGGAATATATGTGATCTTGTAAACTCATGTTTAAGGTGAATATATCTAAAGTACGTGTCTATGCTCTGAGGAAATTTAATGACCCTTGGGGTGCCAGAGTCTAAACTGCAGACACCGCAAAACATCAGGGAGAGAAAAAGTTCCCAGGAGGCAGTCATACCTTTTAGGTTAAATACTTAGAACTGACATTTGGTTAGGATAGGAGAGTGTGTCTGTGAGTGAGGCAGTTATTGGCATTCAAGAGCTACTATAGCAGGAGCCTAGGTCCCTATATATGGCTGAAAAACTACTTGCATCTACTGTGCATGAATGCGGTGATCACAAGGTGAAAGATGAAACTGACCTCTGCAACACGGTACAGGAAGTTGTTCAAATAGGGAAAATTAAAAGGAATTTGAGTAGTGAGCGTAGTATAGATAAGGAGATAAACATTGCTCCTTGCAGTCTGTAAAAGAAATAGCCAGTTGTCATTGTCCATATAGTATTGATGACATACAGGAAATGGATTCATCAGAGATTTTGAGTAAATTGGAGTTAAATTGAAACTAAAGAAAATTGCCCCAGAGTTACTAACATTATATAATGAATATGTAACATGGGAAATGAACTGTTCCCTTGGGACTGCAGGAATGAGATTTCTTGTGAATTAAAGAACTTGGGAGTCAATTAAGGCAAAATAGGAGTTAAACAATATGGGGAAAAGCAAAAGTGTTAATGAGTGGTGATAAGGAACCATATAGAGAAGGACAATTGGGTGGTGTTAGGAAGCAATAGAGCATTAAAGGATGCATTAACAAGGGGGCAAGGAAAGGTAATAAAACAAAGAGGTCCATAAGTAAAAGAAAGAAGATTAAAAAAAGTCAACAAGATAACTGTCTAAAACATGAATTATTTGTAATAAGGTGAATGAATTAACAGGGAAAATAGACATCAATTATTTGCGTGCTTAGTCCACTGCCATATTCATTAAACACCCATGACTGTGTGGCCAGGCACAATTCCAATCCTATCTATAAGTTTGCCGTTGACACCGCAGTGGTTAGCAGAATCACAAATGGCTATGAGGAAGCATACAGGAGGGAGATAAATGAGCTCATTGAATGGTCTAATGACATTAACCTTGTGCTCAACATCAACAAAACCAAAGAGATGATTGTGGACTTCAGAAGTAAGTCATAATTAGCCTTTTCCCAGTTGAGCACTTGCCCATTTTGTCTGTTCTTCTCCTTTTCCATAGCTATGCTGAAGTGAAGGGAGTTATGGTCACTCTCCCCACCAAGAGATCTGCCACCAGACCAGATGGAAGAAATTGATGTTTCAGTTTGGAACACTTCATCAAGAGGATTATGAGCATCTTAAAATTCGGCAAAGGAGAACAAGGAAATTAATTATAATAGCCAAAACACAGCAGGAGAATATACTGGCAGGAGCTCAAGGATCAATTACAAAACCTTCAAATTGGGCACCACAGTTAGTGTAGCAGTTAACGCCACAATATTAGAGTGGCAGTTACCCAAGTTTGAATCAAGCCCTGTCTGTAATGAGTATTTATGTTCTCCCTGTGTCTGCATATGTTTCCACTGGGTGCTCTAGTTTCTTCCCATCATCCAAAATGTACAGGGTTTGTAGGTTGATTTGTTCATTTGGGTTGCATGGGCTCAAGGGCTGGAAGAGCTTGTTACCATGCTGTATGATTAAATTTAAAAACAAATACATTTGAAATATGGATAAGTTGGAGAAGCTTTTGTATTTTTGTGGATGGAGATCGTAGCCCCATTATTTGAAAGAAAGGAGTAAAGAGAAAACATACAAAACTGTAGACAGTTAACCTGATATCAATGATGAGGAAATGCTCGCGGACCTTCTAAAGGATAAGATAATAGGATTCTTACAGGATAAGATGTTAACATAGATTTCTGAAAATAAAATCACATTTGAAAAACCTCATGAAGTTTTGGAGGACAAAAACTTTTGATAAAATCCAACAGAGGAGGATCGAGAGCAAAATTAAAATGCTTTGTTGACAAACAATGGTGTGAGGCAGTCCGGTTTCTGTTTATAAGGAATTATGAATGCTTGGCTCTGATGTGAGCATGTTTTTAATTCAGTTCTGTCACATCCAATCCAAACCTAGGATTGCTTTAGGTTATCAAGCTAACATAATGATATGGTATGTAGACAAGAGATTTAAGACATTCAGATATTTCTTCACATAGGCTGGCAAACTTGTGGAATTCTCCACGAAAGAGACCAATATGCTAAATATTCTTATGAACAAGTAAAATAAATGCCTAGACACCTAAAAGATTTACAAAAATGTTACCTGGATTACAACATCTAGAGTATAGAGAAAGATTAAGGAGACTGGGACTTTATTCATTGGAATTTAGACGGTTGAGAGGGGATTTAATAGAGGTACTTAAAATTAAGAAGGGAATAGATAGATTAGACGTGAGTCGACTCTTTCCCCTGAGGGCAGGGGAGGTTGGAACAAGAAGGCATAAGTTAGGGGTAAGGGGGCAAAACTTTAGGAGAAATGTTAGAGGATGCTTCTTCACTTAAAGAGTGCTGGCAGAATGGAATGATCTTCCAGAGGAGAGAGTTGTGGTAGGGTCCTTTCTGTCATTTAAGAGAAAGTTGGATGTGTATATGGATATGAGGAGGTTGGAGGGTTATGGGTGGAAAATCGGAGGGGGGAATTATTGGAGTTGTTCAAGTGAACCGGCGCGGACTCGAAGGGCCAATATGTCCTGTTTCCATATGTAAACTGTTATACGGTTATATGGTTAAATCCTACTCATCTTGAGCCTGAAGCAATGATGTTTCTCACCTTATTGTTTCGGTTTCTCTAGTGAGTTGCCAGCTGTGGGTTTCCTGTGGCCTGGGATACCCAGGAGCCTGACAATATTTTTAAAATTGAGTGAATATGGGCAGCCTGATGATCACCTTTAAAAGAATTGTCTGTGTTCCTAAGCAGATCGGAACTTGTATTTTGTCTAGCTGCTATTTGGATCTTAAGCTGCCATTGATTTTATTCCAGTTCGAAACTTTTTGAATTTATAGATCTGACATAATGCCAAGCTACCCATTACTGGGAGTTATGATTTAGTTCAGATTTTTCTATAGTTAGTGAGTACTCGAGCAAGTATGAAATGATTGAAGAGTCAACATGAATATGTGACATGTGGGTCATGTCTCACTAATAACCAGCATTTTTTTTTCCAGGAGATACAAGGCAGATCGAGGATTATCCATGCAACAATCTCTGGTGACTGTTAGGGAACATTGATGAAATTATTTTTAGAAATGAAAACAGGCATTCGAAAAGAATGTAATAATTGAAGGCTCAAATAATGCTGTAATTTATTCAGTTATTTCCATTATTTTCCCATAAAGTTGTGCTGTTTATAAGGAATTATGAATGCTTGGCTCTGATGTGAGCATGTCTTTAATTCAGTTCTGTCACATCCAATCAGCTGTGCTTTAGGTTATCAAGCTAACATAATGATATTCATGGTGAGACAGATGGATGAATTGAGAGCAGTGAAAAATAAATTTTCTTGCTTCTGGAGAAGAGATTGTTTGGGTCAATACTGTCATGTGGTTTAATTACTGAAGCTGGTGTTTTCACTGCACATAATATGCGCAGATCATAATTGATACATGAAAAAAGAAACAGCTTCAATTGATTTTAAGTTGATGAAAATGTTTGCTAGTATGATAAATTTAAAAAAGGAAACACAGTGCTCACATACATTTATAAAATGTGTCAAATATTCATAAGACAATAAAAATACATCCAATTGGACAAATCATCTACCTTGTTCATTCCGGATAAAGTGCTCTGCCATCAGTCAAGGACTCCAAGACCATCCAAGTCAGTTTGGATGCGAATACTAATATTTCCCTGACTGTATATAAAAGCTAATGTAACTGATCAGCTTTGTTTACTGTGCTCCTGATCCCATGTACTCTCCACCACCAAGATTGTCATTTCTGCTTCCACACAGCTGCCTACAGAAACCTTCAAGTTTTGACTCTGTCACATCAGGAGTCTCAAGCTCGCTCCGCATGCTCCAAAATCTGTGCATTTCTTCCTATCCTAGCATGCCTTGCACCCAATGGTACTTGCTCATCATTTTCTTCCTCACCAGCTGCTTTAGCTTCTCATTCTTGAACATTTCAGTTCTAAAATAGTCGACACATGTCAATTCTTCAGGCTGATATTCCTCTTTATTTCTCCAATCTTCTTACATTAAACTTGACTCCAAAATACTCAGTTCTTCTGACTTACACCTAAAGCTCACACTGGTCATCTTATATATGAAACAATATTTACTTATATATGTGTATATATGAATGCTTGTTGTGTCTGTATGTACAGTATGCCTGCATGTTTTGCACTGAGGACCTTAGAACTCTGTATCGTCAGGTTGTTCTTGCACAATCAGATAACAATAAACTTGACTTCACAATAAATATGAATTTTGAACGCCAAGACTTGTGCATGGTTTAATAAAGTTCATTTGAGAAAACCACAAAAATTTCAGATGCTGGAACCTTGAGGGAACAATAAGAAGCTGGAGGGACTCAGTGGGTCAGTCATAGAATGAAATAGGTAGTCAACATGTCAGGTTGGGACCCATTATCGAAACAAAAGTTGGAAGGGGATATTTTCCAAGCTGGAACTCCAGTTTAATTGAGAAAATTAATGCTGTTATTTGAGAGATTGAATATTGTTTCTCAAATTATTATTTTCAGCTCAACTGTAGATGATGGTGCTAAATCTTGTTGTTCTTCAACAAATAAAAAGGCACTCATTATGGAAAGTAATTGTTTCTATAAAACACATAGTGGAAAAATAAAATATTTGCTTTATGTTAATAGTCTGAGTCATTCATATATTTACAGAATTCATTTTCACTCATTAGGGTTGACCAGTGTTGACCTTTCCATTTGAATGCCATTCAGTCCTGTAATTTCATTCTTTACCTGTCAGTGTAAATCATTTGTCCACAGGTTACACATTGAAGGAAAGGATAGCACTGATTATTTATTTATAAATATAATTTTTTTTGTGATAAATTGCATGGTGGAATTTTCAGAATTTGAATACTGCGCTCCCTCTCCACTAACCTGCCTGAGACACACGCTCTCTCCCCGCTCGCCAGCCCAAGCCGCTCACTCTCCCTGCTCTCTCCCCACTCGTCTGCCTGAGTCGTGCTCTCTCACTGCTCACCCGTCTAAGTCACACTCTCTCTCTGCTTGCCCGAGCCGTTTCCTCTATCAAATTCATTTTCAGTGGGGGGTCAGTGAAATTCAGCTGGAGAACTATCCCTGCGCAATCTCCACCACTTACAGGTGAGGTGAGACCTTGGGCTCCCAGGCAGGAGTGGGGACCTCAGCCTCACAGGCAAGATTGGTAATGGCAGTGGGGAAATGTCGGGGATCGGTGACAGCTGATACAATTATTCTCCTGATGCTACTGGGCTGCTTTAGAGAAAATTCCCGAATAGCCAAAAAATCCGCTTAGCCAAGATAGGTCCGGTCCCAAGTATTTCGGATAATTGGAAACATACTTTTGTTTTGGATGTTTGTTTTATCTGAAGAAACCACCAATTTTCAACTTACTATCAATTTAACATGTGAAATGATAAGGATCTACTATTTAATGTGTCAAAAAACTGAAGTTTGAAATGAGGCAATATTTAATTTTGTTTTATCCCTGGCCTACTTTGAATACTTTGCACAAACAAGAGAAAGAAACATCTGTCATTGGTAAGACACAAAAAATGATAACATTTCATTTTGACAGGAATTAAGTGAGTGTACAATAAACATTTACTTCATATATCCATTTCAACCCAATTGTGTTCATAACATGGATATTTGCTAAAATAAAATGCCATTACTAGACTTTCAGTGTTTAGACAGGCACTCCACCTGACTCCGTGAAATGTCAAGGACACCAAATAAGTATACTGATTACAACCAAAAATATTTCAAAATTAAGAATTTATGTTTCACACCTTCTATTAACAAGTTAGAATTTAGTTTCAAACACGTGTATAACTATAGAGAACAAATTTTTAAATAAAACAAAAGTTGATAGCCATTGGCAGACACCAGCAAGCAGAACTGTAAATAGAACTTGAAACAGAGCAGTGAGAAAGGATTTTACATATTATATGATCATTACAATTGACCTTAATACAAATGAGTAATGGAGAAAATAAGGGGAGGAAAAAATTCACCCCCTTCCCTAATTAAGGATCTTAGATCTGGTTTCCACTCAATTCTAGTCAAAACACAAAAATTCTGCAGGAACTCAGCCGGTCTCACGGCATCTATGAGAGGCAAAGATATATAGTATAACTGATCTTTCAGGCCTGAGCCCTTCCAAAAGTTGTGAGTGAAAATAGACAAGTGTCTGAATGAAAGGCTGAGGAAAGAAAGGGGGAAGGTACACCTTTCTTCTTATCATATCCAATTAGCACCTTTTGTATGTTGGTCTGTACTCCTCCCCCCTCCTATTCCTCCCCCTTTCCTTGCAGAAAGATACCAAGTAACTGCAAATGTGAGTTGAACTTCTGGTTATCTGTCAGAATAATACACTGCCTCATTCCCACTGTGACCCTTCTGTTCAGACTTTCACAAAGTCCTACTGTGGTTCCACTATAGCTTGAGGAACAACACCACAAGAAATTCTATTGCTTGGCATAATGTTCATGAAATTTACAAAATTGCTTCTGGATCCCTCGTGCATGTGCTTCATTAACACAGAGGCACTAGATGTCTCCCTTAATGTCTAAAATAACATAAATCGATTCCCTTTCTAAGAATTTCATGTGCTTATGCATTTCCTGCAGAAGACCCAACCCAATCATCACATGTGGTATGCAAGCCTTGACAATGAATGTGAGACCAGCTTTGTCAATATTTATAGATCTGTGTGTCCAGGTCTGATCACATGGTCTAGTCTTCGGTTAAAAAAACATACTAACCGTTTATTGTTGGTCTTCTTTGTACCCCTAAGACTGTAAGGTAGACTAATAATGACATTAATCATAACCTGCTTTGATTTCTCAATCTCAACTCCTCTCTCCTGCTTCTGCCACCAACAAATTCTGATCCTAATCTCTGCAACTCTTCAATCGAGCCAGATTCAATCACTGAGTATTTTCTCTTCCGTCCTCCAATGCATATCCACCGATGGCCTCATGCCTATGGCTGATGCTCCTCCCCCTGCCCCCAAAGTTTTATTCAGGTGCCTGCCTGCTTTTTGCTTATACTTTGATGAAGGTCTCAGGCCCAAACCGTTGGTTTTGCTTCTTTGCCATAAAGAATGCTGTGCAACGCACTGAGTTTTACCAGCATTTTCATGTATTAAACTCCATTCATTGAGATGACACTTGCTTTTTGACTGGCCAAGCCATCAGAGTGCATTTTCTATCAGAATTTCTCCCATCTATGCACTTCTTCAAAGTACTGAAGAATTTCTGGCTGGTAATCTTATTAAAAACAACAGGTTTGAGCCTCCATCAAGGTATAATGAATGACAATGGCTGAGTGAAATTTAAGATGTCTTGAGGAATCTTGGACAAATGTCAATGGAAAAATGTTCATTGAAATTGGAAAATAATTCACCCTAGTGTCAACAAAATAAGTCATTTAGGGGGTTGAACCTTTCTCACATGATTATTATTAAATAACATCATGTGACTTTATATTGACCTACTTGGTTTTGTCACTGTACCTGCAACCATCAAGGTATGATACACAATATTATACTCTTGTGGGCTGAGGTTCAGAAAACCGTTGTAGCTTGGTCTGCAAATGAAATGGCTGAGAAATCCTATTTGAACAGTTGAAGTTAAATATTCTGGCTTCAATTGCCACTGCATACTTCTACTTACATTCTAATTCAAAAGAAATAATTTGTTCATTGCTGAATGCATTTGAATATTTTTGTTTACAAATAGCACATGCTGAATTAGTGTAGTAAAGTTAAGGCATGTTTATGATTTCTCCATCTTTTAATTCCCCAACCCCCACCCCCCACCCCTTTGTGTCATTGCACCTTCAATATTTCCATATATTTTTGAGCCAAAATGAAATATTAAAAAAATGTAAATTTTATGCATGAAAGTATTGAGAAACTGAAGACCATGGTGTCAGCACAGAAGTGATATATTGTGTTATCAGAAATTCAATTTCTTATGTGTCCTGGAGAATGAAACGAGAAGAATGGAGCAAAATCCTTCGAGTAAGTTGCAGGTGATGGCACCTTCTTCCACCTGCTTCCAGTTTGGACTCCATTCCAATCTCCACCTACTGTGCCATATGACAATACTTCCAATTCCAATGCATCTTCACTGTCTTAATTTTTCCATCTCTATGGCCACAATTGATTCCAAGCGCTCGACTGAGGACAGGGAGAAGGAGGTCGACCTTTATTCCGGGGTCACAAGGGGAGGAGGTACCAGGGAGCGAGTCACCAAAGGGGGACGAGCCAGCTATTGGCAGTTACATATGCGTATCACCTCACAGATGAAGCAAAAATTTACTTGCACTTCTTCCATTTTAGTTTATTGCATTTGACATTCACAATACTGCTCCCTTTAAAGAGAAGCAAACAAATGTATGCTTGTTTACAACTTTGTCTTGCTTCAACAGAACTGCCATGGGGCTCACTCTGCCTATGTTCTCCTGAGGCATGACCAGGCCACCTTTCCAATTTAAGTCATCATGGGTAAAACCTCACCAGCCGTTAGCAGCTGTATATGCATCTTTCCCTTACATCTTACACTGTTTTTAATCCCCATCCCTACATTACTCAGGCCTAAGCAAATAAAAATTTAACGCAAGCTAAAGCATCCCTTCCCCATCAATCCTTTGCCTGCTGTGTCAGCTTTTGATACAATTTTAATATGAAATAAAGAAACAATTTGAATGACATTTCAGGTGTTGCCCATCTCTCCCCCTGCTGCCCATCTCTCACTCCCCCACTGCCCATCTATCCCCAGCTGCCCATCACTCCCCCACTGCCTGCCTCTCTCCCCCTGCTGCTAGTCTCTTTACCCGTCTTTCTTCACCCCCCCCGCTGACTCTCTCTCACTCTCTCTCTCTCTCTCTCTCTCTCTCCCCTGCTGCCCACCTCTCTCTCTTTCCACAAAAATAAAAAAAATAAAATATTTCAGGTATTGTTTTGTGAAGTGACAAGGATGTGCAGAATGCTGTAAATAATCACATCCTGAGAGACAGAGCATGGTTTTAATTGAAATTGATGTCTCTTTTTGGCATTTTGAAGTGCTTATCTTAACTTAAAAGCTTTTTGACCATTTTGTAATTTCAAAGTCTGTGTGGTGAAAATTGACATTTTGGAACTGAATTGCTACAGTTCTTTGAACTACTGTATATTGTTTTTGTGATATACAAAAAAATACAGATATTCTGAGAAGAGGGTGATTCTCATCAAGTACCCACTCTTTCACATATGCTGCCTTCCTCACAGTGTGAATAGTTGTTGAGCCATTATTTTTATAGCATTCTACAAATTGAAATATTGGTCAATTTCTGGGTATGTGCATCACCAGCTGCTCCTACTGTGCAGTTGTATGACCCTGTGAATATTAATTAATCACAATTCCTGCTGCAGATATAACTTCAGACATTTCACTGAAGCAGAAAAAGCCTGAAGCTGTTTGTTCCATCATCCTGTGCTAGTCTTCCACTGTGAGTTTGTCCCCAACATGCAGTACAGCCCAGTAGAGGCCTGCCTCAGCACAGGCAGTAGATTTGACTTGCAGAAGGGCTTTGATACCTGGCAAGATCTTCGACCCTTGGCACCCAGGCTGCCTTTAACATTTACAAATATTCAACAGCACTCAGGGACTTGTAAAAATTAAAAGAATTGTTAGATATAAAAATTAACAGATTTATTTACTTTTAAAATGCTAAAATAAAATAAGCCCACATGCTAAAATAAATTTAAATAATTTAAAGTAACTTTGCTAACTTTAATAAACATTAATTCAAAAATATACTCTTCTTCCAGCAATTGACATCTCCCATTTATTTAAGTGGAGTCAACTTGTTTGAACCAGACAAAATTATGCCAGCATTATTTATTCTATTAATTGGGGGAAGATTTGTTCAAGTTCAGAAAGCGAGAAGTGCTCTAAAGATAGCATCCATCTCTAAAAAGAGGAAAACATTCTGGTCACCATCGACAGGAAACACTTATATGGGAAAGAATGGCTGCATGTGTCCAGGGGACTGAGGTTAGAGCATCCCCTCAGGTGGAAGATCTGGCCATGTCATCACTAGCGGAAGAGGGTAATGAGGAGGTTAAAGTCAAGAGCGGAAAAGAACTGAGCCAAAATTTTGACATTTCCCATGCCTCCTCAAGCGCTGCTTAACCTGTCACGTGTTTCTCCAGCAGTTTATTTTTTTTTGATCTGCAGTCTGTTGGGCCTACTTTCAAAACCAGGAGCTTAGTTTCCAGAACATAATGCTAAAAGTTATTCAGCAACCTGGCCAGCCTTGTCATGGAAAGAAGCAGCTCAACTCAACCATTAATTCCTCTCACAAATTCACTCCTCGCAATGGTCCTTTCCCTGTCCTTTAATTACTAATTATCCTTTATTTCACCTCCTTCCTAAACTGCTCAGACTTTTCACTTTTCTTACTCTTGTCTTCATTACACTTCTCATCTTGAACAAATTAGTCAATCAGAACTGGCACATTCTGAAGACGCCTCTGAGCACTACGCACAAATACACACAAAATGTGGCAGGCTAGTTTGAAGTTGTCTTTTGGATTCCCTTTAAAATACTCTGATTCAAAAGTTGTAGGTGCGCCCCTTAAGTTCCAACTTGTACTTGGGCATTGCAGATTGATGCACCAGTAATTACTCAAAGACTGAAGATGAGAAACCAAAAGACTTTTATTCACTAAAGAACAAAGGGACATCCATATGCTTTGACTGTTCTGCACTGAGGAGGAGGTTGTGGAACTATCACCTTGATACAAGAACTTGTGGGAGGGGCCACAGGTACAGCTGAACAATGGGTGTGCCCGACCGGACAAACCCATTCAATCCTCATTTTTAAAAGAGTCCAGCTGGGTGAAGTGGTGTTTACAAAGTCACAAATTAAGTCTCTCAAGTGGTCTGGTCATTCATTGGGACCATCATAGTATCAGCTTTGACTGCAGCACAGTGACAAGGTCCCAGTCTATCTTGGGCATCTGTGTGTGCTGCGCTGGTGGGTAAGAGGAAAGATACCATGGTTCAGGTGGACAGAAGTGAGGTGGGTGTGGGGTGATCGGTGGAGGTCTCCAAGACTCCTCGAGGAGCCAGATCCCTTACAGAGACAGTGTCCTCATGTCCATCAGGAGGTGCCATGTAGGCTTATTGGGGTTGGCATGGAGGAGATGGAACCTTTCAACCAGTAGTCAATGACCATCTTGTTCCTTTTCCCATTCCTCAGTACCACTACCTGCACTCTCTAAGAGCTGGTTCTCGCTTTGACGATCCCCTCCTTAAGTAAACGCTGTACCTCTGCCAGAATGAAGGCCCTGTCCCCAGCACTGTACCATCTACTTTTAGTGGCAATGGGTTTATGGTCGGGGGTGTGGTTGGTGAACAATGGTGGAGGGGTGATTTTCAGTGTGGAGAGCCCACAGGTCATGTATGATGGATATCTGGGTTGTTGGCTGTGTATGATGGGAGGGAGGTGCTGAGGACTGGGTGGAGCACAGCGGTCAGTTTGAAAATTGGCGGTTAGAGACAATAAGGGGCAAATAAGGCCTGTGGAATTCCATCATCAAGCTTTTAAGGTGACATTGAAAATCAAGTCTCAATAGCACGGCAGCACAGAGTTGCGATAATACCAAAGGTTTAAAGTCTTTAGAGTCTGTACCCAGCATGGTTAGAGACACAATGCAGTACTCCCGGACATCCACTGTAAGCAATCTGGAGGCCAAGGAGATCTTCTAGTTCACCAGCAATATTGTGAGGGAGAAGCACTGCACCATGTCAGAGTGTATGAATTTCTCTGTGCTCCCACTGTCAAATAGGCAACACATCATGTGGTCATTTACCTTAATGTCCGTCATTGATCTGGCGAGAAGATGCAGGCTGTCTTGGTTGAGTGTGATGGAGGACAGTGTTGAGTTGCTGCTTATTGCTGTTATGGAGGGAGGTGATGTCCAAGATGGTGGCCCCCAGGGCCTGCACACGTTGCTGCTGGATCATAAAGATGGTGCCCAAGATGGCAGCCCCTAGGGCACACACATGGTGCTACTGGCTCCAGGTGATGGTGGCATCCAGGATGGGAGCCCCCACGATCCATATGCAGCGCTGCTAGGAAGGGGTTTAAACTTACACACTTTGGCATTGTGTCCCTTCTTTCTGCAGCTGGAGCAGGTTGAATTCTTCTCTGGGCAGCGTTTCCTCCGGTGCTTGTCCAGAGAAGCACTTTGGTGCTTCCAGAGTACCGTGGCTGTGGTCAGGTCACCAACAGAAAAAGGTGAAAGCGGTGCGAGGCATTTGCGAAGCACTGCGGCTGTGGTTGACTCTTTAGTGGAATGAAGGAGTGGCGGTATGCCCCTGGATAGCAGCACCCAGGATAACCACGGCCGCGTTATCTGTCAAGTAGGCCTCCATATTTTGGAGGGCTACCTCCAGCATACCTGTCGGCTCAGCTGCTCTCCACAGACTGAGCTTCCCTTGTTCCAAAAGTCTCTGGCAGATGTAGTTCGACCTGATCCCAGCGACATAGGCAACCCTGATCAGGTCCTCAGTGTATTCAGCAGCAGTCATGGCTTTGCATTCACAGGCCCTTCCAAGGGTTCACAGGGCCTGAAAGTACTCAGCATTTGACTCATTGGGTCTTTTGTTTGGTGCAGGTTACTAGAAGGTGCCTGGCGTGGACATTTATCTTCCGCAGGTACTAGCCTTTAAGAATATCCATGGTCTCCTGGTATGGCTTGGCATCCCTGATCATGGAGTACATCAGGGTGCCTATTCGGAAGTGCAGAACCTGCAATTTATCAGTCTCTGACCGCGCGACGGCAGAAGATGCCTGCAGGAATGCTTCAAACCAGTGTAGCCAGAGTTCAAAGTTGGTAGATCTCTCAGGTGATTGAGGGTTGATTTCCAATCTTTATGTCTTCAGGATTTGCTTCATTGCGAAAAACCTTTAGTGAATAAAATTGATGCACTCAAAGACTGAGGTTTTGAAACAAATAGGCTTTTTTTCACTAAAGAACAAAGGGACATCCATACTGCTCAACTGTCCTGCACTGAGGATGGGGCTGTGGAACTGTCACCTTTATACAGGAGCCTGTGGGAGGGCCCACAGGTACAGCCGGCCAATCAGTGTTTCCGATCAGGCAAATACATTCAACACTGGTTTACCACACAGATGTTATCCCAATTTGTAAAATCAGAATTCACTCAACAGTATTGAGTTACAGATTTACTTAAACAGGGAATACAAAAAAATAGTGATAATATTGTAAAAAGTTAGTCTTCACATAAAAATTGCAGATTTTAATTTCTAACATTGTTTGCTCTATATCTGATATGTTAAAATATTACTAACTGTTCTTTATACTTATTCAGAATATTCAACTGTATATTGGAAGCATATCCTCATTTGTGATAGATATCAGCAGATGAGATTGGATTGACTTAATATGACTAAAGAATAACTATACTTTAATCAATTTTAAAAATGAATTACTGTCATTAGATCATGATCAAATTTTTGTTAAAATTAATTAATGCCATTCTGCAATAAATTGTTCCTATATATTACCCAGTGGATCAACATAAAATGAATCCATAATCATCTTAGGACTTTCCCACAGGTTTTGCCAATTAATAATTCCCTACTGTTATTCCAATGAAAATGAAAAGCTACAACTTTTTATTTTCATGTACAGGATGTTTAATTAGTGCATAGTCCTCTCACAAATATTTAAACTAGAGCGATGACCTAGAAATTCTCAGCTGCTGGCAAGAGGCATTTAGCAGGTACTACAATAGGCTAACAAATGTTTTCATTTTGAGGCCCCCCACCGCATGATTTTAGCTACAGAAAGCTGACAGGTTAGTGTACAGTAAAATATGCTTCACTCGATTAACAAACTTTTATTTTGCATTTTCCACTACTAAGAATATAAAGAAGATTCGTTCAAGGGCCATGGATTGTGAGAGTCATAATGGAGAGCAGCCAAAGGATTGTGAGGATCAAAAATGGTCAGCACATTAATTTGGTGGACAAATTGGGACTTGATTTAAGGTTGGTGTACTAGAAGTGAAAGGGAGTAGGGGGGTGGGTGGGTGTCACAACCTACAATGTGATTGGAGATGGGAGGGTGGCAAGTGGTAGCAATTGGTTGGCGTGAAGGAGAATTATCATGAAGGTTAGGAAAAGTCAGCTTTAAATTTGGTTGACCTGCCTGAGCGCAGTTTCAGTTACAATATGTAATGAAGAAGAGCTCTTCTAGACTGACAAGTCTACATCTGCACGAGAAGACCAAGCTATATTGCATAAAAATCCGGTTTAGGTCATACATTTTAGATGTCACTGCACTGATATAGTTGACAGCCTGAGGATCTGGAAAGAACTTCATGGACATTATGCAATATACAGTAAATTTTGCTTTGCAATTAGCAATTTTCTCATGAAAATGCATTACAAGGTTCACGTAAATGTTGCACAACATGATAAAGTTATTAGGATAAATTTCAAAAGGTCCATCTGTTGCAGAGAATCAAATCCCTTTGAACCCATTTAGGATCTCAGTAGGAATTCCTTTAATTTCTTTGGCAAAACCTTCATCTTTTTGCTCCTCTGTATTTCTTTATCACAGGCATGCACTCTGTTCTCTCCACCCTTCCCCCTTTTCCTCAGAGTTAAACATAACTTTCTCTATTTCTGATGAGATTTTAACATCCTAAATCATTAACGGTATATCTCTTCACAGATGTTTTTGAACTGCTGAATATTTAAAGCATTCTCTTTACTATTTCAGATTTACAGAATCTGCAGATCATGCTTTTAGTTTCTGTGACATTTAATTTTATTGTCACATGCATGGTGCAATGTACATATGCACTGCAATTCTAATGGCGGCACTCTAACAGGTTCTTCATGAAAAAAAATCTACAATGCTATACATTAACTTAAAAAGAAATAATTATTACAAAATATAATTAGATCATGAATATTCAGTTACCACAGTGCAAGTAAAAATGCATTACAATAGAGCAGATGGTTATTTTGTGGTGTCAGTCCATGATTAACATTCCAAAAGAAGGTTCAAGAGTCTGTTTAGCCATTGAAAAGAAACTGTTCTTGAACCTTCTGCTTGAAGGTAGCACTAAGAAGAGGCTGTGACCAGAGTGATGGGCGTCATTTATAATTTGGCTGCCTTCTTGAGGAGGCCCCTCACATATATGTCCTTCACAAATGGGAAGTCAGAACCTGTCTGTGATGGATCAGGCCATGTTTGCTACATTCTGGAGCCTTCTGTGTTCCTGACACTTGAATGATCAAACCAGCATTTACATCAAGCTGCAAGAGAAGGAAAATTATGAAATAAGCTTTAAACCCAAACAAAAGTGGCAAAAAGATTTAAACAAAAAGATAAAAAATGAAACATGGAAAAGTTATGCTCTGAAACGATGAAGAATATAATAAACACAAGGTTATGCATGATACGGTATAATTGGTTACACGGGTTATATATCATGCCCCAAAAGTTAAAAAATGGGATCCATCATTATTAGATAAATGTTTTTGCCGTAAGAAGGAAAAAGGAACAACAGTACATGCAATTTGGGCATGTGAGAAAGTGGAAAAGTTTTGGGAAGATCTAAATCAGGTATTAAATAAAATCACAAAAAGCAACATACCAAAAAATCCAGAGATCTTTCTTCTAAGTAATATAAGAAGTAAAGAATTAGGCCTCAAACTGGATGAAGCGCAAAAAAGATTTATTATGATAGCCTTAGCTGTAGCAAAAAAATGTATAATGTCAACTTGGAAATCAGAAGAGAGCCTGAGGGTACAGCAATGGTACATGGAAATGAATAAATGTATTCCATTGGAAAAAAAATAACATATAATGTAAAAAATAAAGTCACATTATTTTAACAAATTTGGGAACCGTACATAGAACATATAGAGAGGGCCTACCGTGGACCTTCACCCCCTAAAATGATAAGAAGACAAAATGTCTTGATCCAGTGTGTAAAAGTAGATGACACAATTTTCTTGTTTATTTTCATTGTGTGATGACATTGTTTAATGGTTTTATTGTATTGTACATGTTGAACGTTTAATGGATTTGGAGGGGGGTGGGAAGGTGGGGGGGGGGGAGGGAAGGGAGGGGTGAAAAAAGGGGAGAAAATGCCACAGTGTATGTTCAAGAGGGAAATGCTTGTGTGTATTTTGATTGATATGGTTCACAGTGTGGAAAAAAAAGACCAAACCAGGCTGTGATGCACCAGCCAGTAATCGGAGGTGTAGTCATCATTTTCAGTTTGCTACACTCAGGGGAGGTCTGACAAACCAAGGCCATAATTTAATTGATAGCATTGCAGCTACAAAAAAAGTAAGTGTGGTCACTTTGAATTATGAGAATGGGTGGGATATGGCTACTTTTCAGATCAGCGGCAATTCACCTGACAATTTAAAATAATTCTAAAGAAATTTTATTCACTGGAAAAGTTGTGTTTTTCTCTTTCTGTATTTTCTGCATTACTGTCTGAGAATTACTTATTACTGTATGAGCATTTCTGTATGATTATTACTGTATGAGCATTTCTGTATGATTATTACTGCATGAGCATTACTGTATGATTATTACTGCATGAGCATTACTGTATGATTATTACTGCATGAGCATTTCTGTATGATTATTACTGTATGAGCATTTCTGTATGATTATTACTGTATGAGCATTACTGTATGATTATTACTGTATGAGCATTACTGTATGAGCATTTCTGTATGAGCATTTCTGTATGATTATTACTGCATGAGCATTTCTGTATGATTATTACTGTATGAGCACTACTGTATGATTATTACTGTATGAGCACTACTGTATGATTATTACTGTATGAGCATTACTGTATGAGCATTTCTGTATGAGCATTACTGTATGAGCATTTCTGTATGATTATTACTGTATGAGCATTACTGTATGAGCATTTCTGTATGATTATTACTGTATGAGCATTTCTGTATGATTATTACTGTATGAGCATTACTGTATGAGCATTTCTGTATGAGCATTACTGTATGATTATTACTATATGAGCATCACTGTATGATTATTACTGTATGAGCATTTCTGTATGATTATTACTGTATGAGCATTACTGTATGATTATTACTGTATGAGCATTACTGTATGAGCATTACTGTATGATTATTACTGTATGATTATTACTGTATGAGCATTACTGTATGAGCATTACTGTATGATTATTACTGTATGAGCATTTCTGTATGATTATTACTGTATGAGCATTACTGTATGATTATTACTGTATGAGCATTTCTGTATGAGCATTTCTGTATGATTATTACTGTATGAGCATTTCTGTATGATTATTACTGTATGAGTATTACTGTATGATTATTACTGTATGAGCATTTCTGTATGATTATTACTGTATGAGCATTACTGTATGAGCATTTCTGTATGAGCATTACTGTATGAGCATTACTGTATGATTATTACTGTACGAGCATTACTGTATGATTATTACTGTATGAGCATTACTGTATGAGCATTACTGTATGATTATAACTGTATGAGCATTTCTGTATGAGCTCTCTGAACCCTTCTCCATTAACAATGGCGTGAAGCAAGGCTGTGTTCTCGCACCAACCCTCTTTTCAATCTTCTTCAGCATGATGCTGAACCAAGCCATGAAAGACCCCAACAATGAAGACGCTGTTTACATCCGGTACCGCACGGATGGCAGTCTCTTCAATCTGAGGCGCCTGCAAGCTCACACCAAGACACAAGAGAAACTTGTCCGTGAACTACTCTTTGCAGATGATGCCGCTTTAGTTGCCCATTCAGAGCCAGCTCTTCAGCGCTTCACGTCCTGCTTTGCGGAAACTGCCAAAATGTTTGGCCTGGAAGTCAGCCTGAAGAAAACTGAGGTCCTCCATCAGCCAGCTCCCCACCATGACTACCAGCCCCCCCACATCTCCATCGGGCACACAAAACTCAAAACGGTCAACCAGTTTACCTATCTCGGCTGCACCATTTCATCAGATGCAAGGATCGACAATGAGATAGACAACAGACTCGCCAAGGCAAATAGCGCCTTTGGAAGACTACACAAAAGAGTCTGGAAAAACAACCAACCGAAAAACCTCACAAAGATAAGCATATACAGAGCCGTTGTCATACCCACACTCCTGTTCGGCTCCAAATCATGGGTCATCTACCGGCACCACCTACGGCTCCTAGAACGCTTCCACCAGCGTTGTCTCCGCTCCATCCTCAACATCCATTGGAGCGCTTACACCCCTAACGTCGAAGTACTCGAGATGGCAGAGGTCGACAGCATCGAGTCCACGCTGCTGAAGATCCAGCTGCGCTGGATGGGTCACGTCTCCAGAATGGAGGACCATCGCCCTCCCAAGATCGTGTTATATGGCGAGCTCTCCACTGGCCACCGTGACAGAGGTGCACCAAAGAAAAGGTACAAGGACTGCCTAAAGAAATCTCTTGGTGCCTGCCACATTGACCACCGCCAGTGGGCTGATAACGCCTCAAACCGTGCATCTTGGCGCCTCACAGTTTGGCGGGCAGCAACCTCCTTTGAAGGAGACCGCAGAGCCCACCTCACGAACAAAAGGCAAAGGAGGAAAAACCCAACACCCAACCCCAACCAACCAATTTTCCCTTGCAACCGCTGCAATCGTGTCTGCCTGTCCCGCATCGGACTTGTCAGCCACAAACGAGCCTGCAGCTGACGTGGACTTTTTTACCCCCTCCATAAATCTTCGTCCGCGAAGCCAAGCCAAAGAAGAGAAGATTACTGTATGAGCAATACTGTATGATTATTACTGTATGAGCATTACTGTATGAGCATTTCTGTATGATTATTACTGTATGAGCATTACTTTATGATTATTACTGTATGAGCATTACTGTATGAGCATTTCTGTATGATTATTACTGTATGAGCATTACTGTATGAGCATTTCTGTATGATTATTACTGTATGAGCATTACTGTATGAGCATTACTGTATGATTATTACTGTATGAGCATTTCTGTATGATTATTACTGTATGAGCATTACTGTATGAGCATTTCTGTATGATTATTACTGTATGAGCATTACTGTATGAGCATTTCTGTATGAGCATTTCTGTATGATTATTACTGTATGAGCATTTCTGTATGATTATTACTGTATGAGCATTTCTGTATGATTATTACTGTATGAGTACGTCCAGCATTTTATTTTCCATGCTCAATATCTGATGTATTTGGTTTTTTTTAGTTTCCACTTTTACAAAAGTTTCCAAACGATGGTGACAATTCCATATCTAGAAATCTTGATGAATTATGCTGAAGTTCCAGGCCTGAGCATATATCTTTACTGTTTCTGATATGTTTTTTTTCATAATAGGGAGATATAATTGTTGTATCTCATCAATCATGTATAATATGATGATATAGTTCAATATCTTTAAAGTCTTTTATATTAAACACAGAAGTATGTTAGTTAACTAAGTGATTAATTGTTGCTTCATTTCACCATCAAGTTATGTAGATTGGAAGTTATTAGTTTTGGTTGCTGTCTCAAACTAAATAATCTCAGCCTACATAATGGTGCATTGCTCCGTCTGCTGCAGTAGCAGGATCTCCTAGTGACAATCTCCCATTTCAATTCCCTGCCCCATTCCCTTGCGACATGTCTGTCCATGGTCTCATGTACTGCCAGGATGAGACCAACCACAAATTGGAGGAATGACACCTCTTATTTCAACTGGGTACCCTCTAACCAGATAGCATCAACATTAACTTCTCCGGTTTCCATTAGCCACCTCCTCCCACTGGCCCCCCACTATGTCTCCTTTTCTGTCGATCTGACTCTCTCTTTCTTCCCTTTTCCCTCTGTCTCCTTTACCCCAGCTCTGTATACACAGAGTTAAACGTCCCCCTTCCCCCCCACCCCCCATCAATTCTCACCTTTCTTTTCTCCTGGCTTCTTCTCCATATCCATTTATCACTTTTTGTCTGTTGGTCTGTACTCCTCCCCCTGACATCTCTTTTATTCAGGCACCTGCCCTGCTCTATCTCATACCTTGAAGAAAGGCTCAGGCTCGAAATGTCAGTAATATATTTTACCTCTTATGTACAATGCAAGACCTTTGAATTCCTCCAGCATTTCTGTAGTTTTGCATTATAATTGGTACCTTGTTCCTGGACTAGGGAGTGGGAAAGTCAGTAATGATTCATACTTCTGATGACTGACAAGCACCACTTGCTATAAAGTACCTTTACGGCAGTGCTGCCTGAATACAGAGTTAAATTTTAGTTTTGATTACCCTTTTTGATGAGCTTCTAGTTCTCATGGAACTATACTCCAAAAGGACATTACTTTGAAATAAAGAAAATCTTCATCCAGGAACTATGAATTTCTACAAAGTACTATCCTATTTGATCTTATCTTTTCAGATAAGAAAGATGAGAAACTACCTGATTAGGCATTTTATCTGGAGTCATAGTCAAGAAGCTACAAATCTGCTTTGAGCAAATTATCACTACTCGAAAATATATTTTCTTTGAGCAAAGCTTTTTTTTGTGTGGTTACTTTAATAAAATCTAGCATGCTGGGTCTGGGAACACTGGAAAGTTGTAAAGGTAATAGAGTGAATGTGTGCAGATTATCTGCGTACAAAATCTTGACAAAGCTAAAAGTCATGAAAAACTAAGCTTAAAAAGGAACATATTTGTTCAATAGAGTTTGTTTTATTGTTCGCAGAACATTACTGAGCAAAAACCAAAGACGTGCTTGAATGTTAACTCACTTAAATTCTGTGGACTTTGTGACCCTTGCATTAAGTTTCAAATTTTTATGACATTTAATTTTTCATTAAAATTGAATCACTTAGGGGAAAGAACCAACATGTAATAAGATGGAAACTCTGGGTATTCCAGTGTATGAAGCCCAGTGAGGTGAGATGAAGGCCCAGGGCCTCTGAATTAACTCTTCATCCAGGTAAGCTATTTCACAGCAATTATGACATACTCTGAAGCACAATTTCATCCTCTATTCTGCAAGACTTTATTTCAAACTACCAAAGAACCAAATAGCGAGTTATTTCCCCATGTATCAGTCTTATTATTTTGTGTTCTTTGCTTCGGTAGTTTTATTTACAATTTGTCAAGAAAAAGAATGAATATTTGTTTAACATTAAAATGATTAAGTTAACAGAATAGTGTTTCATGGAGTTCTTTTACCTGTTATCTTTAACACCCTATTATCAGAATAAAGTTGAACTTTCCCGTACATTAGATACAATAGAAAGATAATGAAGAAATTTTGGTGAACATGGATTAAATTGGGTAGATCAATCAAAGGCCAGGAATGTGTTCACTCAAGACTGTTGACTTGTGGCCATTGATATTTGTAAGCAGGAGATCCAGCCTTGTGCTGCCTGCTCAAACTATACTTCTGCTTGACTGGGGACACCAGCAAAAGACATTGAAATGAAAAATCCCACCAGTTAAAGTTAGTTAAAAGCTAGCCAAAATCTTTCAAAGTCGGAGCATTGAAATGTTACTGAAACAGGGGCAGGGAGTTGTTAAGACAAGTGAAAAAGATTAAGAAACTGGTATCAGCAGTTTGATTGTTGCATTTGGAGCTTGTTGAAAGCGACGCTGTATCTGGAATGGCAAACACGTGATCAGATTGTACTCTTACTTACAACCCTACATTGACCACTGCCAGTGGGCTGATATCGCCTCCAACCGTGCATCTTGGTGCTTCAAGTGCGGCAGGTAGCAACCTCCTTTGAAGAAGGAGCCCACCTCACTGACAAAAGACAAAGGAGGAAAAACCCAACACCCAACCCCAACCCACCAATTTTCCTTTGCAACCGCTGCAACCGTGTCTGCCTGTCCCGCATCAGACTTGTCAGCCACCAATGAGCATGCAGCTGACGTGGATATTACCCCTCCATAAATCTTCGTCCGCGAATCCAAGCCAAAGAAAGAACACAACCCTACCCTCTGTGTTTTCATCATCCCCAGGCAATGGAAGAAGAACACAGCAATGCAGAAGAAAGTCTCTCACTTACTTCAAACTTGTAGCCTTCAGCTTGCACATGTAATTTAGATGATAACCTAAAGAACTAATCTCTTTGTGATGAAGTCCTGCCACAAGTTGAGAGACTCATGTTAAAGAAAATACAGGGCACAGATAAAGTCTTTAGTTGTCTAGGCTACAGAAAAAAGTTATGGGGTGTGCATGGGGATACTGGGAAGCTTACAGTAGGCTTGAATTCAACAAGGGTATGGATAATCCAAGCACCAATTTAATACAAGACTATCTTTCCTTTATAGAGGTGAAGACAAGTTCCAATGACACATTTTTTGAAACTAATGGAGTATCTAATAACAGATGTTGCAACAGACCACTACAGATCTTGTCATCCTTACTACCAGATACTGTAGGGTTTTTCCAGTGCAGTCTATGGAGTTTCAGCTCGATCATCAGAATTAGGGAAGAGGGAGGGGTGAAAAGAACAAAGGGGATGTACGTCTTAGAGTAAAGAATTTTCGAAGAGATGGAGGTACTGGGTGAAGCATGGTGAAGACATAAATTGCAATTGATCTGTCTGGAGGAGTTGGAAATAGAAGAAGATGAGTAAAAACTAGGAAGAGAAAAAAAATGCAGTACCAGGGACCTGGGTTCAATTCTGATCTCTGGTACTGTCTATGAGGAGTTTGCATGCACTTTCTGTGACTGCATGGATGCCCTCTAGGTTCCCTGGTTTCATCCTACAGCCTTAAAGATGTGCAGGTTGTTATGCCAGTTGGCTGCCTCAAGTTACTCCAAATATGGAGATAGGGTAGAATCTGGGAGAAGTTGATGAGAATGAGAGGAGAACAGGATACAGAAAAAATGAGTGAATGGAATTGGTCTGTTCGCCAGCGTGGATATAATGGTTAAATTGCCCCCTTCTGTGTGTTATGGGTCATAAGGAAACATAGTACAGGTACACAATCCTTTATCCGGAACCCTTGGGAGACAGTGTGTCCCGAATTTCGGAGTTTTCCAGATTTCAGAACAAAAGCTAGCTGCCCCAGATTTAAGCCCACCTGAATTGTGCTGGATTATGTTATCTTTGCCTGTTTCCAATACAGTTGTTGGTGGTTGTCAACCTCTGCCTGCCACCACTCAGGCCAGGACATTGAAGTCTGAAGCTCAGCAGGGTACCAGGATCAGGTGCCAAGGCCAATTATATTTCCAGAAGTGTTAAATCACTTAAATTTTTTTAAAAATTAACTCTATTAGTTCAAAACTGTAAACTTCCTCCAAATTTCCCATCTTCCTCACAACCCTCCTTCAAATGAATGGGCTCATTGCTCCAGCAGGGGTTCTAATTGGCATCAGTTCTGTGAGAAAATTCTGAAAGTCTTGCACCAGTGAATTCAACAATTTAGAACTCTGCTGGTAGAAGCATTCAAATGTTCTTACATTACCTAATTATATTTAGTTTCATAGATGGGTGCTGAAAAGCACAGGAAAAATCAACTTTTACCAGAGATATATTTAGCAGAACTTATTCACAAAAAATTGAATTGATAGGTGAAAGCACAGCAGTAGCTCAGATTGTCTGTTACTGAGGACAAACAGCCTGTCTAGGATTGAAAAAAAATCATATTTTTTTCAATATTAATTCAAGTCATATAAAACCTTTGGGATTTTTTTTTATTTGGAAGCTTGTTTACACATACACAGCTTGAACAAATTTATCATATAATAATATGAATTGCCATACATTTGTCAAACAAATATGGATTGAAGGGGAGAACCCATAAGCTTTTGCAGGTCATGAAAAATTACCTCAAGGGAGTTTGTGAACAGAAGTAAGCGGAATTAAACACTCAATATTTGGACTCCTGAGGCTGAAAAATGGATCTCATTCTAAAGAGTAGTAAGGAACAGGCAGCAAAATTTAATCTTCCCAGTATCAAACATACTCGACAATTTGAAAACAAAATCTCAGTGAATATGTTGTTTTCCAAGAAAAACATAGCTGCCAGTTCCCAACAATGACATTCAACAAACAGTAATCGTTGGAATAAATATGATTGAAGGATAAATTATATCATTAGATTTTTTTTAAATTCACCAGAAAAGCACATCTAACAATACATAATTTATGATGGGAGATAAACTTCAATCTATAAAAAAAACATTTTGACTTAGCGGAAAGAATATTACTACTAACAATTTTGTAATTACAACAATTAATCAACTTTCTGTCAGTGGAACCAGAATGTGGGGTGAATGGTACAGACAACTGGATTTACATATGCAACACTTCACATGATTTATGAACTAACAGAATGTAGATTAAACCAACCTGAAAGGCCAAAATTGAGCAGAATTAGTTTTAAATACAAATCAGAAAAATGTGAATGCTAGAAATCTTCCTTTCCTTTTAAAATATCTTTATTGAGTTTGTAGTGGGATTGCTACAGTTATAGCTCGAAGTTGAAAGAAGACTTGCACACCAAGGGAGTGTAATTAACACTGGCTTTATTGGACTGAAGCTCTGCCTTTTATAGGCAGCCAGCCGTGTCATCACCAGGTCGTGACTTGAGTGAGGTCGGCTGCTGATTGGCTGTCCCGGATGTGCAGATCAGATTGAACCCGCTGCATCCACTGACAGTGATTGCTCGATTCAACCACTATTCCTCCACCCTATGGAAGTGGACGTCTCATCCCGCATGCTGTCTATCCGATCCTCAATGACTATTTGCTTTGTCGGACCACGGAGCAGGGCTCTGGGTTGCTACAAGTTTAACATAGCCATCCATATACAAAATATTAAAAAGCAAGGCAAAATAATAATGTATACAAAACATAAAATTAAGTAAATACAGTGTGTCATATTTTAAATTCCATCCCTTAATATTAATTGTGATTATCTGTTAAAAGTAATTATACTTATAAATCAATTACTATTACAATAAATCACAATATAAAATCAAAAAAATGATATTATGTAGAATAATTATAATTAAACCAACAAATCCACTAATGCAAAAGAAAAAAAACTAAAACTAAAGCTAACTTATCCCCACCCTCTAATCAAGAAAATTACAAAGATGGATCAGGTCGTGATTTCTAGAAGACGGACGGAACATCCCGAGAGCACCCAAATTATCTAAAACTGGAAAAATGTAAATCTTTAAGGATAAATGCTTGAGTTGTTCACTTATTTTCTTTTGCCACATTTGTTGCCTGATGTTAAGCATTTATGGCATTTTCTCTTTTAGTATGAGCACATTGGTCTCTGGAAATAGTGAGGTGTCCTTACCCTCCAGGAACTGTTTAAAGATTGCTATGTTTACTGACCCCTCCTTTAAACGACTAAATGGAGTTCCAATGCTCCTCAGGTTCATAGCTAACAGTACCAGCGGGAGAGAAATCAGCAGCTTTCTAAAGACTGAAAAATATATTGAAAAGAGATATTTTTCTACTGTAATGGATTTAAATTTTCAAAGTTATTTTCACAATTTATAATTCACTAGGATCTTGCTTTGTGAGTTTATGGTTTCTTTTAATGGTAGTGAAATTATATATACTTACCAGATAACCACAAGGGAAGGAGGTTAGAATAATATAATAGTTTTTCTTAGAACTATTTTTCTATTAGCCAATATGTCGTACTTGTTTTAAATGTTTGCTACTTTTTTTCTGTTTGACTGTTATGATATTGAGTTTATATATGAGTTTTATTTTTCTTATATGTATATTCCTTTTTTATATATTACCTTTGATTAATGGCTTTTACTAATGTACTATTTCTGTAAAATCCAATAAGAATATTGAAAAAGAAAAGAGATATTTTTGCAGGACAGTCAAATCTTTCTCTTTTCGTTCGATCTGAATGGACATGTTCTTAGGTTTACTTCTGGGTAGAAAAGTGATGATGTGAAGTTGGAGGACATTTGGGATATGGTAATCAAAATAATACTTGGATCAATAAACAGAGCAAGGCAAAAAGGTATGCATGTGTACTTCATCTGGAAAATGGAAAATAAAGCTGAATGGAACTTAGATAAAAAGGAAGCGTGGCCAGATTAAATGGAAAGTGAAAAACTAGCAAACAAAACCACAGATAAGCAATGGAACAAAAAATTAAACAGAATGCAAATCAAGTTCAGGAAATAAAGAATGTTTGCGTTTAAAGGTGAATAGAAAGTTTGAATCTGAGATGGTACTTATGGAGCAATTGTTAAAAAAAAAACCACGTAAGCCAGGCTACAAAGGAAAATGAGAGAGATTGGAAGGAAATATGAGAAGAAAGAAACAAAGGTCAAGGAAAGGGATTTCAACAGGTACATAAAAAATGAGGAAAGTAAAGTCAAATGTCTAGCTGAGAGAGATGATGCAGAGAAGCCAATGGAGGAAAGAGTTAAAAGAGCAAGAAACTAAAAAAGGTGTTTATAGTTGAAATGCACAGAGAGATTGCAGCTACCAGTTCTGACCTTGGAAGTTTTATATGAAGAAAGATGGTCTTAAGGAGATGGTTCAATTACTAATCTTATATCCAAGAATGCAGACAGAATCTATGGAAAAAATATTATAGTAGTTGTACATTTTCAGCTTTTCTGTGTACAGTAAATGGATATAATACACCTCTGCTGAGAAATGGATACAGGTACAAGACGTGGAAATGTAAACATACTGCATGCTTCATTTTAGGTCAATTACTGAAATAAAAGATAAAATTGATGAGAAGGTATTAAGAAAAGAATTATAAAAACAAATCTAGTTTCTTCAACCATTTCAAGTTCAAAGGGATAGGTAAAGGATGGGATTTATGAGTTTTAAAATGAATATTTTTCACCTGGATAAAGAATAAAATGGAATTAAAAGATTTGTGGTTTAAAAACAGAAAAAGGCATGGACAAAAAGTTTCACAAACTAGAAAACTATGGTAATTAATCTCACAAGTTCATCTGTATTCAGAAATATTTGGAAATGATATTACACAATGTTTAGAAATTATTTGGAAGTAGGAATGAAGGACACCTCTTAACACTAATTAAAATATAAATTCCTGATGTAAATAACATCATGATCTGTTCATTTGTCTCCTGACTGGTCCATATGTAACTTTATGTAAGATTTACTACCAAAGGCTATGAATAAAAACTGGAATTATTCAGACATTGACAAGTTAGTATGATCTCCTCAGGTTAGTTACTGCTCAGAGGACTTCAAATCAAGGAATATATAGAGCCTCAGAATAATATAAATTACAAACAACATAGTCCAATGACATATTAGCTGCTTATGTCAGAAACTATTGGTGGCACGACTGTTGTAGGGTTTGTTACAGCGGCAGCGATCGGAACCGGGTTTAAATCCCACGTTGTCTGTAAGGACATTGTACATTCTCCCCGTGTCTGCGTGGGCTTTTGCCGAGGTCTCTGGCTTCCTCCCACTGTTCAAAATGTACTGGAGTTGTAGGTTAATTGGGTGTAATTGGGTGGCACAAGCTCATGGGCCGAAATGGCCGGTTACGGTTTTGTATGTCAAAATTTTTTAAATGTTTAAAAATATATATAATACAGTGTTAATGCCCCATAAAGAGAAAGAGAACACAAAACTTTAAACAGTTCTAAAGTTATGGCATCATCTCGAATACATGAAATCTCATGATGATTTAATGCAGTTTCAATTATATAATAATGATGCTTGGTTATTTTATTTGGTGGAATTCTGATTTTACAATCCTCCAAGTTGTTCATCAAAATGTTTACATGATAAATTAAAAATGTTGAGCAATCTTGTGACTATTGAGTTTTGTAATAAAGAATAAATTCAAGTGAATTATTTTTAGCATGGAAGTGGATGAAAAAGTTGTACCAACATAAAATTTGCAACCTTTAATATATAGAATTGATTTTTCAATATTAATTCAAAAGCAACACAATGAAAATTAGCAAACATCATTATAAGTCACTAAACTGAATCCCTTTGACTACAGAGTGCAGAATATTTGACTACAGATGCTAGGATTGTAGTCAAAACACAGAGATGCTGGAAGAACTCAGCCAGTCTCGCAGCGCCATTGGAGGTAAAGATATATTACTGATATTTCAGGCCTGATCCCTTCCTTGAGGTATGGCGACAGCATCTGGTAATTGCCCAGCTAGATGCATTGCTTGTATCATTTTTTTTTTTTGACAACACAAACAAAAGCCTTTTAGAACTTAATTTTCTCTGTGAAAAACTGTGACCTTGAATTTTCCAACTTGCTGGGAAGTCCAGTTCAGATTACAAGAATACTTTTTGTGTCCTTACACTCAACTTACAAGTCATTTGAACTGAACTGATAAACATATAAGAACAAGGACATGCATTTGCTTTAGAGTTAAGGACTGAGAATGATTGACCTGTAGTTTCCAGTTTGATTATTAGATTAAATAAATCCAAGAGCATTGTGTTATTTAATGATTAAAGGTGTTTGATCTGTATTGCTACACACTTATTTTCCATTACACATATTAAAGCTATAGAGAATGTCAAAATTTGATCAACACAGACATGATTGCTGACTTGTTAAATTTAAATTTAGACGTACAGCATGGTAACAGGCCCTTTCAACCCATGAGCCTGTGCCACCCAATTGAGGGGGAGGGGGGGAGAGGGGGGAGGGGGGAGGGAGAGGGGGTGGGGGTGGGGGAGGGGGGTGGGGGAGGGGGGTTGGGGTGGGGAAGGGGGAGGGAGGGGGGGTGGGGGAGGGGGAGGGAGGGGGGTGGGGTGGGGGGAGGGGGGAGGGAGGAGGGGAGGGGGGAGGGAGGGGGGGAGGGGGGAGGGAGGGGGGAGGGGGGAGGGAGGGGGGAGGGGGGAGGGAGGGGGGGAGGGGGGAGGGAGGGGGGAGGGGGGAGGGAGGGGGGGAGGGGGGGGGAAGGGGGAGGGGGGGTGGGGGAGGGGGGGGAAAGGGGTGGGGGAGGGGGGGTGGGGGTGGGGGAGGGGGGAGGGAGGGGGGTGGGGGAGGGGGAGGGAGGGGGGTGGAGGAGGGGAGGGGGAGGGGGGGTGGAGGAGGGGAGGGGGAGGGGGGGTGGAGGAGGGGAGGGGGAGGGGGGGTGGAGGAGGGGAGGGTGGAGGAGGGGAGGGGGGTGGAGGGGAGGGGGGTGGAGGAGGGGAGGGGGGTGGAGGAGGGGAGGGGGGGTGGAGGAGGGGAGGGGGGGTGGAGGAGGGGAGGGGGGGTGGAGGAGGGGAGGGGGGGTGGAGGAGGGGAGGGGGGGAGGGGGGGGTGGAGGAGGGGAGGGGGGAACAAACAGCATCCTTTCTCCCACTTCCAAGAGCGCAAACACAGGCGCCGCTTCCAACAGCGTCCACGTGGAGAGCTGCTGTCAGTCAGCCCCGAGCACCGACACGGGACGCAGCGGGGTCTCCGCCGCTCTCGCTCACCCGAGCAATGCCACCGCGCCGCTGAGTTCAGCCCGCTCGTCCTTTCCCACCCTCCGAACACGGGCCAGGTAACATGTCGAGCATTCCTTCCTGGCTCAACCTCGCAGGTTCACCTACTTCTGGGGGCGGGGGTCGGCGAGTTTCGGGAGCAGGAGGGTCGGCGTTCCCTGCAGTTAAAAGGTGCACGTTGATGTGGATCTCCACCTGGAAGAAGTAAAAGCCGAAAGTCTGTGAATGAAGCTGGAGAAACTCAGCAGGTCCTTTAGAGAGCAAAAATAAAGAGGCACGACCAACGATTGAGCCCCTTCATCAATCAAGATGTGGGCAGGCTGGAGCCCGAAACGTTGGTTGTCTCTCTTTGTTTTTGCTCTGTAAAGGACACTGTTTGACCTGCTGGGTTTCTCCAGTGTTTTTAATTCACCTGGAAGAGCCGGTGTAAGGAAGGGATAGATCTCAATGTATCTCAGGTCAACCACTACCGCTGTGTGTCCCCCCCACCCGTTAGTCTGAAGAATGAATGAATCTTGACGGTGCCACAAACAAAAACCTTTGATTTCTTTTCTCTGTCGGGTCGTTGAGAGTTTATCGTGTTTTCTGAGATGTTGAGCAGGATTTGTTGAGGTCTCTAGGTTTTTTCTGGAGGCGGGGAGGGGACCCTTCACCGTCTCCTCGCTCCGTCCACGGCACATTCGTGCATTGAGGAGATGCTGCATTGGTTGTGGGTCCGCAGATTTCAGTCGATCAGCCGGTGTCGCAGCGGGTAGGGGGCGAGCAGAGCTCCACTTGCAGAGGGAAGAAGTTACATTCGAAACGTTCTGTCCAAGCCTCCTTTGCCATATTTCCATTCCAGTCTCCTTTAAGCATTTTCTTCGCATATCTTGTTCTTAAAAGTAGAACCAGAAGTTCAGCAGGTTAGAAAGCACCCATGGCCAGTCAGCGTTTATTTGGCCTCTGGAATGATTCCAGTATCTGTAGCTTTTTTTTTTGTCTGTAAAGTAACGTGAATTGTCCAAATGTATCTCACAGTATGTAGTAGAAGATCGCTAAAATCGTCTGCCCATTTTATATTAATTCCTCTGTCTGGGGCCTATTCATTACACACCCCTATCTATGATGGTGTTGTATAGAAATGATTAAGATGAGGAAGTTACAAATTACATTACATTTGTAATTGTATTACAAATAGGTGAAAGGCACCTAGCTGGCGTGAGCTGTGAGGATGCAGAAAGGCTCCAGTGTGATTTGGACAGGCTGAAAGTGTGGGTAAATTCATAGTAGATAGAATGTGCAAAATGCCATCATGAATGGAAATAACAAGAAGACTAATTGCTCTCTGATTGGCATAGATTTGGAAAGGAGTAGATACACATGATGGCCAAGTTTGTGCAAGTCCTAAAAGTGTTGCAGGTATAGAGGTAATTGAGAAGACAACTGGTATGTGGAACATCATGGCAGGAGTAGAGATGTCTTACTGAAACTGTACAGGGTCTTGCTGAGATCACACCTTGAGCACTGTGGGCAAATTTGGTCTGCTTATCTGAGGAAGAATGTTCTTGGGGAGAGTGTAGCAAAGGTTCTCCAGAATAATTCCTTGCTGGTCTAATGTGTGAAGAGAAATTGACTCACTTATATTTCCATTCATAAGAAAGTTTATAAGAATGAGAGGGGAATCTCTTAGAAAGTTACAGAATTCCAACAGGACTGAATAGATGAGATGCAGGATGGATGTTTCCAATGGTAAGGAATCCAACACCATGGACCACAGTCTAAGAATCTATGCAAGATTAAGATGAGGAGCAATGGTAAACTGTCGAGCTCTCTATCACCGAAGGCAATTGAAATCAAAATTAGATATATTCAAGAAGTAGATATAGTTCCTGGGGGCTAGGAGTGTCAGGGGAAATGGGAGTAAGTAATAACAGGGTGCTGAATTTGGATGATCAGATAGAAGATGGAGTAAACTCAAGGGACTAGATGGTCTACTAATGTCCCTGTTTCTACATTTTTGTGTTTTGAAATTACCACTATGGAAATCTAGCAGTTCAACTGAAAGAAACAAGTTCTGATGGTAATAAACCACTGTGACAGCATATCTGCATTAAAATTAACACATCAGAGCTAAATAAAGCAATGCAGTTAAAAGGCCAGAAAACATGGACAATCACTGTAGTGAACAAAATAATGGAGCCTTAAGTTAACGACATTAAAAACCAAATTTTAATATCAGAGCAGCTAATACAATATATTACATTCCTGGTAGTAGGATAGTACAGAAAGGGGAAACACTGGTTGCAATATTGGCTAAAGAACCAAATGTATCCAAGAGGCGATAGTGGTGGAATAAGCACAATTGAGGTCATGTGTGTTGAACTAAAATTAAGAGAAAGTGCACTCATGGTAACCCACAGGATTTTGATGATGGGGTCTTGGCAATGGCAGTACCATTGGATGTTAAGAGAAATGGATTCTCTCTTGTTAGAACATGGTGCAGCACAAAAGCAGGTCCCATTATGCTGTGCCAAGCATGATACCAAATGAAACTCAATCTCCTCTGCCTTTGTAGGATCCATTCTGTGCATAGTCAATGTGCCTAATCCTGAAAACTCTTAAACGCTACTATTCACCACCCCTTCTACCTACCATATTCTGTGTAAAAATAATTTGCCCTGCATATCTCCTTTAAACTTTCCTCCCCTTTACTTTAAGTGCATTGTCTTTGGTATTTGACATTTATATCTTGACTGTCTACAACAGTGGTTCTCAACCTTTTTCTTTCCACTCTCATACCATTTTAAGTAATCCCGATGCCAACAGTGATTTGTGATTAGTAAGGGATTGCTTAATGTGGTATGTGAATGGGAAGGGAAGGTTGAGAATCACTGCTCTCAACCCAACTGGTACTGAAATATTTTGCTTGAAAAAGTTGTTATTGGCTTATTTCCTTTGGAGTTATGAAACTGAGCACAAAATGAGTACAATTAAAACAGCAGTTTTCAAACTTTTTCTTTCCTCCCATGTTCCACCTTAAGCAATCCCTCACAGACAGCCTACAGCATAGGGAATACTTAAAGCGGTATGTGAATAGAAAGAAAAAGGTTGAAAACCACTGAAGTTGCTGCAACATGACTTCCTTACTTTTATATACAATGGATTTACCAATGAAGGCAAGTATGACATATGTCTTCTTTTATCGGTGAAAGTGTGGTCACTTTCAGGGAGCTATTGATCTGATGCCCCAGACCCCTCTCTCCAGCAATGCTATTAATGGTCTTGCCACTAACTGTGTATGTACTTTCCCCTGTTTGGTCCAATTTGGAACAAGTCTATGGTGTGGAGCTGAATGTCACAGTAAAACACATATAAGCCATGGATGAATAAATGCCACATGGTAGAACTGTTAACAATGGCTTCCACCTCATTGGTGATGACAGAAAGTTGACTTATTGTGTGATGATTAGCTTGAAAGGATTTGAAGTCAGGGAGCTCCAGGCAATTCACCAATCATTTTTTTTTAAATCCTGAGAGCTATAGGGCTATCAGCACACACTGAGGATGTGTTTGGACACCTCTTTTTCTTTTCACCCCCACATTAAGGCCTAGATGGCAATTTCCAAAACCTGTTGAGTTCTCAAGATGCATAATTTTTTGGTTTCCAAGGAAAGTTTTAATTAAAAAATATATGCCATTCACATGTATCTTCTCTTAAGTGGTTTAAATTGCCTTTATGCAGCACGGGTTTTAATTGGTGTAATTCACACTCTCCTCCTCTCCAATTTCAGTGGGGACCACTCCCTCAAGGACCCCCTTGTCTATATCCCTTCCCACAAATTGCCCCCTCAGTACCTACCCCTCTGACTGCAAGAAATGCTACATTTGCACCCAAACCTCCTGCCTCACCACCATTCGGGGCCCAAAATAGTTCTTCCAAATGAAATAACACTTAATTTACAACATCCTGTGCTCCCAATATGGCCTCCTCTATATCGGTGAGACTGGACACAGGGCGGTAGACCATTTCATGAGGCACCTTTGCTCCATCTGCTTCAACAGCAAGGGTCTCCAGCTCCAGGTGGCCAACCATTTCAATTCCACACTCCATGGTTTCATCAGCGCTGCCACTGGATGTACACTGCCAGTCCTGAAGGAGCAGAAAGCAACACCACCTGAAAATTGGAACAACACCTTATATTCCACATTAAGGCAATATTAACATCCAATTTCTGTAACCCCTCCCAAGTTTCTCTCTCTATTGGTGTCTCCTTTCCTCCAGTTCTCTGCCCCCTTTCCTCCCTTCTCCTATCAGAGAGCTCCCACTATCACCTCAGCTTTTTCCTCTTCTACCCTCCTACCTGTGCTCTTCTCCCTGGCCCTGCCTCCCTCCTCTCATTTCCTTCCACCTCCCCCTACCTGCCTATTTTTGCTTATGCCTGTCAAAGGCTGAGGACCAAACCATTGATTACACTGAACAATGACAATTTTTCTTCCTGAACACTTTTGGGTGTATTTTATGATTTTTGAACTGCTGATCATGAATATCACCTTAAAAATTTCCTATCATGGACCTTTTTTTTTAAGATACAACCCATTTTTGTGATTTCTTGTCATATTTTTAACATGCTTCAATCATGAAATCAACATTATTAAAAATTCATTTTTTGCATTTGCACTTGGATTTCTTCCCTGAAGATTTTGGTGCAGTGACGAATAAGTTGAAAGGTTTCACCAGAGACATTACGACCATGGAAAATCGGTATCAGGGCTAGTGGAATCCATCAATGCTGGCTGACTATTGTTGAACACTGACACTAGAGGAATCAAATGCTGAGTACAAATGAAAATCAGTGGCAAAACACTTTTAGATCAGTTGACCTAATCTAATAGGTCAACTTTATTATGCGATTTAAACATACTAAATTTAATTAAAGTTAATTTGATATTTCTCCAACTTCCTACATGATATTTTGCAAATCTGAAGTTGTCTACCATAATCCCAATTTTTTTTTCAGGAAGCAAGTCTTTTGGGATAAAATTGTTTTCCAGTGTTATCGTTTACTTCATATGGATTTTGCAAGACCTACTGAGTTTCTCCAGCACATTTCTGTATTGCACTCCAGTTAATGAACATTTAATATTGGCTGAGAATCCTCAATCATAATCAACAGGCTCTAGGATATTTATGTGCTCTTAGTGTTCCATTAATCAATCTACTGTTAATTCAACATTGCATCGCTAACCTCTTTCTGAAGCTAAAGAGTTTGATATTCATAAAATCTTCAAAGGAAGTACAACTTATAAGTACAGCTTATCTGCATCATGACAGACAAATGTGAAATATCTTAAATTTTAGGGAATTGAAATTCCTAACTAATAATATAATAAATGCTGACCGTTAAGTTGTAGGGGTTAATCATTTTATTCATAAATTTCCATATCTTATGAAGTAAAATAGTATTGAAACAATGTTGTTCCTTTTGAATTAAGTACTTATGTAGAGTAATGAGAGTAAATGTTTAATCTACCACTTTTATTACAGGTTTGAACATTATCTTGACCACACATACAAGTTAAAAACATTGAATTTACTTCAACTCGCGCAGGATGTAAGAAATCATGTTCTCTATGCCTCACCGATCTGCCTGACACTGGTAAATTAACTACATGACAAAGATTTTATGGGTTATTTTAACTGGCCTACTGATGTTTTCAGTTGAACTCTCCCTTTGTACTGACGTGCCTTAAAATATTGAATAGCAGATGTGATTTTCATGATTTTGACCTGTTTATAACACGAGATTATGGACATGGAGAGCAGACAGAACATCACCAATGAATGTGAAAATAGGTCTATATTCTCCACGGTGCTGGTCGGATTGGTATTAGGCATGGTTACACTAATAACCATCTTCGGCAATGTGTTGGTGTGCTTAGTGGTAGGGTTGAACCGTAAGCTCCAGAGCCACACCAATTGTTTCATAGTGTCCCTAGCAGTAACCGACCTCCTTCTGGGTTTGCTGGTCATGCCTTTCTCGGCAATCTTGGAGCTTCTTAATTCAGAATGGCCTTTTGGGACCACCTTTTGTAATCTCTACACCAGCTTGGATGTCATGCTGTGCACTGCATCCATCCTCAATCTGTTCGTTATCAGTCTCGAGCGTTACCTGGCCGTCACCGCCCCTCTGAGATACACCTTGGTCATTACTCCGAAGAGAGTTATCATCTCACTTGGGCTCATTTGGTGCATCTCCATCATGTTTTCCTTCTTGCCCATCAACTTGGGATGGAATACCAAAGATTTATTAGTGCGAAGTTCAAACAGGACCAATCAATGCCATTTGGAGCTGAACACAGTCTATGCCATTGTGGATGCTTTCTTCACCTTTTATATCCCCTTAGCCATCATGAGCCTAACATATTACAAAATATTCAAAATTGCAAGGGAGCATGCCAAAAGAATCAGCACGGCCACTGGATGTACGCTGCCAGTCCTGAAGGAGCATAAAGCAACAGTAACTCTTGCAACTGTGATGGGAGTCTTCATTATTTGCTGGTTCCCTTATTTTACAGTGTTTCTCTATGAAGGCATTTCAGGGACTCAATCTGACAAGACTATCTTTGCTGTGGTGCTATGGTTGGGTTACATCAACTCCGCTCTGAATCCCATAGTTTACGCTGCCCTCAATCGGGAATTCCGCACAGCATACCAGAAGCTCCTGTTTTGCAGGAAGGTGAATGTCTGCATTAGGGGCTCAACCACTAGCCACCTGACCTGTCAGTCCAAGAAAGAACAGTGCCACCAGCTAGTGAAAATGTTGGACGATAATGAGCCGAGTTCAGACATCACCAATAGACAAGATACTGATCTCGGCAAAGAAGACTCTGAAAGGTAATACATCCACTCCTTTAATTTTTGATAGTTGAACTCTGGCTTTCTTTCAAGTTTCATATATCAATATCTTGCTAAATCAAGCAGTTAAATTAATTTTATGTAAGCTCATTAATGTCAGTTATTACAAAATCTACATCACATAAATGGAACATTTTCTGTCTTCATTCAATTTATTTAAAGTCAGTGATTTTTGTTTTGCAATTGTAGATGTGGGTATTTATTTTTGTACATTTCATATTTAAATAATAGCCACAATGAAGGAAGTAATAAGTAACAAAGATTATTGTTGATTTATTACTACAATCAGAACAAAGCTGAAATTACTTAAATCAATCATTATCCTTTCTCTTGTCAGTGCTGGTTAGACAATATAGTGTTGGATGGCCAGGGTAGAACAGGACAAGCCAGGTCAGGATCTCAGGTGAGTGCAGGGGAAGGACAGATTTTGTGGCAGACTCGAAGGAAACGTGAGGAAGAGTTGTTTGTACAGTGCATTTTGTATAGAATGATCTGGAACACTGCCTTTAGTGGAATCAGGGCCAATCAAAGCTTTAAAGATGGAATTGGTTAGGCAACTTGGGGAAAAAATAATTTGCATAGTATGGGGAAATAGGTTGATGTGAATGCTCAACAAAGAGCCAGTGTACCAAAAGTCTCATTCTGAACCTTGATGATTCATTTCTATAAAAGTCTCATTAATGTAAAGCACATGACAAAATTAATTGTGAAATTTTAAGATAATCTTCAGCATTTGCAAATATAAGTAAGCTTAAAATAAAGTTTTGGTTTTATGGCGTACTTATGTAAATAATTATAAATGCCATGCAATAAAATTAATACATAAAATTCGAAAGCAAATAATTTAATATTTGGAATAAATGAGTGTCTTATGCTCAGATGTTTAATGCTTACTGGCACCAAAAATTCTCTTAGATCTGCTTAAATTCCTTTAAGCATGTTTCTCTGTTTCCTGACTGATTATGGCCTTTAGGGGAAAGAAAAATGATGAACACCAGGACTTGAAAATTAAATCCTCTAATCTCCAAACTAATACTTTTATTCCTTTAGCTCCACCGAAAATTGATTAATTGAACATTTACTGTTGATTTTTTAGAATTTAGCATGAATTTTAATCAGAATCAGAATTTATTGTCATGAATGAGTCATGAAATTCAGTGTTTTGCGGCAGTATCATAATGCAAACATTCATATTATAACCCTTTTACAACATTACTATAAAAAATAGAAATAATCGTGCACGAAAAGTAAGGCAGTGTCTTTGGTTCATTGATTATTAAATCTGATGGCAGTGGGGAAGAAGCTGTCCTTGTGCCAGTACGGTGTGCCCGTCATTAGGCTCCTATACCTTTTCCCGATGGTAGCAGTGAAGAGGGCATGGCCTGGATATTCAGCTTACCAAATAGTGCCCAGAGCATGCAATCAGCAACTGTATTGGTTTGAAAATTAACTACATCAAAAGTAAAGAATGATTTAGAATAAACAGCTCTGACATAACTTGGCCACATAAGTTAGGTGTGAGAAGGTCATGAGTGGGGAAAAAAATTGTAAACAAAAGATTTAAAGCACATTTGGGAGGGTGGATCATGTATATGAGAAATTAAATGGTTCTGGGACTGTAGAGGACTTTATGGATCAGACACAGGCATCACAGTAATGTGAAAACAAGTGGGGATTAGCACAGTACTACCCGGTGTAAGAATATTTGAGAGCAAGGGTAGAGCCACTTGCTCCGATTATATAATGATTCAGCAAGAAAAAAAGCCTGGGCTATTGTGTCCAGAATTCAGAGTTACTTCCTCAAAATATGGAGCCGGCCATTCGCAGCAGAGATGAAAAGTGGGATTAGCCTTTGGAATTTATTAGGAGAGAGCTGTGGAGGCCGAGTCACTGAGTATGCAAATTTTTTAATATTAACTAAATAGAGAGATGTCGGGTTTGTGCAAGTGACATGGAGGAAAAAGATCAGCTTGGATCATTGAAAGGCAAACTAGCCAGAGTGGGAGAATAGCTTCTATACGTCTTTTATCATTTGTTCCTGTGATCTTACTTTATTTGAGGATATTAGTTACCAGCTCATAAGGGTAAAACATGAAAATAACTGATCCTTCAGGCCAGAGGATTTGAGAAGGATAAAGCAGTGAGGGCATAGACATCCCATAATATAAAATACCTCTTTGCTTATGAAGCAGTGAAAGATCCTGAAGGCCTTATGGCTATTGTTTATACACAGTACCTCCTTACTTGTTAGCACTGCTATGGCTCTCAGACCCTGGATTTTCTTCTTTTCGGATAAATGGCACAAGATTTTGTCGGCAAGCTGAACAGGAAGAACAATATCCAGAATAATGTTTAAGTAGTTTAAGTTTTAAAACACACTCAGACACACACTGCACAGCGAGTTCAAGTTTACTTTCAACTACATTTTGAATGCAGTTGGCAGTATTACATTTCAGCTTCTTTCTACACTAGACAAAAATAACAGTATTTTATATTTTGGGAAATCAAACCTACCCTTAGGACTTCTGTTTTGAATAGATTGTGTCAACATGGCATTGGTCCACAAACTGGATGTCATTGGGTCATGAATGAAACAATTTTAAACAGGGAAAAGTCATTCAATGTAGTGTTAATGGTGTGCATAAGAAAGGAACTGGTTTTGATATACATTTCATAGTAGAACACTAGATTCTAGTAGATGGTGTGTTACAAGGGAAAATAACCACAGCTTGGCATGTGACGTGGAGTGCAAATCCCAGGTCACTGTTAGCCTGCTCTAAATGCTTGAATTCCTTACATACTGTCAACTTAGTTTCTGGGTCTTCAACAAGGAAACCTAATCATTGGAATCAGACAGCAAATATCATCCACACAACCTCCTTGATTTTGAAGGATGTATTGAGAAGGGTGAAGTGTCAAAAACTGCATGGCTTTAAAATGATTCCCTTGACTCATTTTTGTTCAGTGCCAACTTGTGCAATGTCTTGATATACCATAATTCATTATGGAAATGAAAGACTTGGCACTCAGGTAGTTTGATCAACTGGGAAAGAGCTAAATTAAAAAAAAAGAATGCCGAATAGTTTGGGAATTAACAGACATGGTTCTAGATCTATCCCGAAGATGACCAAAAAGGTTCTGAACATTTCAGTTTAATATTCTTCCAAATTGGGACAAAACCATTTTTTGCCATTCCCATTGACCTGCTCCCATCCATGACCCTATGAAATTTGTTCTTAAAACTCAAGATTGAGGTCGCATTCACCATACCAGATGGCAGCTCATTCCACACTCTGAATGAAGAACTTTCCCCTAAAGTTCCCCCTAAACTTTTTCCCTTAAAACTATTATCTCTTTTATTTATCTCCCCAATCTAAGTGGAAAAAGACTACTTGCATTCACTCTGTCTATACCTCTTAGAATCTTGTAAACCTCTGTCAAATCTCCTCTCATTCTTCTTTGCTCCAAGGAATAAAGTCTTAATCTGTTTAATCATTCTGTGTAACTCATTGCATTCTTTCAATCTTATTGATATCCTTTCTGTAGTTAGGCAGACAGAACTGCACACAATATCGCAAATTTGGCATCACCAATGTCTTAAACAACTTCACTATAACATCCCAACTCTATACTCAATACTAAGATGCCCAAAGCTTTCTTTATAACCCTGTCCACTTGCACCACCACCTTTAGGAAACAATGTATCTGTATTCCCAGATCTCTCTGCTCCTCTGCACTCCTCAGTACCCTATAATTTACTGTGTATGGTCTACCTTGGTTTGCCCTTCCTAAATTCATCACCTCACACTTGTCTGCATTAAACTCCACCTGCCATTTTTTAGCCCAGTTGGTCCAGATCCCTCTGCAAGCTTTGAAAATCTTCCTCACTGACAATGCCTCCTATCTTTTTGTCAACAGCAAACTTGCTGATCCAATTTACCATATTATTATTCAGATCTTTGGTATATACCACAAACTACAATGGTCCCAACACAGATTCCTGAGGCACACCACTAGTCTCAGGCCTCCAGTCTGAAAAACAACCATCCACTACTAATCTGTTTTCTCCCACATAGCCAATTACAAATCCAGTTTACAACCTCTCCATGGATACCTAGTGCCTTAACCTTCTGAACTAATCTCTCATGTGGGACCTTGACTTAACTGAAGTCCATGTAGATAATATCCATAGCCTTCTTTCATCTACCATCTTGGTAACCTCCTGGAAAAAAAAACTCCACAAGATTAGTTAAACATGGCCTACCATGCACAAAACCATGCTGACTGTCCTTAAACAGCTCATGCTCTTCAATTACCTATATATCCTATCTCTCAGAACTCTTTCCAATAATTTACTAACTATAATGACGGTTTATTTTTGGATCCTTTTTTAGACCAAGGGGAAACATGAGCTACCCTTCAATCCTCTGGCACCTCACTTGTGGCTAAGGATATTTCGAAGATATCAGCCATGGCCCCTGAAATTTCTACACTGATCTCCCTTAAAATCTGAGGGAGAATCTTATCTGGCCCAGGTGATTTATCTATTTTTATTCACTATAAGGCAGCAAACCCCTCTTCCTCCTTAATCTCCATATGTTCTATGACCCTTCTGTTTGTTTCCCTTCCTTCCTTATTCACTATGCCAGTTTCCTGGGTAAATACTGGTGCAGATAAAATGTTTAAGATCTCTACCATTATGTGAGGCTCCACACCTAGTTGACTAGCTAGAGCTTTTGGGGAGGGCTTAAACTAGTTTGGCAGGGGGTTGGGAATCCGAATGTGAGTGCAGAGATTAGCGTAGAATGGAACCTGGGCACTATAGTTAAGAAAGAGGAAAATAGAAAAAAGTCAAAAATAATGTGCAGGAAGGATGACAAAAAGGACAGGCAAGTGAAAAGACAGGATAATTTTCTGTACAATAGAAATACAGCAAAATCAGTAATAGGCACTTGTCTAAGGGTACTGTACTTAACTGTATTTAAAAGCACGGAGCATTAGGAATTAAGTAGATGACCTTGTTGTACAACTACAGATTAAAAGATAAGATATTGTGGCCATTACTGAGATATGGCTTAATGACAGATGTGATTGGGAGCTTAATGTCCAAGAGTACACAGTGTATAGAAAAGATAGGCAGATAGGTGGAGGGGGTTGCATGGCCTTGATGGTAAGCAGTCACTAGAAAGAAGGGCCATAGGGTCAGAGATGGTAGAATCCTTATGGGTTGTTAAGAAATAGCAAGGGTAAAAGCACCCTAATAGCTGTTATATAAAGGCCCCCAAACAGTAGCCGGGAAGTGGACTATGAGTTACAGGTGGAAATATTTTAAAAAAACATGTCAGAATGAAAATGTCATTTTAATATGAAAGGGGATTGTGAAAGTCAGGAAGGTACTGGATCTCAGGAGAGAGAGTTTGTAGAATGCCTATGGGATGGCTTTTTGGAACAGCTTGTTGATAAGCTCACTGGGTATTGGCGGTTTAGGATTGGGAGATGTGTAATGAACCTGAGATGATTAGGGAATTAAAGGTTATGGAAGTTTTAGGAAGTAGTGATCATAATATGATTGAGTTCAATCAAATTTGAAAAGGTCTGTCAATATTTCAGTGGAACAAAGGAGTATGAGAGAGGAACTGGCTCAAGTTGACTGGAAAAGTCAGCTAGATGGAGGGATGGCAGAGCAGAATTGGATGATATTTCTACAGGAAATAAAGAAAGCACAGGCTAAATAGATTCCATGGAATCCATGGAATTACAGGAAAGTTATTAGATTGGGGGGAGCACTGGCTGATAGAAGCAAAGGGTGGAAATAAAGGGATCAGTTTTAGTTGGTTGGCGATTACTATTGGTGTTCTAAAGGAGTTAGTGTTGGGGCCACTTCTTTTTACAATATTGATTATTAGATTATGGTTTGAATTGTTTTGTGGTGAAGTTTGCAGATGACACCAAGATAGGTGGTGGAGTAGGAAGTGTTGAAGAAACTGAAAGGTTACAGAGGGACTTGGATGGCTTAGGAAAATGGGGAAAGAAATGGCAGATGAGATATAATGTTGAAAAATGTATGGTTGTACATTTTGGAAGAGGAAATGAACAGGCAGATTACAAATTTGGAAGTGCAAAAGGACTTGAGGGTCCTCGTGCAGGATAGCCTAAAGGTTAACTACCAGGTTGGATTGGCAACATTGCTATGTTGGCATTCATTTCAAGAGGAATAGTGTATGAGTAAAGAGGTATTGATGAGGCTCTATGGGGCACTAGTGACCTTATTTGGAGTAGTGTGTGCAGTTTTGGGCCCCTTAGAAGGGATGTAATGATGTTGGAGAGGATACAGAGAAGATTTGCCAGGATGATTCCTGGAATGCAAGGGCTAACATATGAGGAATGCTTATTAGCTCTTGGACTGTATTCATTGGAGAATGGAAGAATGAAAGGGGGAATCTAATAGAAACATTTTGAATGCTGAAAGGATTGGACAGTAGATGTACATAAGATGTTTCCCCTGGTGTGTGAATCCAGGACAAGAGGGCAGATTCTTCTAATTAGAAGCTACCCATTTAAAACCGATGAGGAGAAATTTCTTTAGCCAGAAGGTCATGGATTTGTGGAATTTGTTGCCACATACAGCTGGGGAGGCCTGATCATTGGGGGAGTTTAAGGAGGAGATTGATAGTTACCTAATTAGTCAGGGTATCAAGGGATATGGGGAAAAGGCTGAACATTGGAACTAGATGTGAGAATGGTTTAGCTTAAGGTGGATTTGCAGAGCACTCTGCTCCTCTAGGGGACCAATTTTGTCCATTACTATCCTTTTACTCTTAATATACTTATAGAACCCCTTCGGGTTTACCTTCACATTATCGGTCAAAGAAACCTCGTGTCTTCTTTTGGCCTTCCTGATTTCCTTCTTCAGTATTTTCTTGCATTTTCTGTATTCTTCAAGTACCTCATTAACTCATTGTTGCTTATACTTGCTAAACACCCTCCTCCTCCTCCTTCTTCTTATCCAGATCACCAATGTGCCTTGAAAACCAGGGTTCCCTATGCTGGTTAACTTTGCCTTTAATCCTAACAGGAATATGCAAACTCTGCACTCTCAAGATTTCGCCTTTGAAGGCCATCCACTAACTTAACACACCCTTGCCAGAAAACACAAAATTTGTCTTTGCCTTTCTCCAATTTAGAATCCCAACATGAGGACCAGACTTGTCCTTTTCCATAATTAACCTGAAACTAATGACATTATGGTCACTGACCTGTCTTGTTCCCTAATAGATCAAATACTGCATCCTCTCTAGTTGGTATCTCTAATATTGACTTAGAAAATTTTCCAGAACACATTTTACAAACTCAAAACCATCCAGCCTTTTTTCAGTAATGGGAGTCCCAGTCAATATTTGGAAAGTTAAAATCTCCTGCTGTCACAACGTTATGCTGCTTACATCGGTCTTCTATCCCTCTAGATTTGCTCCTCTAATTCTCTCTGTATTTGTTTAATTTCCATTAAATAATACATACACAGGAGTCTTTGCTCTGTGAAAATGGAACAAAGTCCATCATCCTCGACTTTGAGGGATAGCCACAACTTACAACTATTGGGCGGTCTATAATACAACCCTAACAGTGCGTTCACACCTTTCCTGTTCTTCAGTTCCACCTATATAGTCATTCCATTGTGAAATGCATTAGTACTACAAGAGGTGAGGGATGTTTTACCACATTAATTTTAAATGTATTCAAATTAGCAGTTTGAAAATATAAAGAATCAAAAATTTAATTTAAATAAAATGGATATACAGAAAAAAATGGCCAAAACCTCCAAATCATTTAGAACTAAGCAACTGGAGTGCCTTAAAAATGAATAGGATGTCTGAACATTCTTCCTAATTTTTTTTATATAATCTTATTCATAAGTTTCAGCTATTTTTAATTTTTATGCACATTTTAGGTTTATTTTAGAAAAATATCTACACTATTAACAAAAATAATTACAGTAAAGCCCCTGTTATCTGGATTTCAAGCAACTGGCAAAAAAAATGTGGAAAATAAACATTTTTGTGTTCTCTATTATACAATCTATTGAATTGCCTCTGAATGGGGACAGGAGTCCTGGGGATGCCTATGGAGAATCAAAGCTTGAAAGTTAATGGTTTCCAAACAAAATCATTTGTATATTTTAAATCAAGTGTGGTACTTCTGTCAGTGAATTACAAGGAAGGAAGGGAAGATCATCAACACAAAGTAATAACTGTTTGCCTCTTCACAAATACCGCCTGTACTACTGAGTTTTTCTAGCATTTTCTGTTCTTATTTACTTCAGCCATTGTTTAGTTCTTCCACAATTGACAGCAATAAAGTGCATGTGATCATTGGTTTACCTCGGTATGCTTTTCGTGTATGGTGTGTCTTTTAAAAGGACATTTACTGATGATATATCCTAAAACAGACCTCATCCTCAAAGTCTCTAAAACTTGCACAATAATGCATTCAATGTTTACTGGAGCCGCATTTTGAATATGTTTTTAAATTACTCATTTCGCAAACTCAAAACCATCCAGCCCTTTTGCAGTAATGGGAAATAAAATCTACATTTAGACATTCTGGTAAATGAAACCTAATCTCAGGATGGATGAGGTCCAATGAGATTTTAACGAGATGTGTGGTCTTTATTAAATATGAACAAGATACTTAAACTCTGACATAAGTAGACCAGCTCTTTCTGTTTCCACATAACTATTCATCCAAAATGTAGTCAATAATGGGAAAAATTATGCTAAATCATGGAGAGTGTTGGAATGATAGCTAGTTGGAGGTTACTTTGAGAATTCTGAAGCTCACTCCATTTGAGATTTGACAAAAGGACTATTCCTGGAGTTGAGACTAGATCTAAAGTGAGAGAGAGGAAAAAAAATCCACATCTTCAATGGATATACAGTGAATCTAGTTAATGTTTTAGAAAAAAACCCAGCATTATACAGTATGGGAACAGGTACTTCTGCCCAATTTGTTCATGGAATGCAAGGATCTAGCCCTATCTATCAGTGTTTGACTTGTATTCTGGTAAACCTTTCTTGTCTATGTACTTGTCCAAAGTTCTTTAAAATATCTTAATTGCACTCTGCTCTATACTTCCTCTAGCAACACATTTGATATGTGCACCACCCACTGTGTTTATTTTTTTAAAGTTTTCCTTCGGTCACCTTTATATAATTTCACTTTCACCCTCAATCTATGTACTGTACTATAATTTTAGACTCCCCTACCCTGGTAAAAGACTGTTACCATTTACCTTCCCTGTTCTCCTCATAATTTTATCTATCTCTAAAAGGAATATCATTTTGTTATGTGTCTGAGATTCTTTCACTTCAGCACCCAGGAATGAATTGTGGTTGAGTGCCGGATTTAATGTTCACCCAAATAAATCATCTTGGAGCTGCACCTTCAGAAAGAGAACTTTAGCACCATGTTGGCCTGTTATTCATTACATACCAGATCACATGAAGTTGGTGGAAGCATTGGTCAACTTAAACACATGGAATCTCACTATTTTGAAAATAAATAGGAATTCCTTCATTGTCAAATCTCATTATTTTACTTCCAATTCAAAGACATATACAGGGTACTTAAAAATGTGAGAAAAATAAAGCTTTTTTTTTTCAAGCAGTAAACTGTTGGGTCAAAAAAAAAAACAGTAGTGAAAATTATGACGTTAAGCTGAGAAAGTATCATTATTAAGGCTTCATGGGTTTGTATTACATTTACCTACCTGTTTAAATTGAATAATTAACCACACGAATGTGCAAAAAGACATGATAGTTAGAGACAAATCAAAATGTCTTCATATTTCAGAGACAGGCACACTTTATTAATTGGATTAGTATTTCAGGTATGTATAGAACCCATTGAATAACATTTCATTGGATCTGCAGTGTCCACATTGAGGGCTATTCCTGGCATGTGATGGAGAATTGCTTATGGATTGAGTGGGTCAGGTGAAGTAAGAGAAGAAACAGATAAAATTCCACTTGATGCCAGCAAAATGAAACAGGAAACGGCTCAACTGACAAAGAACAATACAAAATGTTAACTTCAACTATTTATTTGTATTTATGTTGTAAATGATATCACAGAAAGAGGAAATGCCATAATGTTAATACTGGTGGTCAAGTAGCTGGGTTGAATTAATAGTTGATGACCAACCATATGTCATACAAACCTGGAGATGGTTGCTGATCAAGCATGTCCTTCATTTGGGTGAATTTTGTTTGTTCTCACCCAGGTCACTAGATGAAGTACTTGATGAAGTGGTGTTCTGAGAGAGACAGACTAGTACATCCCAATAGAATTAAGGTTCCAGTCAACTAATTACAAAATTGCAGCAAATGGCGGACAAGTTTTAATCTCCATCTAACCAATGTGAAGAAGATACATGGTGGTGAGTATCAGAGACAGTAAGATAATTAATTATTCAAAGAAACAATACGACTTCTTTGTGTATTCCAGGGTACTAGTGGCTGGTGGAATGATATCTGAAAATATACCCTTTTGTTTCTCCCTTCCCCTTTCCACTTGGTGAATATACCACCTTGGCAACTTGCAACAATTTCTTCATTTTAATTTGGATATTTTTCAAAATCATATCTAAATATTTTATTTGAGGATTAAATGTAGAAACAGTTTCAATTTAGGAAACCTAAATATTTAAGATATGATTTTGAAAAATATCCAGATTAAAATGAAGAACATATTTGTTGAAGATACTGATGACAATTTGTCTACTTGGTGAAATCTCTAAAATTGCTTGTAATAAATGAAATACATTAAATATAGTTCAAATTATACAGTAAATATACAGTGGTTTAATACAACTGATTTCTGGCTCGCCAAGATATCGAATAACCATGAATAAACAAGCAATTTATTTTTAATAAAAATATTAAGTGTAACTTCCTATTGAAGTAGCTGCATTTCAAAGAATTAGGATCTGACCAACATTTGTAATTAAACCTTTCAAATTTACATTTTCTTTATTTTCTATAGACTTAAGAGGGAATATTCTGCTGGCCAGCATTTGCTGAAATTTACTGTTGCTTTTGGGTAAAAGATACCTCATCTACACACAAATATAAATGGACAATTCAGGTGTAACATCTATCATTCCATTGAATCAATCTACCACTTGTTTACAAAAATGCCAATTCATTGTATGATTCAGTATTGAAATGCATTCCACATTTTGCAGTTGTTCCTATTGATACGAGGATAAGGAATTTTTTTAAGATAATTTTGTAGATAAGTTGATCATGTATGGTTTTATTATGATCAACCTATATTATAAAAATAACTTTGATATTAAACAAGGTAATGAAAAGTGTTGGTCTAATGTAACTTGTGGTTTATATTCATAATTATTTTTAAAATAATGTAAAATTAACAATTATGGATGAAATTTGTTGTAAAGTGCATTTATATGGCAGAGGTCGACAGCATCGAGTCCACGCTGCTGAAGATCCAGCTGCGCTGGATGGGTCACGTCTCCAGAATGGAGGACCATCGCCTTCCCAAGATCGTATTATATGGCGAGCTCTCCACTGGCCACCGTGACAGAGGTGCACCAAAGAAAAGGTACAAGGACTGCCTAAAGAAATCTCTTGGTGCCTGCCACATTGACCACCGCCAGTGGGCTGATAACGCCTCAAACCGTGCATCTTGGCGCCTCACAGTTTGGCGGGCAGCAGCCTCCTTTGAAGAAGACCGCAGAGCCCACCTCACTGACAAAAGGCAAAGGAGGAAAAACCCAACACCCAACCCCAACCAACCAATTTTCCCTTGCAACCGCTGCAATCGTGTCTGCCTGTCCCGCATCGGACTGGTCAGCCACAAACGAGCCTGCAGCTGACGTGGACTTTTTACCCCCTCCATAAATCTTCGTCCGCGAAGCCAAGCCAAAGAAAGAAAAAAGATATATCTATGTTATACTATTCATTTGTTATATTAGAAGAACATGTATATAAGATTTGGTTAAACTCCATAAATATTTTATGAAAGAGAATTTAAAAAAATAAAGATATGATGACCTACTAATAGTACAGGAACACATCCTGAATTTCATCCATGCAATTATTGTGTACTGATTTCTGCCATTAATTCTGACAGTGAACATGAATTATTAAAATGTGGACTCTAATTTCTTCAGGCTTTGCCTTTGTTTTAGATTTTAAAAATATCAGATATAATATAATTTTGTTCTCACTTTTCCTCTCTCTCTTAATAAAACCTTTCTTTACTCCCTTTATCCTTCTGGCACTTAAGATTAAGAGTCAATCTGCCTCCATTTATTTTTTTTTACTGGCACCCCACACCTGAATGACCTTATTCTAATGTCAAGAGCCAATTCTGTTAGCCATGTATGTTCTGGACTCTTCAACAAATTCACCTGAAAGCATCGATAGTTGCAAAGTTCAGATATTCAGAATCATTTAAAAGCTATTAATAAGTTATAATTTTTAAAACATTTAACCAGAAAATAATCAACAACTTAGTTAAAAATAGTAGACAAAAATTGTCCATGTTTCTCTATTGTTCTCCTCCACTGCAAATTCTCAAGGTATGCCTACTTTTAATGCAAATCCTATGTCGTTAATCTGACATGGGAGCTCATTCTCCACCAATAATGCTGTGAATTTCAACAAGGTTGCATTCAGCTACTGCACTCTATCTTGCAAAAGGTGCGAGAAGCTACAGTGCCCACTAATATTAGGATAACAACTTCTACATTAGAATATGCAAGCATACATATCTAAGACTTCCTGATATTTGAATGGATACACCAGAATTGCTATTGTTCACCTTCAAATGCTGCCATTATTTGGCTAATTTACATTAACTTTTTCTGTATTGCCAGAAATGCTGAACATTTACAACAATTTCTGTTTATTTTAATTTACATATAGATTGCCACTTATATTTTAAGCACATGTAGGAATTTGCCCTCTATTATACAATGCTAAATATAGGATTCGTATGAAAGCTTCTGAAATTTAGTTGGATTAAAATATAGGCCATTAAACTATGCTTCTGATGGTGGAGGGGTATGATTTTTGCGGCACCTACACCTCTACCCTGATGGCAGCAGTGAGAACAAAGCATGTGCTGGGTGGTGTGGATCTTTGATGATTGCTGCTGCTCTCTGACGACAACATTCCCTGTATATGTTCTTGTTTTGCCTGTGATATCCTGGGCTACGTCCACTACCTTTCGCAGGGTTTTTTGCTCGGGGGTATTAGTGTCCTTGCACTAGACCGTGATGCAGCCATTCAGCACACTTTCTACCACACATCTGTAGAAATATACCAAGGTATTCGATGTCATAACAAACCTCTGCAAACTCGTGAAGAAGTAGAGACACTGGCGTGCTTTCTTCATGAGGCCATCAGTGTGTTGGGCCCAGGAAAGATAGACTGAGATAGAGACTCCCAAGAACTTAAATTTAAATTAACTCTTTTCTGGAGAATCTTGTGTCAATCACTGCAGATGGAAATTTATCCAATATAATTTACTATATTTACCTCAAGCTAAATCTGATGACAACATAATACATTTGCTGACGAGACTGTTCATTAATTGTTGCCATGTTGCTTACAATCTTTAAGAAGATCTTAAATGTTAAATCAGCAGGTGAAATTTGACAATTTTATACTGAATGAGTTAGCATAATATGTAACTGCTTGTGAACTTTCACTTTCAGCAATTTGCATCACAATTTCCTTTGTGAAAAAATGGCGGCACTGCCGGATCTGCTCGAAGGCATTATTGCAGCTGGTGTGGGCCCGGGACAGTGGGGAGTAGAGACACTGTGCTGCTCCGCAGTGTCCTAGTATCTGATCTCAATGCTGACGGCTCCTGTCAGGTATTAAACAGTCTGTTAAAGGAGCCAACCACAGGTCTTTGCTCAAGATGGTGACGACTGTGCTGGGCAACATACCTTGAGGGGTTGCAGTCTCTGGGGGAGCAGCAGACCAGTGTAGGGCACCATAAATGGGGAGAGCACCCCTAGTTGAGAAGGAGAAGCATAATAGACCATGGCAGCGGACCAACGAGAGGTTCAGCAGCTGAAGGACCCACATGAGCTGTGGACGGTTGGTGTCTTGCAGTTAGTTGAAGGACTCACACAGGGAGTGGACTGCTGGGGACTGGTTCATGGGAAACAGGTATTGAAATCAGGATTTGAGAGGGTACGGAGGGCAAGAAAGGCTCCTGAAGAGCCTCAGGTGCTGAAGGCTTCCTGATCATATCAGATGTTTGGATCTGGAACTCAGGTTGCCAGTGGATTGAACAGGATTCTGTGAGGCTGCAGGAGTGCTGGAGGCACTCGGTGTCTCTGAAGTGACTTGCTTTTGCTTCTCTTTTTCCTTTCTGGGAGGCGAGGCAATGCTCATGGTGACTCTCTATTTGTTTTACGACAGACAAAAGTTGAAGTAGTATCATGTATATTACATTTGATTGTTTTATTATGTACAATAAAGACAATTTTTTAACCTTTGTGAAGAAATTCATGCTGCAATAAAGGTCTGCAAAAAGGATATAATAGATCAAATTGTTTTTTTTTGTTCTTGGATCTTCTAGAATTTCAACACAAAATTGATCTGTTACAGATGCTCTCTACTATGGAGCATATTTTAGAAAATATCAAGCCTTTATCACTTTTGTCTGAAGTAATGTTACTTTATTGTCATTCTGTTAGATCTGATTATTTTGTATATTTGTTTTACTCCTTATAGGAAGGTACATCACACCGTTTAACTTGACATTCAATTTGCTTCTTTAGACATCTTACTTCCTGAGGAAAGCTACCACAGATCATCTCTTGCTGCAGAGACTTATGGCTGACACAAATCAGACTGATGAAAAACTTTGGATTTCAGCTTCTGATATTGAGGTGACATTTTTAACACTGCAAAATTAGTTGGACCTTGAACACAAAACTGACATGTCAGTAATTTATGCTGTTTAATCGGCAAAGAATGTGTAATATCAAGTTCTTTATTGAATGCCAATTTCTTGTGTTTGTCATACTAAGACTTTTTTAAAATCAGTGTCTTAGTTTTTTTTATGTAAAAAGAGGAAATTAAAGTTTACGCTTGTACGTGTTTAATTTTTAAACTTGTTTATTATGTTTCCAATTACAGTTATGATATTTATATTTATTCTCAAATGATTTGAGATTATTTTATTGTTATGTAATAAAACAAATGTGATATTACACAAAAGGCAGACAGAAATGCGCTATTAGCCAAAATTGATATGGATAAAATATTTAATCCATCAGGCCAAAACTAAAACACTCACCAGATTATGACTTGAGCAGCGATAGTATATTGTGTCTGCTTTTTATTTTAATCCCAGAGTGCAGTATCCCCTTTTCTGAGCTGGGATATATGGAACAAATTAAACCTGTAAGGAAGTTGGGTGGTTTCGAGTTTAGATACATGATCAAGCATGAACCCTGCAAGTCAAATTATGTCTTTACCACAAAGAGAAACACAGCTGTGAACACATAACCGTGTGGAACCAATTACCACTCACACGATGTCCCAGTGCCCATTGAATCAATTTGTTTTGCACTATGGCTAATTATAGGATAAAGCTATGCAATCAATAAAACCCACAATAATATTGATATCAACATCTGATACAATGCACTGAAAAAGCAATGATGAAACTGCAGTGTTGGCACATGGAAAAGGATGGTTTACGTGCTGTCTGATATGAGAGACTGCAATGATTTTGTTCATAGACAATTAGTGAAAGGCTGTAAGAGCTTATTGTGGGGCATTATCTAACCTACCTCGTGGATGGTATGGGAGCTACCAAACTGAGAAGGTTGATGGGGTGTTCTGTGCTCCTGATAATTTTCCATGTCCTGGAGAAAGAATGGTCATTATATTTTAAAGCAAAGGTATAAGCAGGTGGAAAGTTGGTGCTATCTAACACACCAAATGTAAAGTGCTTGAAACACTTAACAGGTCAAACTGCATTATGTGGAGGGAGAAATACAGAGTAAATGACGAACAAAGATGCTTGAGAAGCTCCTCAGGTCATGGAGCGTCTATAGGAGATAAAGATATATGACCAGTGTTTCAGGTTTGTGATGATACTTTGAAGAAGGGCTCGGGCCCGAAACATTGGTCATATATCTTTACCTCCTATGGACACTGCATGACCTGCTGAATTTTTACTGCAATCTCAGCTTCTGCCAACTTCTGTGTTTCACATCAGATTAGTAACAAACTGTCTTAAACTATGATCATTGTGTTGCCTCGATGTTTTTTTTTTAAATGAGGAAATCTCTTTTGCATCTCCTCTAATCACATCCTTCCTAAATTGTGGTTTCCAGAAACCGAGATAATTGTTCTTTGTGGTCTAATTGCTTTTTTTAAAATCAATTTTCATAATTAATCCTCTGCTCTTTTATTTTGTTTCAATAAATAAACTGCAATATTCTTTATGCTTTTTAACTTTCTTCTCACCCTCTTTCCATCATTTACACATTTATTTCCTCAGATCCCTCTGTGTTCCACCTTTTTTTAGAAAAGTTCCCTCTAATTTATTTTATATCTTTTCATTCTCATTGCCAAACTATAGAAACATGGCACATTAGGTCTAATCTATAGTTCGTCTGTTCGCAGAAAAGGTCGTAAAATGGGTAATGAGCAATTGGCTCTCCTGACTGTATTACTGCTGTGTTATTTAAAGTAAGAAAGAGTCTTAACCAGAATTTTAAATGGTGAGAATCTATTCAGTTTTTTATTTGGTGCAGCTGCTTTGTGACAGAAAAAAATGAACACAAGCTGAGATTATGTGTTACGAATACAGTCAGATTCTCTCTGTAAATGTATTCGGAGTCCAACATGTTTGTGCACTGTGGGTGGCCACTACATTGAATTTACTGTTAAATCCAACATTGATAGAATAAATATATAATTTATGCAAATCATTATGTGACATTCCTGCATATATTTTTGTTTTTGAGAGTGCTCATTGCATTTTCAGAATGTTTATAATGTTAAATCCCCTTGATAAAACAATGGACTTGTAAACCTTACTCTAATTGAATGGGGATACAAAAATAAAATATTGCAATCTCAATTATGCAAGATCTATATTTCTTATATTGTCTTTCCATGTTAGTTACTAAAAAGCATGAAACATACTTTTGTTAATTGACTAATAACCAAACTTGATGGCCGCACGGACAGAAGTGATAATATTTCACAGCATTTAAAACCTGAGATTGATAGAATTATAGTACTTGATATGAGAATTTCAAAAGATCTGTAAAGGGTGTGTAGTGCATGTCAAAAGAACCAAAGACTTGCTGATCCAAACCAAGGCTTTTATTAACTAAAAGACTGGAGCATATCACAAATAGGTCGACCAGTCCAGAATGTCCTGGTCTGGCTAGGAGCAATCCTTTAAGACCTGCCAGTAGGTGTAGCTGCTCTCTCAGCCAATCACAGTTATCCTGTACATATACACATTGGTGATGGAATCTGTACTATCATGGGGTGCAGTGAAGTTTCACAAGGTCAGCCCTCGTTCTGCATAAGAAAGTAACAGCAGCTAAATGATTTCATGCTCAAACTGGATTCAGTTCATCTTTTGAGCCTTGCCTCAGAGTGGGTGGTTTCTGATTGGCAGCATTGAAACGGAATTTTGACATTACCACAGAGAATTCAGATTGAATGTTCAGCATTAACTGTGCTTATGCAAAGGATATTAGAGCAAAACTCCAATAATCGAGCATGGGTGATAAGATGATGTGCCAGATGAGAAGATTTTCTGGACTAATCAGTATTGTTATGAATGGTATCCCAATATGTTGTTTATTTCTTTTCACTGTTATGATCAATTTTATTTACATTCCTTCCAAACAGCAGCATGCAGCAAACCTAGTGATGGGCTGATAAATGGTTGGTTTTACTTCTCTTACACAGCTGACAGGCCATGGCTGAGGGTCTTGTAGGAGTGAGTGAGCGACGGCCCTAGCCAAGAACCTAGCTGAAAGGGGTGAGGCAGGCTCACACACCGAGATCCCCACTTGAGGTGATGTACATACTTTAAAATTCTTGAGTCTGTCAACCATCTGTGAGACTTCTGAGTTAAAATGGTTCTGACAGTGTGGGGAGTGAATACAACCAGACTCCCTCCAAAGGTAAATTTTCGGCTTTCTTCCACTAATACTGCCATGGCTGCTACTGCTTGAATCCATTCCAGCCACCCTCATGACACTGGGTCCAACATTTTTGAGGGGAATGACACAGGTTGCCTCTGGCCTCCTTTTTTCTGAGTTAGCACTCCCAAAGCTATCCTTTTTTCCACATTTACAAACAAGTGGAAAGGCTGATTAATATCAGGCAAAACCAGGACCAGAGCATTAATCAAGTCTTTCTTCAAGCGATTAAATTCCTGCTGTTCCTCTAGGTTCCACTTCCCATTTTCTTTTTCACTTCCCAGTTTTTCATCTAAGAATTGGATTTTTTGTGCATATCTATCTATCCACAGTCGGCAATACCCGATTAATCCGAGGAACTTCCTTATCTCCTTCTGATTTTTAGATATAGGCAGACCGGTGATACCAGCAATTCGTTCAGGTCCAATTCTCTTTTTCGCTTGACTAATCAAGTGTCCCAAATACCTTACTTCCTTTTCCATGAATTGCAGTTTGTTCTTAGAAACTCTTAACCCTTTCTCTCCCAAGAAGTTTAGCAACTCAGTGGTGGATTTATGAACTTCATTTTCCTTTGTTCCTGAAATCAACAGGTCGTCTACATACTGTATTAACTGTGTTACCTGTAGTGCTTGGGGGTTTTCTAATTCTTGCTCTCAAACTTGTCCAAGTAGATTGGGAGATTCTATAAACCCTTGGGGGAGGACAGTCCATCGATACTGCTGTTTTCTTCCCGAGTAAGAGTCCTCCCACTTGAATGCAAACAAGTCTCGACTATTCTCATCCAATGGATCACTCCAAAAAGCATCCTTTAAATCTACAACACTAAACCACTCGTGTTCCGGGGAAATTCGATTCAATACGTTATAGGGGTTTGGGACTACTGGATGTCGTGTCTGAACAACCTTATTTAATTCTCGCAGATCCTGGACCAAGCGGAAAGTCCCATCCGTTTTCTGTACAGGGAGGACAGGGGTGTTATAAGGGGACATGCAACTTTCTAGCATTCCATCTCACAGCAAATTTTCAATAACCAGCTGAAAGCCTCTTTGTCCTTCTACTGAAATAGGATACTGTTTCACCCATACTGGCTGGAATCCCTCTTTTAGGGTTATTTTGAGTGGGGTTATTTGCAGTCCTCCCCTGTTTCCCTCTCCAGACCAGACACAGTCCCCAATAACCTGGATATCCTCTTCCCTCAATTTCACCATTATACATCCTTCCACTGGAGTGGTTCTGACTCCTAGTCTAATTTGCAGATCTCGTACCATCAGATTTACTCCAGCTTGAGGAATCAGAATCAGGTCTTAAATTGCCTCCCTGTCTTGATACTTCACGCAGACCCCCTTGATCAGAGGGGTCTTCATGACTCTCCCCCCTACTCCTGATACCTTTAATTGTGGACTAGTGAATCTAACTCCCTCTGGTATAACATTTAATGATGATCTAGTGGCCTCTGTGTCCACCAGAAAAACAGCATCCTCTTTGTTGGGTCCCATCTGGAAGAAACCCCTGATACCTTTAATCCTTCCCAAAAGTCATCATAGGGATACCATCCTCTTTCCCTCTTTAAATTGGGAGATTCCTGTTTGAAATGTCCCACTTTCCCACAATAGTAACACCCTGCCTGCTGGGGTTACCCAAAATTCAAGTACATCAACATAATAACAACCAGAACATTTCCATCACTCAATTTTTCTATCAGATGTGTCCCTCTGGTGGAGTCTAATCTCCTGGATGGAAGGCTTGTTGAGGAGGACTCATGTTGAACTAAATCTTGGGTCTCAATCTTGATAACCCTTTAGATACTTTATCTGCTGCCTCATTAAGTTAAGAATACATCTTTATCATGGGTATGTGCTCAATTTTAAATTGCAAACAAATTGGTATCTTGTGTGGCCCCTTTAAGAGTATTCCTGGCTGTCTTCATTCTCTGCTCTGTAGTATTCTGCACAAACTGGCTGCGTTATCTCTTCTTCTGGGCTTCCTGCCAATTTGCCTGGCTGGTATCTTATGTTTTTATGTCCTCACTGAGAACAGCTTAATTTTTAAACTGTGCAAATGCAGACAAACGTGTTTTAACAAAAGCTTCTAGAATTTTCCACAGCCTTTAAATCTTAACTTCTTTGTTACAGTGGCCAGATGATTTATTATGCTTCTGTGTTCGAGCACTTACAGTATCCGAAAATACTTTGGGTATTGCTGGCTAGGGGTCTAGATACAGGCAGATGATAAGCTAGTGGTGGTCCTTAGGGGGTCCACAAGGAGTACTCGGGGGTCAATCATCTCTCCCTTCTCCATCAGCCTTAGAACTTCCATTTGACTATGTAGTCTTTGTTTATCCTCCTGTGCAGGAGGTTTCTCCTGCCTACCCTTTGCTTTTTTCCTTTCCTGATCTTTCCAGTCCTGCTCCTTTCTATGTGCATATTCTTCCTGGAGGACATCCATAGGTTTACTGTCCCCCCTTCTGCCAGTTATACAGCATTAATTTGGCAACCTGCAAGCCTATCTCTTTTTTTTTCTTGTGCTAACAGGTGCCACTTTCCAATGAGCTGTTTAATGAATTCATCATCCCAAGTACCCCCCCCAATGGCCAGCCTTCTCTCCCTAGTCTTTTATTTAATGTCTCAAACTTTTTGAATTATATTTCCAACCCCCAGATAGTTGTATCTACACAATTCCCCATTATACCTCAGGTTCCCAAAACCTGAGCTCCCCAAGCACACACATACACACAAACACACTAATGGTCCCTGACCGGACTAGTTCCCTGAACTCTTAACTGAGCTCCCGGAGCTCTAATTCAACCACGGTCCTGGACTGCTGAGTTTCCTGAAATCTCCCCGGAGACATTCCTTGGTCTCCAACCTGACCCTTTTACAGGTCTGTTTCTCTTTTTCTCATGTTTTTCCTGCCTGTCCGAGTTCTTCTGACCTGCCTCCTCCAGCTCCGGGGCACAGGCGTCTACCCCTCCATCGGACTCTCTCACCTGTTGGTGTTCCTCGGGAGGGATATCACCACCATCCTGGTGATTCGCCCCTCCCCTCTGACTGTCATACGGCGGGGGCAGGTACTTCAAAGGATCCCAGGGAGGTACATCTTCCTCCTCATTTTTTTCACAGCAACCTTAAATAATTCAGTTACTCGGATCCAACACGCTGCATAATCTGACTCCTCCGGGTCTGGAGGGCTTCTTTCATTTACGAATAAATTTAATTTCTGACATATCCAATCTTCATCTGACCCCAGTCAGGGCCACCAAACCGAAGACCCAATAATCAGAGTCTGCGGTCATTTGTAATAACAAAACTTTATCATAGTTTCCTTAGTCTTTCCTTGGGTCCTTCCCGGACCCCAGTTTCCTAATATCCACCCCAATGCACTATCGGGTGGAATGTCAATCCCAGGACCCCCAAACTGGAGTCCCTTCTTCTCTCGGGTTGTCTTATTACCCATATCCCTGTCAGATCACTCACTCCTGACAAAATCCCGGTCACCCAAGTAGTACTTAACAGTCAATTTTTCTTACCCCGTATCTCGTGCACAAGAGTTACCCCGTATCTCGTGCACAAGAGTTGCCCCGACCAAACCACTCCTCCTACCGGAGTCTCCTCATTCTGTTCCACTCCCTCTACCGGAGCTTTCCTAGGTCCTGTTCTCCAAAGTCTCCTGTCCAGATATCACTCGCTCAAACCGCTGATGGCAAGCAAGGAAATCGGAGACCACTGAAATCAGTGAGGTGCACCTTCTCGTTCTTCGATAGCCAGTCGCCAAGCGGTGGGAGTTGAGGATCCTGGACAAGCCCCCAAGCTTGTGAAATATAAAGTGTTCACAATCACTACTCTGGAGACAAAGTCTTGGAGAACAGGTTCAGCTTTATTTTGAGTCTGCAGAGTCGGGTGTCCCTGGTCTGAAGACACACCGGAGGTTCAGTATCATCACTCCTTTGTACAGTCAATTTTATACCCCGGATATGTTTTTTCACGTGCTTAACATCACCCCATCTTCATTTATCTTCTTCCAATCAGAATCCCAATACATTACAACATTCTCCTTCTCCCTTCCATCAATCCAGTTATCACTCAGTTCCTCCCTCTTCATGTTATGTTAATTAGTTCATTCCCTCCTTAGGGGCGTCTAAGTTAATATTCATGTCTCTATTAAGCAAGCACAGTACTAGCTATAGACTACCGTAGGTCACTGTACCAGCCTGAACCAGATCCTTGCATCCTTGGGGCTCAAGATAAGAAGGGGCCCACTAGCCAGTACCGTCCACTCTCAAGCTCTAATCTACATATTTTGCATTCCATCACTTTTCACAGAATGGTGCAAGTTTAATCACTTTCAACCATTTTTCACACTGCCTTCAGAATGTTCATCCTTTTTGAAATCCCAACATTCTAAACTATCCTCCAGACCATGACTCATGCTCTGGGCCTTCTTCCACTCCACAGCACCCCCAGTGGTGGTTTATTGTCCAAGTCCAGAAATGTTTAGATCATTTTCTGCACATGCTCAGTCTGTCTCCCACTCTCTCAGCAGTCCACCTTCACCTTGGCTCTCTAATGCAAGCTGTCACTTTTTAACATAAAACCACACAACACATAGGCCAATACACAACACAGAACTCTGTAACAAGAGAATGTTGCAGAATGAATAGGAAGACATTGGCCAGACTCATAAAACAAAGTACTGGATTTGGCAATCGTAAACATTGGTGAACAAATGAGTACTCAGGGAAGATTATAATTTAAAAAAGTCATCAGGCAACTAGAATTAAACAAGAATGCAGACACAGTGATTGTAGTGTAATACACAAGAGTGTAGGAGAAACTCAGCAGGTCACATGCCATCTATATGAAGCAAAAGGATATAACCAACATTTCAGGCCTGAGCCCTTTGTCAAGGTAGGAGCAAAAAGCAGCCAGGTACCTGAATAAAAATGTAGTGGGTGGGGAGAAGGGGTGGGGCAGGTGCACAGGTGGATTTGGTTGGGAGAACCTGAGATCCTGCTGGAGGCCAAACTGGAAATGGCGTGAAAATAGATAACTCAAGATGCTTTTAAAACTCATCAATGGGAACTCGTCATTGCTGGTATGTTATAGAGCTGATCTTCCGTGTGCAACATGTAGTGAGGGAACAGAGACTGATGATTTTGGTAGGCCTGATTAGGACAACAGGAGTTCATGTTCATATTTTTGCTCATAAAACCCTGTCTTCCCTATCTCTGAGTATTGAAAGTCCCGCTAAATACTTTAATTGGCTTTCTGTTTTTGAGGTTGAAGTTTATTATGAACACATTTGCTACAATAACATTGCTGGCAAAGGATAACCACTTGCCAAACGTTCCATCACTGAGTCTACATACACTTTGTTTCATTCAGCAACAATCTCAGAAAGGCAATATTGCTTTCTTAAATCTGATATTTATTTGCTTTTCCACAAGTTCACTTTATTTTGAAGTTGGCCATAAACAATTGTGGATTTTAAATTATAATCCAATGCAAGTCTAACTTTAAATTGCAGAACAATGGGAAATTTCCACTGATGATTATGAATGCAATTATGTACTTGTTGAAACTTCACATGGATCCACATTTCTCTGAAGAAACTCGTATACATTACGAAGGTATAAATTTAAAAGTCCACAGATGCTATGATTGTAGCTGCGCTGGATGGGTCACGTCTCCAGAATGGAGGACCATCGCCTTCCCAAGATCGTGTTATATGGCGAGCTCTCCACTGGCCACCGTGACAGAGGTGCACCAAAGAAAAGGTACAAGGACTGCCTAAAGAAATCTCTTGGTGCCTGCCACATTGACCACCGCCAGTGGGCTGATATCGCCTCAAACCGTGCATCTTGGCGCCTCACAGTTTGGCGGGCAGCAACCTCCTTTGAAGAAGACCGCAGAGCCCACCTCACTGACAAAAGGCAAAGGAGGAAAAACCCAACACCCAACCCCAACCCACCAATTTTCCCCTGCAGCCGCTGCAACCGTGTCTGCCTGTCCCGCATCGGACTTGTCAGCCCCAAACGAGCCTGCAGCTGACGTGGACTTTTACCCCCTCCATAAATCTTCGTCCGCGAAGCCAAGCCAAAGAAAAAGAAAAGTAAAAACAAATATTCTGCAAGAACACAGGAGTTCTCACAGAGCCCATTGGAGGTAAAGATCTATCACTGATGTTTTGGGTCTGAGCCCTTTTAAAAGGTCCTCCTGGTCATTTAAAGCATTCCTTTTAACAATGACTTTACCTTCAAATACCCTTTGTTCAGCAATCTGATTAAAATGTTAAAACTATCAAGAAAGATGGAAAAATAAATACCTGTATGATTGCTTAAAGTAATCCAAACAAAAAAGCATTTTACTCTTATCAAATAAATTTGAATCACTGATATTCAAGGCAATTATTTTAATTCCTTGAAATCACCCTTCTGAAGTTAGACACCTATTATCAATGGCAATCAACTGCCTGAACAAACAGCTCTTTTCTGTGGATTTTATAGACATTTTAATTGGCAAGTTTCAGACAGCCAATCTCTGTAGCATTTTCTATAGAGGACATGGGATTGAATTCTGGTTAATTCAATCAAAAGCTTGTTTGCCTTGAAAATCCAATGCATCCAAATTCATGTCTTAGCCTGATAGTGAGTGGAATTATGAATACGAGGCCTTTACTAAAGGACTGGGTGGATTCAAGGGAATGGGGGTCTTGGCCTTGAGACGGCAGTCAGGTCAGTAGTGACAGGAAGGTTATGAGTGGTATGTGATAGTACTGATTCTATCACCAATGTGTATATGTACAGATGGTCGTGTAGGATGACTGTGATTGGCTGAGAGCGTAGCCACATCTACTGGCAGGTCTTAAAGGATTGCTCCTAGCCAGACCAGGTCATTCTGGACTGGTCGACCTACCTGTGATATGCTCCAGTCTTTTAGTTAATAAAAGCCTTGGTTTAGATCAACAAGTCTTTGGTTCTTTCAACGCGCACTACATGGTGTTTATGTTATGTTGATATGTGAGTCCAAAGAATAAAAACTGAGCATGAAACGTACTTTACTGAGATCCCAATCCAGCACTACAATCTGAAATCCCATCTCCCCCCCCCCCCCCCCACCCCAGTAGTAACTGACAATGACAGCACTCAAAATAACACAGTCAAAGCTATCACATAATAGATATCCAGAGAGACTGACCCAGGCAGTAAGTGTGAAGCCCCATCAAATGTCCCAAGGGATATAAAACAATCTGAAAATTCTTATACATTTTCACTCTGGAGAAAAAATGATTTTCAATCCACTAAAATAAAAGAAGAAAAAATGTTGCAAGGCTGTTCTATTTTACCTTTTTCTGTTAATTTAGAGGAATGGTAGCAAACATCTGCACTTTTTTTTTACAAAGCAAGCATAATTGATTTGTAGACGTACGCATCCATTTTGACAGTATTTTGTATACCATGTTGGTCAATTTCCACTACACTTGTACCTGCATAATATCCACTGATACCTCATGACTGTCACCATTCCTGCAAATTAACACATGACCTTTCCCACACATTTAAAAGATCATTGACGAGATCATTTAAAACCATTACACACACATTGCCAGAATGGTAATGTATCACAGAAAAAGATACACCATGACAGCAAGGCAAAACCAATTTGAAAGCATTGACTATTTCACACATTGACATCCCCTTCTATATTGAATGAAGCCATCAATTACCATTAATGAATAGCCTAAATATGAAAATTATAATTGAACGTCAATACATGTGCCCAGTGAAAGGAACATGTTTTTCTCAAGACTTTAACCATGCATTCATCAACACCGAACCATACAAAATGATAATAGCTTGTGTAAAGTGTTAAAATATGAGCATTTTTGTTACTTGCCTTGTTGTACACATTTATGCCTCGACTTGCCTTGTGGTACATATTCAGGCCCAGACTTTATTTCATCTCCATGTTGCATCCATGGTAGGGTTTATAGAATGAATGTATCACTAATTAGTGTGATTCACCTACTACAGTTTGCAGACATTTTCTGATGAAGTCCACATGATAAGAATCAATTGCCATTATTATAAATAAATATAAATGCTATTTATTCTTTTCTAAAGAAAATGTTTAGTGTCACCCAGAAGAATCAGTATATAATGTCAAATATCAGAAGCCGGTGCGGACTCAAATGGCCAACATGGGTGTTTCCGCTCCGTAAATGGTTATATGGCATAGAGTCACTGTGAGAAGGGGAATGTTTAAAGGACATTTGCAAGGCAAGATTTTTACTCAGAGTTGGAAGTGTCTGGAATGCACTTTCAGAGGAGGTGATGAAAACAGATATGGTGGCAATATTAAAGTGATATTTAGAAACAGCTCAAAGAATTTTCAAAGATTCCGACCATCTTTGACTCACTACTATCAAGGAGGTGGTACAGGGATGTCAGGCTGGGAAATAAGTTCTTCCCATAGGCTGTGAGATTGAGGAATGGTGTCCCGTAACCTTGGGACTCTTACAAATGAAACAAGTAAATTATTCTGAAATATTTATGCATATTTATTTTACATTATATTTTATGTATGTCTGTGCTTTTATGTGCTTATGTATTTGTGTGCACTGTAGTCTGGAGAAATGTTGTTTTGTCTGGATCTATATGTACAGATGATAATGAAATTAACCAGATAGGGAATGAGAGGATGTACTGTATATCAAATGCAGACAAATATGCAGTTTAAATTGACATCATCATTTGAATAGTCATCATGGCTAAAGGGTCTGTTCCTGCGCTGTATCGTTCTTTGTTCTAATCATGTTAATGATGGTGGTTCTAACTTTATTGTTCCTTTCACTAAGCCACTTGTTTCATTGCTGTGAATTCATCTGTTCCTTTGCATGTTAACTTCCTGAAAGTTTAGAAGCATTTTGTATAGCTTTGTTGACAATATATATATATTTTTTTTCCTAGATGTGTATAGATATTGAGCTAAGCTTTAACAGTCTGCCAAAATTATGGAAATAAAATGACTTTCCCTTCATAGCTCCTGAGACAATGAAAATGAAGCTCCATAGCATTAAAACTCTAAAACTCGAAAGCACTGAATTTCATTGTCTTGTCTTAATGTAGAACCTACCCCTGAGCAACTAGTTTTGAAAAATAATTGGTAGCTTTGGCACATATTCTAAAAAATGTTTTAAAAAATGTATTTGTCATTTTTAATGGTTTAGTTTTTTTTTTCTAATAGGTCAATAATGCATTATGCTTTTCATTAATTGAGTTCCATTAAAGTAATTAGTTTGTACCAAAATAATCTCATACTAAATGGGCTCTAATGTTCCCACTGACAAATGGCCAATCTGAAATATACTGATAGTTATTTAAAAATTATGTTAAAATAAAATTTATACTTAAATTTAGACACGTTAAAATCCAAAGAAACACATGCTAGCTCTATGAATAACGCACGACTTAACACTTTATCTAGGAAAGTGTAAAAGCGAGATCAAACATTGTTAATTCAGTGATTTAATGGTTGCATATTCAGACAATTTTTATACCATCAATAAACTCTCACAATAAAGACATATATAGGATGGTTCTTTGTGAATCCAATTGAACACTTAAGTTTCCTTCTTTCAAGTGCACTCTACTGTGCAGTTGTGTTATTCACTGTGTTATGAGCCCATAGGACCCCAAAACCCAGCAGCAATAGACATTCACCGACAAGTAGTTACTTAAACGAAAGTTATTTTTAATTATCTTTAAACATGAGAACAGAATCAAACTAACTTATCTCTATTAATTAACCCCCTTCTAATTCTAAGCACACGTGTATGTGATGTGTGTGTAAATGTAAGAAAAGTTCTTTGGTTCACAGTTCTCATTTCTCATTCTTCCAAATTCACTGGTTGCAGGCAATTAATACACTGTGCACAGAATTTAACATGTAAAGTTCACCAGGCTTTGATGCTCGAAAGGTAAATGTTTACCGCTCAGGAAGGTTCTCGTAGGGTTTGCAGAAAGAGATTTGTTGTTCCAGGATTTCCACAATTGAGGTACCACCATTAGTCACCTCAGTGTCTTGCTGATGAAACTTGCCTCATCAGGGTTCTCCAGATGATAACCTCTTTCTTTCAGGCTTTCACAGAGTTACTTTCTGTTCCACTTATTCCAAGAGAAACATCAGACAGATAGCACTTCCAGCCATCTACCACTCTGGAGTTTGTTTCAGTTCCAACCAGCTTCTCCTGCTTGTTTCAGCTCTCCCTCTCTCTTTTCTGAGATACCAACTGCCAGAAAGCACATGTGACTCTCTCACTTGCAAAACCTCTGACCTTCTCTAGCAAAGAATAGGAGTTAGCCTTCTTGATCAAGCTGTTGTCTTGAGGTAAACAAACACCCAGGAGTGACCTTTCTGTGCACTCTGTCAAAACTCTTGCAAAGAGCTTTCTATAGCCAGAGTGTCTCCTGCTTGTTGCTTTAATGATGTAATTTCAATTAGCACCTACTTGTGAAATGTGCACAGCATTCTCCATAGTTTCTGTAAAGTTACTGAATATGAATTCTTCAGTATTTCAAATAAGATTTGTTTTAAAGTGTGTGTATGTATGTAAAAAGAAAAGAAATGTATGTAACTCTAACTTCACCAATTTATCTCCCACATATATTCCATTACAACTGGAAGATAATCTAAATCATTTTAATAAATTTAACAGAGTATTTTAATAACATTCATTGCAATGAATAGGATCTAGTGGGGGGATTTGATAGAGGTATATAAGACCATGACTAGTTTAGGTGAGGTACCTACCTCTTCTGGTTTCTATACTTGCATGTACACCTCCTGCTTCACCATTCAGGATCCCAAACAGTTCTTCCAAGTGAAGCAACATTTTAACGGTGTATCTGTAGGGGTCATTTACTGAATTCAGTACTCTTGATGTGGCCTCCTCTACATCAGGGACACTGGATGCAGACTGGGAGATCACTTTGTTGAGCACCTTCACTCTGATTGCTGCAACATAAAGGACTTTCCAGTGACTAGCTACTTTAATTCCATAGCCCATTGGCATGTCTATCCATGGCCTCATGTAGTGCCAAGTTGAGACCACCTGTAAATTGAAGGAACAACATCTTATAATCTATTTGTGCAGTCTCCAATCAGACAGAATATTGACCTCCAGTTTCCATTACCCCCCCCCACAATAGTCTATCTCTTTCCCTCATCCTTGTCACCCTTCCTCTAGATGCCTACCCCTTCCCTACCTTCTCCTATCAGAGAGCTATCTTTTTCAGCCCCCTGCCATCACTTCTCTTTTTTCTCCTACTCTCCCACTTGTATCTGCCTTTTACCTTTGATCTATTAGCCGGTGTTCCCCTCTCTCTCTCTCGCTCTCCCCCCCACCACCCCAGAAAAAAAACATTTTATTCAGGCATCTGTCTGATTTTGAGGCCTCCTGAAGAAGGGTTCAGGCCTGAAATGTCAACTGCTTTTTATTTTCTATGGATGCTGCATGGCCTGCTATATCTCGTCAACACTTTTGTGTACTGCCGCATACGGAGTAAAAGTTTGAAGTAAGCTTTGGCATGATTGTGCTTTATCATCATATCACCAATATCTGTTCAGTTACCACTGAGCCCAAGACTGTTTGTTATGTATGGACTTCAGGCAATTCTGCAGTCTTGTATTCCCAATGGAAAGCCTATCTGACAGACATTCATCTACAATATTGGCAATGAGGATTTACCTGCATGGTGACTTTTTTAAAATCAGGTTCTGAAGTTGGCTATCTTTACTAAATATTGCTTTCCTTATTGATGTATTTGATTTTTTAAAAATAACTCACTGTATTTTACAAGATGCCTCCAATCAAGATCCAAAATGAAACTTGTTTTGAAATAGCGGCGAACGAGGAGCGGCGAGAGGGAGAGAGAGAGGCGCGGCGAACGAGGACCATCGAGAGGGGGACAGAGGGGCGCTTTTCAATCCATTAAAATAGGGTCATTAAACTAAATTCCTTTTGGTTATTGACTGCTGAAGGTTTAGACCACCTTGGACCTTGTGTCATTAGCAGAATGTTGCTGAATAAGGAGTGAATGCATTTAAAACAAGAAAATATAAATGCAATATTATTGTGCAAAGGTAACTCTTCAGATCAGCTCAGATTAAAGTGCTTTAATCTTTAAATTAAATCTTCAATTGAGTAACAAATTTTTAAGAGGCAACTCAAAGTAATTAAATCCTCCCTGAATCTTATTAGTATTTAGCTGGTCATGGAATAATGCACCAACCCTTATTTAAACACTTCTAAAGCAAACTGAGTGATGGTTAGAATTGTTAATAACCATTATTTGTTCAGCATTTGAAGGCATGTTTAACATTATTTTATGCCTTCATTTATATTTTTACCTGTTTTAAAGTAGAGAATATTAAAACTAAGGAATAGAACTGGTTTTTTTTTTCCCCAAAAATCTGAGTTACAATGTCATGACTTCTTCCTTCTGAACTCAAGTCACAAGAAGGTGAACTTAAGATGGTGGCAATGCTGAAGCTGCCACAATAGCATGTGGACTCAGAGGAGCAGAGACATGATCTTCCATCACCCCTCTGTGGAGCCTGTCTGCCTAGCCATCATGCCTGCCAGTGCCAAGCAGGATTAAGCTACCTGTAGAATAGGACCAGTAGTGCTTTTTTTTTTAAAAAATCAATGACTCACAGAAGTCTGTGTCCCAAATAGCGGCACCCATGCTTGGCAGCCCAAACTTCACTGAGTAGGAGAAGCCTGGGAGAAGGCCCTTCAGGGTAGGAGACTATAGCAGCTTGGCTTGGTGGCCAGAGGACTCACACCAAGCTGCTGATGACCAGCTTGAGGGATTTGAGGTTGCCGATGGTAAGCAGGACTCTCAAAGGGTCTCCGATTCTGAAATATTCCTGAGAGGGTGGTTCAAAACTGAGGAGGGGTACTTAGATGCCTTAAGCTCGGCTACATCATTAGCTACGGGGTCGCAGGAGGTAGTGGCATGGGAGGAGGTGACGGGATCCACGGACACTTTTTTGTTTCTCTTTCTAATCACGAGAGTGGTGCTGTACCAGTGGCACTTTGAGTGCCTTTACAGGAAGTTGGCAGCAGGAAATAGGAATCGTCTCACCCATTATTTTCTGGGGTTTTTTTAATTTCAATAAACAGAAAGGAAAGTGTCTATGATTCATAAGTGTTCTATGCTGGCAAGTTGAACTACTTTGAAAATTAACTACCTGCTATTATCAACATTGTGAAGTTGGGTGAAGAGCAAGGTACATTCTACTCTTCCTTCGTTGTGTAATAATCTCAATTTCCACAACAAAAAAAAAACCCTCACTGCATCTGTGAGCTGGGATGGATACAGAGAGGAATAGGGGCTGGTATTGTGCAGGAAAAGCAAGGATACAGCGGTGTATTTGTTAATTACTTTAAAAAAAACATCTACTGCGTTATCATTTGACTTTTAGATGTCCGTCCAATTACACTGAGAGGGTATCATGGCCATATTCCTGAGGCAACTTTAACAAAGGCATTCAAAATGTGACACTAAATGAATTCTGGCTTGAGGAACACACCTCATGGAAGTGAGACTCTATAGTGCAGAGGAATGCAAGTTACCTCTTGTAGAGGGATAGGAGGACAGGGAGGTCAAGGGAGAGGAAAGTAGAGGGAGAGTGAGAAATTGGGAGAATGGGAACTCATTTTTATGGAAAGGGATGGCCAATCAAGGAATTATGTGAAAACTGTGTGCATTGCTGCAGAGAGAGCTGGTTTGGGATTTGAGCATGTTAGAGAAGCAGATTTAATACCAAAATTCAAGATATGCAAAATGAAAATGATTGGGTGAACAACAATTAGATTTTTTTTTTTAAAATGCCACGATTGGAAGAGATTCTGTGCTAGAATTGCTCCTGCAGGCACAATTCTTGTTGTGTTATCTTGATGGCCCTACCCAAGAACCTATCTGCTGATAGATATCTATCAAGGCATGCTTATGTCCATGGATTTGATCATAGGCTTGTGTGGTTGTTTTATGGTTTTGATTGAACTTCTTTTGGTCCTCTTTTGGACAGCATGCAGTATTTTCTTTCACCTGCGCAGCCAGTTTCAAGTCTGCTCTGATATTCAAAAATATCAAGGAGCTTGGGCTGCTACAGGGTAAAGGCATCATGAGGTTCACCCAGACATGCTGTTCACTCCTACATAAAGCTTTACTTGTAGGACAGGACAGCTGCATGCTAATGTCATTTATACCTTCAAGCTAATGAATTTTCTTTGATGGTGATGTTGTCTTCATTGCTGCATAGATTGAGCCAATAGCACCTAGCAGCTTTGAGAAGGCAGTCGGCACTCCAAGACTGAGCATTGATTCATCCTAAGAGGAATTTTTACTGACAATGTGAACATAACGTCTGTAAAGCAACCCAACAAATATCTATTTGCACCGAACATAACAGCACAGTACAGGCACTTCTGTCCACCTATATAAACATATCAACAAACTAAACCTTACTACCTCACACCCATAACCCTCCATTCTTCTTCTATCCATGTGCCCAAGAGTCTTTTACATCTCCCTTTGTACTAGCTTCCACCACCACCACCCTGGCAATGCATTCCAGGCCTCCACTACTCCCAATGTAAAAAAAAAACTTACCCCAACATCTCCCATAAACTTTCCTCCTCTCACCTTGTGCAGATGTTCTCTGATGTTTGCTATGCTCAACCCAGGAAAAAGTGCTGGCTGTCTACCCCACTATGTCTTTCATAATCTGTCGACCTCTCATCTCACCCTTCATCATTTGTTCCAAAGTGAAAAGCTCCAACTCTGTTAACCTTGCCTCATAAGATCCAGGCAATAGCCTGGTAAGTTTCCTCTGCAATTTCTCCTTCACTTCCATATTCTTCCTGTAATGAGGCAACCAGAACCGAATACAATATTCTAAGTGTGGTCTAATCAGAGTTTTATAGAGCTGCAACATTATCTCATGACTCTTGAACTCAAGCACCCGACTACAGAAGCCTTGAATACCATAAACTTTCTTAATTTGCTAACAACTAGTACAACAACCATGAGAAAATTATAGATTTCAACCGCAATGTCCCTCTGTTCTTGCAACTGTTAAGAATTGTGCTAGTAACCGTGTACTCTGCCTTCAAGTTTATTCAAAATGGATCACTTTACACATCCAGTTTGAACACTATCTGCCACTTTCTGCCCAACTCTATAACCCGTCACAAATCTCCTCCCCCGCTTCCGTTAGTAACCTGGGATTTATCTCATCTGGTCTTGGGGATTTATCAATCCTAGTGCTTTTAAGAAAATCTAGCACCTCCTCCTTCTTAACCTCAATGTGCTCCAGCACATAAACTTGTTCTGTATTGTCCTCACATTGATTCAGTGTTCACCAGAGAATGGTCAAAGCATTCATCTAGCACCTCCATTACCTCCAGACAAGTTGCCTCATTTATTTTTTAAAGGCCTTCCCTTCACTCTTGTCATTCCTCTGTTCTTCTCATATGCATAAAACACCTTAGGTGTTTCCTGACTCCTACTTGGCAAGTCCTTCTTTTGCCCCATTGTAGCACTTTTTTAAAAATGTTCCTTCCTGGTCACCATCAAATTCTCATGAGCCCTTCCGGTCTTTTGCTCCCTCGCCTTTCTGAATACTTCACCTCTTCTGTCAACCAAGGTCCCCTTATCCTACCATCCTTTTCCTGTCTCAGTGGGACAAACCTATCCAGAACCCCACACAAGTGGCCCCTAAACATTCTCCACATTACTTCTGTGCTTTTCTCTGACAACGTGTATTCCCAATTTACTCTCCACAGTTACTGCCTAACCCCATTGTAATTAGCCCGTCCCCAATTAAACATTACCATTTTGTCTACTCCTGTCCTTGTTCATCACTATGCTAAAAGTCAAGGAGTTGATATCACTTTCACCAAAATGCTCCCCCACAGAGAGGTCTGTCACCTGATGCTGTTCATTACCCAGTGCTAGATCCAGTGTGGCCTCTCCTCTAGTCAGCATAAAGTATACATGTGTGGAGGCCCCCAGATGTGTTCAATGCAGTCAGGTAGTGTAAAAACACACAAAAATGCTGAAGGACTCGGCCTGTCTTGCAGCTTCCATAGGAGGTAAAGATATTTTACTGACGTTTTGGGCTGTGTTCTTCAAGGAATAAAGTGTGCAGTGTACTGTTGATGCGCAAACACCAAATTAAATTACAGTGCATGACCACCAATGTTGTGAGCCTCTCGTCAAGAAGCAGGCCATTACAAGGTAAAGACTCCTTCAGCTCCCATTACCACTGGCTGCACGATTACTCTTTTAAATGTTTGATTTAACTTCTCCCAGCCTCAACCCAACCCTTATCATGACATCTTCCTCCTTGCTGGTGCCCCACCACCAGGGCACAATTGGTTTAGTTTCCTGCACCACCTTCTGCTTCCAAATTGAAGTGAATAATAAAATGTAGAAGTCAGTGGATCATGCAGCATCTATTAAATCAAGAGAGAGAGAGGCGGCGAGAGGGGGAGAGAGGTGCAGCAAACGAGGAGCGGCGAGAGGGGGCAGAGAGAGGGGGAGCAAGGGGGGAAAGAGAGGGCAGTGAGAGGGGGAGAGAGGCGCAGCAAGAGCAGAAGAGAGAGGCGCGGTGAGAGGGGAAGAGGGAGGGGGGTGGCGAGGGCGAGATGTTGGACCGGAAATGTTGGTGTACTCCTTTTGCCTCCACATATGTTCCTTGACTTGCTGAGCTTTTCAGGAGTATTTCTTTATGTATGTCAGTATGTCACTGAAATCTTCTCCAGGTGTACCGTGGAGAGGATTCTGGCTGGTTGAATCACTGCCTGGAATTAATGTGCCAAATCTCAGAACAAGATAAACTCTAGAGGGTTATTAACTTGGCCCGTGACATCACAGGCACCAAACTTCACTCCATCAAAGACAAAGCAATGTCCTAAAAAAGCAGCCTCTATCTGCAAAGACCCCCAGCTATGCTCTTCACTGCTCCCATTGGGGAAAAAGTTCAGGAGCCCAAAGATGAGCACTCAGCGGCATAGGGACAGCTTCTTCCCCACCGCCATTAGATTCCTGAATGATCAATGAACCAAAGGCACAGCCTTACTTTTCATGCACTAATGTTAGTGTTGAAACATGGTTCATGATTTGAATGTTTGCACCATGATGATGCCTGCTGCAAAACACTGAATAAATTCCGATTCTGATTTTTTTTCTTTTAGCTCACAGGTTTTAAAGTTAGATTTCAGGCTTTAGGTTCCCAGAGAGTTGCTTCTTTTCAATTACATCGAGTTTATGTTTGTGCTGCATTGTCAAGAAAGCAATCTGGTGTTTTCTGATAGAGAAGCTACTGATGCCAATTATTGAAGACTTCAGGGAAATCCAGATATTATGGACACTATTTCGGAGTGGTAGGAGATTGTCAATTTATCTGTAAGCACGATTTTGGCAGCACAATGTTCATCAATAACAGATTTTGCTGTTGCCATTATTTAGGATTCCAGTGTTAATAACAGAGAGATTACACAGAAATCATTCTAATAATCATGGATACCTGTCAGAGCATGGATAATGACCTCATTCATGATGCTTCTGATCTGGACAGTGTCAAAAACAAATTCCTGACATGCCTTAATCAGCAATGCTGAAATTCAGTATTCAGTCGGTCTCCAAAGTCTCTCATCAATTTTTAAAGATGAACTGTAGAGAGTATCCTGTCCAGATGTGCCACAGCTTGGTTGAGAAACTGCAGTCAGTTGTAAACACAACTCAGACCATCGTGCAAACCGACCTCCCTGTCATCAACTATGTCCATACGCCTATTTATACCTCCCTTAGGAAAGCTTCCAACATATTAAAGAACCCATCCTCCCCAAGTCAAGAAGAGGATACGTGAGCTTGAAAACACAAACCTCCAGATTCAAGGACAGTTTCTTTCCAGCTGTTATCAGATTCTTAAATTTTCCCCTCTTTGTTAAAAGATTATGCCTTTGCATTATTTTAACAATACATTTTTTTTCTATATACCACATTTTGACTTACTGACATGTCATCCTCTGTACTTCTGGTTTATTATTGCAATACCTGCCATACTTAAGAACAAGTTGACTTGCCTGGATAGCATGCAAAATCAACATCTTTCACTATACCTTAGAACTTATGATAATAAATAATTCAATTTGATCAGGCATGTCACCATTAGATGTTGCATGTGATTCTCTGACAAAACAAAGTGTTGCACTGACAAGAGTATTTTTAAAACATTTTGTCAGGAGGAGATGATGTCTATCATACCTTTCCAAGGGACTGCATCCTTCCTGGCACTAGTGCAAGTGAATTGGTGCATTACTCTTTAAAGGGCAGAAATTTTGAAGCAGAAACCAAGCACCTGGAAATATTACGATCAGAAAAAAAAGCAAAGAACAACATCTTGACCAATCCAGCTGGAGTATGATGAAACAAACCACAGAAGCAACTAGAAGGATGTATAGAGAGGATGAATCCAAAAATACATCAGATGCTGAACAAAAAGTAAGGATTAACACTGAATTAAGAGAAAGAGCAAAACAAAAGGAAAGCAATTAATTTGGCTTAAATGCAGGTATTTTTAAAAAATCTCCATCAACTATACCTTGAAGAATGAGATACAACAATGATAACAGTTAACTTCAATGTCAAAGACATTAAATGTGATCACCAAGGCTTGATCAGAACATTATAGCAACATTTAAAATGACGAAAACTAATTTTCAGATTGTATCTATGACATATATAACTACATCATTCAATGGATTTCTCTGGCATTCAGTGTTTGCATTTTATAAAGCCAGGACAGCACAACTTGGAAAACTAATCATGATGTGAGCTTTCAACTCTACACCTGTCTCTGATCTGTCATACAGTAATATACAGGTACATCGATACCAAACTCGAGCTATTTTTAAAAATCTCAGCCAGTTACTGATGTTCGCAGCTTCAATGGGGTGGAAGGGAGCAAATAATGCAGTGTAACACTGCCACCTAATGTTCATTCAAGGTGTTCAGCTGAAATCCCCGAGCTCTTTGCATTCTTCATTCATACATGAGACTGATCCTTTATGTTGAATTAACAGTGATGACCTATCTCTTGATGAGGATGACCATCAGATGAAAATTATTATTTGGGCATTTACTACATTTATGGGAATGACCATGCTAATCAGGAGAGCTATTGGCTACCTAAATTACTTTTGTAGTGATATTTTAGAGGTACTAACTGCAGAACTCAAGAAACACAGCTTACCTGAGAGGAGTCAATAACCAACTGTTTTATTATTTTAAACAGTTGCGCGCCTCACAAAGGGGAGTGGTGCCAGCCCGCCTCACAAAGGGGAGTGGTGCCAGCGTGCTGCAGAGTCATTGTCTCTCTGGCAACATGGCAGCAGGGAAGCAACATGCTCCATCAACCCACACGGGCCTGCAAATGCAGGCTTCTCCTTGGCAAAGAAGGGGAGCCTGCACTGTACTGTGCTGGCCACTCCGGTGCAGTGATTCTGCCTGTCCAGATGTTCAGCCGCTCGGTCCGCCACAGATATGTATTTATTTAATTCGATGGAGTACATCTCAATAATTCAAAAGCAGTTTGAAACAAACAAATTTAATATTTCAAAAATGGCAATGAAAATTAGGACAGCACAGTTAGTGTAGCAGGTCGCGCAACAACTTTACAATGCCAACAATCGGGACCGGGGTTTGAATCTTGTGCTGTAAGTAGTTTGTACATTCGCTCCGTGTTTCAATGGGGTTTACCTGGGGCTTCCAGATTCCTCCCACCACTTGAGTCTACCATGGGTGTAGGATAATTGGTTGTATATTGGGTGTCATGAACTTGTCGGCTGAAATGGCCTGTAACAGTGCTGTCTGTCTAAATTTAAAAATTTTTTTGAAATTAAACAATTAAAATTTTACTAATATCAATTAATTTATATTATTAATTATCCAAAGTAAAAACAACCAACAAATCATAGAACAATACAGCACTGTACAGGCTCTTTGGCCCTTGATGTTTTGCCAACCCATATATTTCTTCCTAAAATAAAGTACTAAACCAGTGACTCAACCTTTTTCTTTCCATTCATGCCATAGGTGCTCTGTGATTAGTAATGGATTGCTTAAGGTGGTATGTGGGTGGAAAGAAAAGTTTGAAAACCACTGTTTTAATCGTACCTAATTGACTCTTTATGTGCACGGTTTCATAACTCCAAAGGAAATGGGCCAATGACAATTTTTCAGAGTAACTACTGGGTCTAGTGCAGTGATTCTCAAGCTTCCCTTCCCACTCACATACTACCTTAAGCAATCCCATACTAATCACAGAGCACTGATGGCATAGGGATTATTTAAGTTGGTATGTGCAGAAAGAAAAAGGTTGAGAACCTCTGTACTAAACCTTCCCTACCCTGTAATCCTCTATTTTTCTTTCATCCACATGGCTGTCGAAGAGTCTCTTAAATGCTTCAGCCTTCACCATCATCTGTGTAAAAAAAAAAAATTCCCCTGATGTCTCCCCTAAACATCCCTCTTTTAAACTTTGTTTATATGTCTTCTGGTGCTTGGCTGATCTTGCCCTGAGAAACAGGTGCTGGCAGTCCACCCTTTCCATGCCACTCATAATCCTATAGACCTCTATTGTCTCCTCTCATCCTTCTACACTCCTAAGAGAATAGTCCCAGCTCTGCTAACCTTACCTTACAAGACTTGTTTTCTAATCTATTCATCCACACTTTTAAGTAACGGACCATTAACCCTGTACTCAATCTTCTAGTTTATCTTTCCAGAAGGCTGAGTATAGGGTTAATGGTCCATTACTTAAAAGTGTGTATGCACATGTACAAACAACCAAAGTATCAAGGTGTCATGTGCATTTGACAGGATCATCTATATTGTCCAGGGGTGTTTGGGCTCCTCTTTCATCGTACTTTTGAGAGCTAATTTAGTCTGAGATAAAGGACCTATATCCAGCAAAGGAAATCTGTACCTTTTCAATCACAGTGTCATACTGGTTAAATTGCAATCTTTCTGCTCTTAATTACTTCCCAAAGAAAAATACAAAATAAATATTGTCAATTTAATTTCCTTTCCTTCAACATGATTGACTTTTTTTTCCCATACACCTTCAGATTCAGTTTTATTATCTGAGTACATGTATGACATCACATACAGCCTTGAGATTCTTTTTACTGTGGAGGAGGCTGAATTACCACTTATTGGTAGTGCAAAGAAAATTTACACAGCATATACATGTAAACAAATAAAGAACTATAAACAGATAATGTATGTAAACAAACTGTGCAATACAGAGAGAATAAAAATCAATAAAATTGTACGAGTCCTTAAATGAGTCCCACAACACTGCTGCAAAACACACATTTTATGACATGTTCTTGACAATAACCTAATTCTGATTCTGTTACATGATGTCATTTCATCTATCAGCTGGTTGAGTGACATTTTGGTGGTTTATTATTGTGTTTTAAGGATGCATTCCTTTTTATTTTAAAACTTTTTTGGGTGAGGAGCAAGAGAGTAAATGGAAGAGATGGGGGGGAGGCAGGGAATGTTCTATTAATCAAGCGACCGATCGCCCTTACTGAGGTAAATATGGACCCTGCATAGGAACCTGCAGTGTGAATGTGAAACTCCACACAGACAACGCTGAAGATCAGGATTGAACCCGGGTGGCTGGTGCTGTGAAGAAGCAGCTCTATTATCTGCACAATTTTGCCGCTCTCTGTGTGAGGGTGTTGGAGTGGCAACAGATCGTGCCGTGTTAATATGTTCTCTGGCTGCTCAGGTAATTAAATTACTTAATTCAAAAGATCGGTCATTTGAAAAGTTAGTTCTGTGCTATTTTCTTTAAATTTTTTATTTGAAAAATAGCATAAAAATTCTACCCATCTAATCATATTTGGCAGGACAAAATGCATACTATTTACAATGTTCCTCCAATATTCATCCAATGAAAATGCATTAATGTTACGGTTTAGTTTGTCAGCGCAAACAAAAAGGGAATTTAAGGTAATAACAGATTTTTTTCCAAAATGTTTGCTTCCTGAAACAAAATTGGGGATTATGGTGGACAACTTCAAGCTGAACACAAAGATAATTTCAGATTTGCTCTATCACTTAGGATGTTGGAGAAGCATTAACTTAATTTCTACTGAATTTAGCATGTTAAATCGCATGACATTGACACATTGTGTTAGTTCAACTGACGCAAAAATGTTGCGCTGCCGATTTTCATTGATGGATTCCAGTGCCCTGATATTGCATTTCCATGGTTGCAGTGTCCTGGTGAAGCCTTTCACCATGTTCTTCACTGACTGCACCAAGATCAGCAGGAAATAAATTTTCAATGACACGCTCCATTTCACGATTTTGTATGTTTGAAGTGGACTTAAAATATGATAAGAAATCACAAAAATTAGTCATCTCTAAAAAAAAAGGAACGTGATAGAAGAATTTTAAGGTGATGTTCATGATTAGCAGCCCAAAATCCATAAAATTCACGCAAAACTGTTCAGGAAGCAAAATCTTTGTTGTCTAGTGTAATATTTTTAATGCATATCAAAGTCTTTGTTTCTAACTTTCTTCTGTGGGTTTCCAGTTATTGGTGAATTTTGATCATTAAAACTAGCCATCAACTGAGAGCAAAGTCAGCGTGATTCAGTGAAAGGGAAAACTTGTTTGACCAATTTATTGGAGCTCGGCAGTAGTAACGTGAGCTGTGAATGAGGGACACTGGTGATATTCTATACTTAGATTTCTAGAAGGTATTTAATAAAGTGCCACATCAAAAATTATTGTAGAAATAGAAAGTTACATGATCTTGGAGGTACGCATGGAAGAGGAGTCTTTTTTTCTGATAGACAAGGCTCACTATACTAGTATACAGCTGGAGCAAGTTATTAAGAAAGAGAGCAAACTGTTAGCATTTATTGTTAGGAGAACTTGACATAACAGTGGGAGGTTATGTTTTAGTTTTTTGATAGATTGTGGCACAACATCTGGAGTACTGTGCACAGTACTGGTCTCTTTGTTTAAGGCAAGGTATTAAAATGTTGAAAGCTGTTCAGCAAAGGTTATCCTCAAATACTCACTTTGAGAATCTAGATATTTCGGACATTTATTACTCATTCCATATTGCCAGCAAAATAGCAATGAGCTGGCTTTTTAAACAGGTACAGTCCTTCTGGTTAAGGTAGTCTCACAGTGCTGTTGAAGAGGGAGAACAAAAATTTAGAACCAGTGACTGGCAATACATTTTCAAGTCAGCATTAAGCATGACTTTGAGTGGAGGAACCTGATGTCCTGCTTCATCTCTGCGGTAGAAGATATTGCAATGCACTTTCTAGATGGTGCACATTTCAGCTACTGAGTGCCATTGGTGGAGGAACAAGTATTTAGGAAGGTTCACAATTTCCATGGGCCACATTGTTTTGTAGAAGTTCAAGCTTCTCGAGACTGGTTGGTGTTACATTCATCCAGGCAAGAGGAAATTATTCCATCATGTTCCAGGTGTATGTCGATAGGATCTGGGGTGTCAGAAAGTAATCTATCCAGTACAGGATACCCAATCTCTGTAGCCATGGTATTGATATGAATGGTTGGGTTGAGATTCTGATCCTTCATGATACTCATGGTGAGACATTCAGTAATGATAATGCTATTGAATGTCTCTTGTTGGAGACAGTCATGGGAATTGTATTTGCTACTCTTCAGCCCATGACTGAATGTGTCTTGGTCTTTCTGAATGTAGGATTCTCTATTAGTTGAACATTTGTGGCTGGAATTATACAGTAATCAACAAATATCCTCACTCTGATTTTATGATGGCTGGAAACCAGTGATGATGCTTCTGGAAATGGTTGGGCCAAGAACACTTCCCTTAACAACTCCTGCAGTGATATCCTGGGGTCAGGAAAATTGACCCCCAACATTCACCCTTCCTTGAGGATGAGGAATAATTCTAACAATTAGAGTGCCTTGACATCAAGAACAGTCATATTTTCCTCATTTCTAGAATTTAGCCATCATTAGAATGCAAGGTAAACTGGGTATCAAAGTGGTCCACTGGATGGCATTGTTAGTTACATCATCCACCACATTACTAATTGAGAGTCGATTGGCTGGGCAGTATTGAACTGGATTCGGTTTGCTCTGTCTCTTATAAATAGGGGGTAGACCTGGCTGATTATCAATATTGATTGGTAGATCCCAGTCCTATTAACTCTCCTAAGGCACAAGTTTTCCACTTTGATCCAGGTTTTTGCTGGTCTTGTCGCTTTTGCTCTACCCAGTGCTCTTAGGCCTTGCTTGATATCTCGTGGAGTAATTCAAATTGTCTGGAGACTTCTGGCTGGACTCTCAGAAGGAATTGAAATGGACTATATTCCTGGTGCTTCTGGCTGAACACAATTGGAAATGCTTCAGCTCCTCAGCTCCCCATCCCTCTCCCCCCCCCCCCCCCCCCCCCAGTGGTACTTGCTAGTTTGTTCCTGCCATTGTTGAGGATAGGAATGTTCTTGGAAATGCCTTTTTCTGTTGAGTTGTACACCACCAAATAGCAACCTTCTGCTGGTTGTAATAATGCCTAACTCTGTTATTTTTTGTGGTTTATCATGCAAGGAGTTCTATAGAGCAGCTTCACTGGCTGGTACCTCTTCATTTTAAAATGGGTCCTGTCATGTGCTGCACTCCTCATTGACCTAAGGTTTATATCCCAGATGATTGGGTGAATTTACAGATTGTGGCGGTGTTCATTTCTGTTGTTGCTCTCAGCGTACACCTCATGGATGCCTGGCCTAATATCTGGAATGGACAGATTTCTTTCAGGAAGGGTAGGCTTCTGTGTGTGGAGTTTAGAAGAGTAGGAGGTGATGGTTAAAGCTTTCCCTGGCCATTACTTATGTGGCCAGGGAAGATGGAAATAAAATGCAATTTTCTCTTTATGCCTCTTTTAAAGCCAATGTTTTGGAGGGCCCGAATGAAAGATAGGAATTGTTGATTATTAGATATTAAACAGGACAGGAAACTTAGTTTGAAAACAACCAAAAATAGAATTAAATAGAGACTGGTTCACTAACTTTGCTCTTTGATGCTATAATCATTAGTATGCATCAACTTGTAACAGTTGATTCCTGTTTTTGTGTATTTTGAGTGCACTAGTGCTGTTACCGCAATTTTGTTGAAGGTTTGCATTACAGAGATTCTTATTATAGCTTTATTTTTAATTGCTACTGTTCAGTATTTTGTAGGCAGTGTGTTAATTCTGCCATGACCATTATTTCGACAGTAAATGGAATTATCATTACTTATTTGAAAGGCCAATCCTATTATCAGTATTCAATGATTATGTTGGTCAGAATTTATCACTAACATTTTGGAATTTTCAATCGTATTCTGGTTATTGTGTACAATATTTATCAACATCCCTAATTCACAAGGGCAATTGTCTAAGGATGTTATGGCTTCACAAATTGTGATTGTTGGGGATGACAAGGCATTTGGGTTTTGTTTGCATTGGAAACAGAATTAAAGCTATTCTATGCCATATTAAGTTTGAGCTTTGCTATTTAATGAACATCAATATGGATCAACAAAATGGGAACACTTGAGATTGATTGTAAAGCAGATCACACTGCCAATAGAAGTGCCTTTGAAGTTTAAAACTGAGGCATACAGGAACAGTAAACAGTTTTGATCAAAAACATGGTGTTTCAGGAACGAGTAGAGAAGCAAAGATCAGTCGGCAACTACAGATATTAATGCCTAGGCACTGAACTTGAAACACTCGCAAGTCTGAATTGAAGGTTTGTTGAGTTTGCAGGTAGTTGGATGGATTTCAGAGACAGGGACAAAGAAAGAAAAATGACTGAAAAAAAGAGGCTTTGCTAAACCAAGAGACAAACAGCCCAAAATACATAGGCTGATGGACTTGGAAAACAGTGAGTACACAGAGCAAAGATTTTGCGTTGCAATAGAGTTTGATGGCCAATTAAGTAATATTTATTTTGCAATTTAGAGCTTTTTCAAGACACCATAGTGTGTGAATCTTGAATATTATGTTGCTTCAACTATCTATATTAATAGATAAAGAATGTGCTTTAAATATCCAGAGATATTTTCTCTTGAAAATATGGAATCAAAGAATTACCCGGTTTACTTCGATTCTTAAAAAAATGCCTGGGTCTCATTCACTATTGCCAAATTACAAGCTGGAAATAACTCAAATGCAGAAAACATATTTGCAAAAAAACTTTTCTTAAGGTTAGCCAAGAAATATTGAAGAGCAAGAACACACAATTTTTTTTTATATATTTTTTTTATATAAATCAGAAAATGAAATTGCAAATTGAGTAAAAGTATTTTGTTTATTTGGTTACAATGTATTGGGCTATTAAATGGTATCAGATTTTCAAAGTGAGAAATATTTGCTCTGATGCCTGAGAAGTCAAGAATATTACAGGCAGTTGGCTGAAGAGATACATAATTAGGGCTGGCAGAAAGTGTGATGCTAGCTCTTCAATATATTCCTGAAAAGACTTTCTCACTTTAAAAGTCAAAAGGTGGGAATAGGTAAAGGACAGGGGAAGAAATCTGCCTAGTTCAAAGCTTGAAAGTTTGAGGCAGCTTAAGGGAGCAAATAAGTACTACAATGTAAAATGTAGTTAATTTGGATTCCTACTCTTCCTCTTGCACCAGCTATAAAGCAATGAATAGCACACATTTCTCCATTTTTAGTAGATCACAGACCAGGATAGCAGGGAAGGCAAATCTTCCAGCCAATCTCCCAAGAGGTTCACACATGCAATAGGACATATGCCAGAAAATGGCAAAAGAGACCAAACTATTATCAACATATCCTACCAAGCTGCTATCATGATAGGGACCACCTCAGATAGAGCCATCAATCTGCTACCAGAAAAAAAAAGCTTGTTAATAACCAGCATCCATTGAATATACAAGAGATAACAAATGTAAAAATGTAAAAAAGAACTGACTGCAATACACAGAGGGCAAAAAAAAAAATCAATAAAGTGCACAAGAGTCCCTGATTGAGTTTGATGTTGAGGAGTCTGTTGATAGAGGGATAGCAGGTGTTCCTGAACCTGGTGGTGTGAGTCTTGCGGCACCTATGCCACTTTTCCAATGGCAGCAGTGAGAGCAGAGCGTGTCCTGGATAGATAGGGGTTTTGATGATTGCAGCTGCCCTCTGATGGCAGTGTTTCATGTAGAAGTACTCAGTAGTGGGGAGAGTTTTGCCTGTAATGTCCTAGACTGTGTCCACTACCATTTGGAGGGCTTTACGCTCAGGGGTATTAGTGTTCCCATACCAGACAGTAGTGCAGCCAGTTAGCATACTGCACCACCCATTTTTCAAAATTTTCCATGGTTTCTGGTGTCATACCAAACCTTAGTAAACTCCTGAGGAAGCCCGCTGTCGGGCTTTCTTCATGATGCCATTGGTGTGTTGGGTCCAGAACAGATCCTCCAAGATAGTGTCTCCCAAGAACCTAAATGAGCACACCCACTCCACCTCTGATCCCCCAATGATCACTGGATTGTATACCTCTGGCTTTCCTTTTCTGAAGTCAACAATCAGCTCCTTAGCTTTGGTGACATTGAGTTATTGGGCACCATTCAGCCAAGTTTTCAATCCATCCTGTGTGCTGACTCGTCCCCTTCCTTTATACAACCCACTACCATGCTATTGTTGGCAAATTTCTAGACAGTGTTATTGTCATACCAAGCTGTAGGTGTAAAGTGAGTAGAGCAGGGGGCTAAGAGCACAGTGCTGTGGTGCTCCAGTACTGATGGAGATTGTGGAGGAAAAGTTCTTATCAATCTTCACTGATTGTAGTCTGGAGGTCAGATTGTTGATAAAAGCATCATTCGTTTGGCTTGTGAATCAGCTGTTGTGATAAGTGATCTGGTTTGATTGATAAGGCACTGACAGCTTGAAGTAGGCTCTGCTTTCTAAGATGCATTTCTTAAAATAGTTCCACTTAATGAAGCTGGTTGTTGGGAAATGAAGGAATACTGTACACAGTAGCATTACACAATGACAGTGAAGGGTTCATTTATCACCTTTCAAAATTGTTCAGGGTTAGATGAGTTTGTTAATTCCTCTGATTACTACTGTTCAAACTGATGGGCTTTATTCCCCTAGTGGTTTGTTCCCCATAGATACAGCAGATGGTTTTCCCTCCTCCTCCAAATCTACTTGGTGTCCAAAATTCTCTACTGAACAACAAGCCACCACAATGTGCAATAGAGAATCAACAGCATAACTCTTATCGTGTTGTTCTGGATTAATCAGGACTCCTGAAATCACCTTTTACTAACAGCACAACTGTTCTCCACATGACCATTCAGTAACTACAATTAACTTTCTGTCTTGATGTTCTATCACTTATGAGGTAAATGGTCCAAACACAAATGAGGGAAACAAAAATGCTCTGGTGATATTAAAAATGTGTTATCAGCTAAAAGTGCACATCATAATGGGACTATGGTATCTGTTTGCAAACTGGGCAAAGACATTCAGGAATTATTGTTGTTGATTGCATACCAGCTGTTCATCAGTTGAATTTAATTCCTTCCTCTTAAGGAAATTCATGGGGGTTAATGCATGAAGCCTGTCAAATACAATGGTACATAATTAGCATTATAGCCTGATGAAAACCAGGCTTTGAGACAAATCTTACTGCTGCTTGCTGGGATTACTCCTGTGAAACACTACAGTGCCTTGAGACTTATATGCATGCTTCTTCTCCATTTAGCTGTATAACAGTTAATATTATAATGTTGATTAAAATCAAATATTGTTCTGAAGCACTGAGGCCTCCAAAATGTAAAATACAAAAAGTAAACATATTATTTTTTAAAACTTTATTTTGGTGCAAACCTTTTTAAATTCTGAAGTTCAAATACCAGGAGTCAAGAACTTGTAACTTTTTTTTCCATCTTAAAAATGAAAAGTATCAACTTCTTCTGGTTATATCTTTACAGCTGTTTAATGAAGATACTGTGGACACAGTTGCTTGGGATGGTAATTTCCTTTTTGGCCTTGCAATGAAATGAGGGAAGAATACAAGGTGCAAAGTGTTCCCTAAAGGACATACTGTGGTGGTACACCACCGGCCAACTGCAGGGGGCAACCGCTGTACCTGCAGGAGTGTACTGCCGGCCTACTGCAGGGGGCAACCTCTGTACCTGCAGGAGTGTACCACCGGCCTACTGCAGGGGGCAACCTCTGTACCTGCAGGAGTGTACCACCGGCCTACTGCAGGGGGGCAACTGCTGTACCTGCAGGAGTGTAAGGGGACAAGACAACACCTGGCTGGCTGTCAATCAGTTGGCCTGAAGGGATCAAGCCCCACCTGGTCAGGTGTCAATCACCCTCCAGGATATAAGCCTGTGCTGGCCTCCCGAGGCCTCCATCAGAGTTGCTGCAACCACAGCCAGCCAGGCTCTGTGGAAGTCTTTGTGGATTAAAGACTGTTGCACAGTCTTTAACCTTGTATGTGTCTGATTCTGGCTAACAGCACACCACACTACAATCTAAAATCTATGGAAATCTGAAATAAAAATGAAAAAACACTAGAGGGAGAAGACCAAGGGAAGTATAAAAGCTGTGAAATGCAGGTCAGAACTGTTGCTGAACCTGAAACCAAACGGAGAATGCTAGAATTATCCAGCATATCAGGTAAATTCTGTGGAGACATTTTTGCTGCAATATTTTCCATCCAATATACTAACTCTGTGTGGTGATATGTAATTACACCACTAGGTCACCAGGGGTCATCCCAGTGACCTTGTATATAAAGCAGTCCAGAGCTACAGTCTAGCCTTCCAGGTTGGTCTTGCAGAGAGACAAGACCTTTTAGTGTATATATTAGTTTATAAAATTGTACTGGCAACAACCACATCAGCGGTGTGAGTATAAGACAGCTTTAATAAACTAATATGTACACTAAGAGGTCTTATCTCTCTGCAAGATGAACCTGGAAAGCTAGACTGTAGCTCTGGACTGCTTTATATACAAGGTCACCAGGATGACCTCTGGTGACCTTGTGGTGTAATTACATATCACCACACTCTCTCCATCCTCAATTTCCCTCATTATCAGATAGCTTTGTGAATAGCATATTATGGCAACCTTGGCTTCACACTTTGTCCTATCCATCTCTCTGCAACATCAAGCTAACTTGTTTTTTTTTCTACTTTTTTCATTCTGCTGGAGGATATTTCACCAACTTCATTTACTGTTTTGCTTTCCACAGATGCTGCTTAAACTTGCTCTCAGCATTGTCTTCAGTCTTGTAGTTACCTCACAGCCTAAGGCCCATTCCTGCTGTTGATACATACACTGCCATGCAACAAATTGCAGAAAGTAAATAAACAAACCTCTCTGCCATTCTTTGACCTGGTAGCCTTAAATCTACCCATTCAAAGTAGTTTGAAAGGCAGCAATAAATAACATGTGAGGAAAAAAGTTTGTAACAGGGACTGATATACATTTCTGTTACAACTTGAATATGTATGAATTTTTTTATTCAATAAATGACATCTTTTCTCTTTGGACAAGGAAGGTAAAAAATGCACTGAAATGCTGGAGGAACTCAGGCTGACTTGCAGCACCCATGGGAGATAATGATATATGGCCAACATCTCAGGCCGAGCCCTTTGATTATTCCTTGAAGAAGGGCTCAGGCCCGAGACATCAGCCATATATCATCATCTCCCATGGAATGAATTTCTGCAACACCTCAGTGTGTTTTTACTATAGCATCTGCAGACTTTCATGTTTCATTTTGCTTGAGTGAGGAGTTCAGTGGGATAAAAGTAGATCCATCCCAGATAAAATAGGACCAAAGATTGACACGCAAGAGTACTGAAGAACAATGGACGCCTTTAAAGAAGGAACAGTTCAGATACAGTTGACACACATTCCTAAGAAATGCAAAAAAAAAACTAATGTGGCACTCAATGAGGAAAATAAAATAGAAAAGGCTGCTTATGGCAAGTATCAGGCTGAAAATACCATCAGAAACCAAACTTGAATATTAAAAAAAATCAGAGAAGTGTGAACTAATAAAGGAAGCAAAGATGAGGAATGATTAGCTAAAAATATGCATGGGAATGAAAAATAATCGCATTGGCATATATACTGGATAAAGAAAGAAGAGCAGGCTACAAAGGACAAAAATTAGATTCTTAATATGGGCACCGATGGCAATGTTAAGGGATTAAATGCATCCCTTGCATCGATTTTCAGTATGGAAAAGCATACTTCCAACATAACAGCAGTGAGATCATTGAGACATAATGATTTGTGGTCGCTGCTACTATTCATTTTTATAAATTATTAAAGTGAGAGGATAGAATGCCATATATTCTCTTTTGTGAATTCCGTAAAAAATCCGTATAATGCAGGCATTGTAGACTGAAGCAAATTCAAAACAAAGGTATTAGTGAAAGGAAACAAACAGCAAATGACTGCAGGTTTATCAATAATTTAAAATCTGAGGTTGGTAGACTCTTGGTAATGAAAAGGTGTTAAGGGATGGAGGAAATGCAGATATTTAAGCTACAAATTAAATGGAGGAACTAACACAAGGGACTAAGTATCTAATTCTTTTCTAATTACAATTTTTGCCACATGCACGTTAAGAAACTGAAGACTATACGATAGTATTGAACAAGAGTGACTTCTTGGTCACCCTTCCTTGCTGCAGTGCTGAAAGCAATGTTAATTCTTTAATATTTTCTCACTTGGCATCTAATTTCTCATTAAAATGCACAGAAATCTTTTTGCAAGTGAGTTGATGGAACATGTAAAAAGTTGCAATTATTCAGGAAACAAAGTGTGGCACAAGATAAACGTAACACAAAGTACCCTCGAATTAGTCAGATAAGTGGCATGGTGCTGTGATTAAAATAGACCAGGTTTAATAATTCTTACTGCAGCTTGAGTTTAATGAATCTGCCTTCGGTTTTAGTCCACCTCTGTGCACACAATCCCCTGGTAGTGTCCATGGGAGAAATAAACCCCTCGATGGGTAGTTGGGAGCACATTGTACATAGGAGCCTGAATTACTCCATGAATGCTGTTTCTGAGATTACCTTTCCCGATTGTTCAGTTCTCCTGTTCAGAAGAAAATGCTGAAGTTTATTTTGACTCCCATGAGAATGCTGCATTTGAGAATATTCTGGCATTTGCGAATATTCTGGCATTTGCAAGCTGCACACTAATTAAGATTGCAGCGTTAGGAATTGTGTGAGCTTGAGAAATACTTGAGACATCCCAAGCCACAGTGAGGTTGAAACGTAATGTTTGGGCAATGCATGTATTGTATAGTACCCTCTCTAAAAGTGGCAACAATCTCAGCAGTGCCTTCTTTCCAATCCTTCTATGATGAAACTCCAGTACCATTAAAGAGATTGCTGTCCTTAATCTTGAGGTGAGACTTCATGAGTATCTTCTTAGTAACCTACCTGACAATTCCAATAGCTGGAAAAATTGAAATCAAACTTCATAGTGAGCAAAATTCCAGATAAAGAAAAAAAACCCAACTAAAATTAAAACAGACACCAGCTTTCTTACTGTACTCTCTCTAGTTTTATCAATTGTCAAAAGATGAACTGGTTAGACAGTACAGTTATCTTTGGCTTGGCTTCGCGGACGAAGATTTATGGAGGGGGTAAAAAGTCCACGTCAGCTGCAGGCTCGTTTGTGGCTGACAAGTCCGATGCGGGACAGGCAGACACGATTGCAGCGGTTGCAAGGGAAAATTGGTTGGTTGGGGTTGGGTGTTGGGTTTTTCCTCCTTTGCCTTTTGTCAGTGAGGTGGGCTCTGCGGTCTTCTTCAAAGGAGGTTGCTGCCCGCCAAACTGTGAGGCGCCAAGATGCACGGTTTGAGGCGTTATCAGCCCACTGGCGGTGGTCAATGTGGCAGGCACCAAGAGATTTCTTTAGGCAGTCCTTGTACCTTTTCTTTGGTGCACCTCTGTCACGGTGGCCAGTGGAGAGCTCGCCATATAACACGATCTTGGGAAGGCGACGGTCCTCCATTCTGGAGACGTGACCCATCCAGCGCAGCTGGATCTTCAGCAGCGTGGACTCGATGCTGTCGACCTCTGCCATCTCGAGTACTTCGACGTTAGGGATGTAAGCGCTCCAATGAATGTTGAGGATGGAGCGGAGACAACGCTGGTGGAAGCGTTCTAGGAGCCGTAGGTGATGCCGGTAGAGGACCCATGATTCGGAGCCGAACAGGAGTGTGGGTATGACAACAGCTCTGTATACGCTCATCTTTGTGAGGTTTTTCAGTTGGTTGTTTTTCCAGACTCTTTTGTGTAGTCTTCCAAAGGCGCTATTTGCCTTGGCGAGTCTGTTGTCTATCTCATTGTCGATCCTTGCATCTGATGAAATGGTGCAGCCGAGATAGGTAAACTGGTTGACCGTTTTGAGTTTTGTGTGCCCGATGGAGATGTGGGGGGGCTGGTAGTCATGGTGGGGAGCTGGCTGATGGAGGACCTCAGTTTTCTTCAGGCTGACTTCCAGGCCAAACATTTTGGCAGTTTCCGCAAAGCAGGACGTCAAGCGCTGAAGAGCTGGCTCTGAATGGGCAACTAAAGCGGCATCATCTGCAAAGAGTAGTTCACGGACAAGTTTCTCTTGTGTCTTGGTGTGAGCTTGCAGGCGCCTCAGATTGAAGAGACTGCCATCCGTGCGGTACCGGATGTAAACAGCGTCTTCATTGTTGTAATGCAAAATCACTCCTCGTGCTGATGTCTAGAAGACCAAGAATAAACTGTTGCTTTTATACAGATTCAACACAAGTTTCTATCGAAAATATTCTATTCTCTGAACCAAATGTAATTTTCAAGGTGGAGGGGTGGGATGGATCATAGACTGGAATGGATGGGGAAAATCCTGCCGGGTCTGTGGCTTGTTTGGCTGATCTGGAAGGAGTATGCAAACAACTGTGGTACATTTCATATTTTCCAATAGTGGATTTGTCAGTTATTCAGAATTGGAATTTATCATCATGAACAGGTCACAAAATTTGTTTTGCAGCAGTACGTACAAATATTGCTAGAAATTACATTTCAAAAATAAATAAATAGTGCAAGAAAATAGGAGAAAGTGTGGTTTATTGTCCTTTCAGAAATCTGATGGCAGAGAGGATGAAGCTTGTGCCATTGTAGAGCACGTCGAAAGAACCAAGACTTGTTGATCCAAGCCAAACTTTTATTAACAAAAGACTGGAGCATATCACATGTAGGTCGACCAGTCCAGAATGACCTGGTCTGGCTAGGAACAATCCTTTAAAACCTGCCAGTAGGTGTGGCTATGCTCTCAGCCAATCAGTCATCCTACACTACCATCTGTACATATACGCATTGGTGATAGAATCTGTACTATCACAGCCATTGGGTGCTCATCTTCAGGCCCCTGTACCTGTGGCCTGATTCTAGCAGTGTGCACAGCCCAAGAGACAAAAAGTGATAATTGGACAGAAAGAAGGACAGGAGAAAGAGAGAGAAAGACTGACAGACAGAGCTAGAGCAAAGGCAAAATAGGGATGGGGTGGAGTGGCTATGCAAACTGGAGAAGTCGACATTAATGCCAACTGGTTGGAGGATGCCCAGATAGAATATTGCAGGTGGTCTCAGTCTGGCAGTGCATGAGACCATGGACAGATATGTTAGCAAGGGAATCTGGCAAGGAGGACTTCAAATGAATTGTCATTGGGAGATCTCTGCTATTGTTCCAGGCAGAGATAAGGTGCTGAATGAAATGATCTCCCTCTCTGTGTCTAAACTCTCTGACATAAAGGAAACCACAGTGAGAGCAACAGAAGTAATAGATGACCTCTGGGATTCACAAGTGAAGTGTTGCTCGGGGCGGGAGGCGATGTCGGGGCCGGAGGCGATGTCGGGGCCGGAGGCGATGTCGGGGCCGGAGGCGATGTCGGGGCCGGAGGCGATGTCGGGGCCGGAGGCGATGTCGGGGCCGGAGGCGATGTCGGGGCCGGAGGCGATGTCGGGGCCGGAGGCGATGTCGGGGCCGGAGGCGATGTCGGGGCCGGAGGCGATGTCGGGGCCGGAGGCGATGTCGGGGCGATCACAGGAGTAGGTACCAAGGGGGAAACTGGTGGGAAGGAAGGACTGGAAAATTGAGGCCCAGAGGGAGCAGTCCCTGACATGTCTAATGCATGGGTTCCTCACTATGATTTATGCAGAAAAATTAGTTCCCGTGATGTTCATGGTGTTCAGGGAATATGCTTTAAAGGAGCATTGGGGTCTTCATATATGCAAACACAGCAGAAATGTGTCTCATTAGGGCCTTTGATTAAATTTTCAAGATATTCCAAAGGAAAATCCAAAAACAATTTACATTGAACCAAATAATGTGAGGTGACCAAAAGATTCTAAAAAAAAAAATAATTGAAATTCTATCATAATTGATTTACATTTCTTTTAGTCATAGAAGTTGAAATTCTAAGATTTTATTCGTTATTTACTTCTATTCAATGCTTTTATGGTACTAAACAATTTGCTGGGATTAATTTACCAACATTTTGGGCTTGAGCCCTTCATCAAGGTGTGGGGGAAGCCCTTGATGAAGGGCTCAAGCCCGAAACGTTGGTGATTTATCTTCACCTTTGACACATAAAGGAACTGTTTGACCTGCTGAGTTTCTCCAGCATTTTTGTGTTTTTTTTCCTCTCAACCACAGTGTCAACAGAATCCTGTGTTTTACCTGCTGGGATTAATTGATCACTCAAATTAATAGACAAAAAAATTGAAATGCATTTCCCTCAAGACAAAATCCTGCAACCTAACCTTACTTTCCGTAAATAAGGAGAGCAAGAAGACATGAGAACATGAGGAGTAGGGCCACGAATGAGTGATTTGGCCAAGGACCCAATTCTATCCTCCTATCTATTTCCCCAGATACTTTAATTTCCCCATTGTTCAAAATATCCATGGCAAAAACTCCTTTTGCTAAACAAAAGCTTTGTTATGGAGCAGTAATGAAAATTTAAGATACAAAAAGGGCCAGAACTGGAGTGCAGAGTTCAAAGGCTTTAGGATAGAGCAAATCTTAGGGGTATTTTTGAGTCTGGACTGTTTAAAGAGGTAGATGGTCTCACAACATTTAGTTTCTTGACAAGTACTTGAATTGTCAAGTTGCAAAAGAATATAGACGAGTGCAAAATAAATGGGATTAGTGCAGATTGGAAGAATCAGGTAGCATGGATGGATTGGTTAAAATGCCAGATTCTCTACTGTATGACTCAATTACTTCATAAAATTTAAGGGGTTGAGAGGGATTACAGAAATCAAAGGGAGTGAAACTACAAATGGATTTTTTTTTTTTTTTTTATAATTGATCACCATTTTAGAATCAAGTTTTAGCTGGAGGAGGTCTAATATCCATGCAAGAGTCTCTGATGACTGAATGCATCATGAGCCATGCATGTTGTAATTAGCTTTTCCAGATGGTTGTCAGCTAAGCTACTTGCTACGAAGGGAGATGATGCGCAAATGAATACAAATTGAAGCATTTATTGGGCCTAACTGTAGTACCAAAATAGGATATTCCATTATATATTTATGCTGATTTACTTCTGGTAAAATCAAAATTTTCTCAAATATAGGCCTTCATATTTCTTTACATTCATTTGTGTACATTTTTTATTCATTTTTGATATAAATAGGCTAGAAATATGCACTACTATTCTGTCAACCATCATGTAAATGTTTTTCAAATCTAAAAAGAGGACCTAGAAAATTTTGAAATGATAACAATATAAATCTGTTCTAATGTCAGATTTGCTTCAGCTGTACCACATGCTGGAGAATAATCTATAAATAAAAGTAATGAACTAAGAATAAGGCATATACACCTATTGAGACATCTTCTCATTGTCTAAATGTGTTGCCAAAAAAAATCTGCCACTAAGATATAATCAAGGAACCAATGCTTTCAGAAACCTTACATTGAAGAGCTACTGATGATCAAAAGGCAATTTTTTTTTTCCTCAAAACTATGCACCCACTGTGTACCCTCCAATTGACTACAAAATATGATGGATCATGTTTCAATCAAAAACTTTTGAAATCTGCATGTATTTGACCATTTGTAAAATGAACATCAGGTCTGACTTACACTTCAGGCCCATTTCTTTTGTCAGCTGAAGCAGATGACAGAATTGGGAGGAAAAAAAAATACATTTGCAAGCTAGAACAATGTGAAACTTTTTGCACAAATCTTTTAAAATGAAATCCATCCTTAGTTTTTCTGATGTAATTAAACGATCCATTCTGTGCACCATTAGCTATTAAGATGTGCTAATTGGTTTAAAGTGTACAGTCATATTTTGCACTTGGGGATATAATGAAGAATTTGAATTAGTTTGTCATTTAATAGTTTTGAAAGTATTTTCAGTTTTACAGTTTATATTTTTAATTCATGTAAGCACATCATTTAGAATTAAATATAGTCAAACATTCAATATATTTTAGAAATATTAGAGAAAGCTTGTATGCCCCCATTGGGACTTGAAACTTGATTGATGCTTTTTTTTTGGTATTTATGAAAGGTTGGGCAATGGTTGCACACAGGTTATTTGAAATTATAGAGCGAGTTAAAATTTCAAAGTTAAAGTTCAGATTTATTGCCAGAATACATACATCACATACAACCGAGATTTTTCTTTTACCGCAGGTAAGGCAAAATTTTTACTCATCAGGAGTGTAAACAGTACTCAAGATGATATGTATACAAAAGTAAGGAATGTAAACAATACATAAAAATTCAGTAATAAATAATGTGCAATCAAGTCCTTAAATGAATCTGTTTGAGTTTATTGTTGAGGAGTCTGATCATGGAGGGGTAGCAACTGTTCCTGAAGCTGGTGGTACAAGTCTTGTTGCACCTGTACCCCTTTCCTGATGGCAGCAGAAAGAACAAAGCATATCCTGGGTGGTGTGGATCCTTGATGATTGCTGCTGCTCTCTGAAGGCATCATTTTATGTCGATTTTCTCGATGGTGGGGAAAGTTTTGCACGTGATATGCTGGGCTGTGTCCACTACCATATGCAGGGCTTTCTGCTCAGGGGCATTGGTGTCCCCATACCAGGCCATGAAGCAGTTGATCAGCACACTTTCCACTACATATGTAGAAGTTTTCCAAGGATTTAGATTGAATACTAAATCTCTGCAAACTCCTGAGGAAGTAGAGGGTCTATAGTGCTTTATTCACAGCAACAGTAGTATGCTGGGGACAGGAAAGATCCTCTGAGATAGTGACTCCCAGGAATTTAAATTTGCTCAGCCTCTCCACCTCTGATCCACCAATGATCATGTAATAATTCAAGAAATATTTTCCTCCAGAGTACTCTACAAAATTGAAATGTTTTCAACTTCTAGAAATGTTAATGACCATAGAAAAATCAAAGATTAGGTGCTCACATCCATGTAATACCAACATAAATTTCCCACTTGACTGTAATATATCTGGTCAGGTAGAACAGATAGACTAGGCTTTTAGTCAGTAAAAGCTGTGCTCTGTGATGATAAAGCAGCTAGATCATGGGATCTTTGCATTAATACACATGTTGTCCAAGGATTCTTCACTGCATTGTGCATACCAGGGTGAAATAGTAGTATTATTATTGGTCTCAGGTCATCCCATTCTAGATTGAAACAGGAATATGTTGCATCTAGTGCACTTGTCACCCTCTAAACAAGGATCAGGCCTGTCTTGGATTTTTTTTGCATATTAAAAACATTGGAAAAACTGACATATCCATTCACAAGTTTGCCTTAGGAGGTCCTTTCGGGCTTTTTTGGTGGCATCTTAATGTCTATCAAAATCAACATGGATGGTTGGTCATCTCTTCTATCCATAAAATAAACTCCATGAACAAAGCTCCAGGTCCTCTTGATGAAGGGATCAGGTCCAAAACATTGGTTATAGAATAGGTCTTTGCCTCCTATGGAGGCTACAGGGTTTGCCATGTTTTTCCAGCAATTTTCTGCATCATCTACAATCACAGTGTCTGCAAACTTTGTTTCACTCCAGGAACAAATGGCAGATTTCTCAATTTGTAAACCAAAAATATCTATCTGTCTGAAATGAAAGCATATATTTCATGTGTAGTTAGCTCAGCAAACCCCAAACCAGCAGAAATTCCCTTTTTCTTTAAATACCCAAATGACAATGGAAGCAATTGTATCTGTTATCTACTTCTGTGTTGAACATTTTAAAGATTGTGACCTTCAGTGTTAAAATGATCATCTGGCTTATGCCTCACTTCTGATGGCATTCTGTTTAACCTCTATCTGGGCGCAAGTAATTTTTCTTTGACCCAAGCTCCTGACATTTTTAGTCACCTATGCCTGGAGGTTAAAATTGTCATATTGATAACTCCATCCTTGTGGAAAACAGGCAGTAATCATCAAGAAATATGTTTTAAGTACTGCAATAAACACTTAAGTCTTGCAGAAAAAAATTGATGGTTTGGCACAGGAAAATCATGGGCTAGAATAACTAACCTGCACCAAAAATACACTTGTAATGTCATGCCCATATCCCATTATCATGACTGTAGCTCTCAGACAGAGCTAACTACACTGTTCATTACACTGGTGGGTGTTCTCAGAATACAATTTCAGAAGTTCTAAGTACTCACTGAGGTTATGCAGTACTGACTGATGCTATCACTGCCCCTCTTAAAGAGGAAATGCCCATTTCATCCCACAGCTTTCAGAGTGCAGAGGAAACCATGCCAGAGCAGACACAAGGATGGTCATTTTGATGTATTGATACAACTACGGATGGTCAAGGAGGAGACAGTTGCTTCATGTTCAGGAATCGAGAGTCATGCTGAAGTGCTCGAAATGTGGATTCAGTGACAGTTTACATTTGATGATTCTACTGACAATAACCACACCAGCAGTGCGAGTATAAGACAGCTTTAATAAACTTTAATATAAACTGATAAATCAGAGCCTCACGACAGCAAAGCCATTCAAAGGAATTAGCAGCATGTCTACCTGGCAAGATGCCAGCAAACACAGGAGGTACAGATGGTGTAGCTGGTGATCAAAATATCAGGAAAGCAGAACCTCCAAGATCAATCTGATGCAAGATCCCATTGTTGTGTACAGCGAGGAGTGGGACATATTGGCAATTGCTGCTGCAGTTGGGACAGGTGAAACTACAGCCAAGTAAAATTGTCTGTTGTCAAGAGGAGTCAATCTAGTTGGACAACTCAACAAAGTACATTTTGGGCAGAGAAACATTTGTACACACCAACTATCAACTAAGTTGGATTTCTGAATTTATAACAGCTTAAATAATTTGAAAATGATTTGAAAATTTATAGTATCTGCAAAACAATATCACAATAAATATTTAATTAAAAATCTGATTAATCTATCCTATTGTTGTGAAGTTGAACCCATGAAAGAAAAGGCTTTGAAAGATTCAGGTCCCACATTTGGTTGACATCAAGTTTTTTCCAGCGAGGTTGGAATTGCAATCATTCACCCAATTTGAGGATTTTCCTGTGCAACCTGGGCACTTGCTATATTTATCATAGAAAAGGTTTGGAAACAGCAATGTACACCTTCTCTGTGGAATACCTTGCTTCCTAGATGTTCATGCATTCAGAATATTTGTGCAAGAAACTCGGTATTTTGCCATTGATGACTAAGATGCTGTTGCCAGGGTAAAATATTAAACATCAAATGATAGACTTCCTCTTGCAAAAGATGGCCATGAACTCTCTTCCATTGGAAAAAAGTAATTTCATTTCCTACATTGAACACAAGTTAGGATATTGGCCAGGTATTATTTTGTGCAAGCTTGGTATATCTAATTTAAAAACATTTGTGGATTTTTTAAGCTGAATTAACTGCTTTTTAAATTTTTATAATTTAGGCATACAACATGGTAACAGGCCCCTCCAGCCATGAACCTAAATACATTTTGAAGGGTGGGAGGAAACCAGAGTACCCGGAGGAAACCCATGTAGACACAGGGAGAACATACATACTGCTTACAGACAGCGTTGGATATGAACCAGAGTCTTTCCCCCTTCATAATGCCACCCCCTCTTTATTTTGGTCTGGATAAAGGACCCAAAGCATCAACTGACCAGTTCTGGTCAGACTAGGACTGACCAGTTCTACCTATGAATGCTGCCTGACAATTTGAGTTTCTCCAGCCACTCGTTGTTTGTTTATGAAATTTCTGTGTTTGTTCATTAATATATTTATAAAATTCTTCATTTTTTAATGAAGTATTAAACCTCCAGCGATATGTAGAGACTATTTTATCTGTTATTGGATATGTCAATAAAATAAGCTAATGATCCGTCAAAATTCTAGATTTACATTCAGTCAATACTACATTATCTAATAACTGAGGCAATAATAATTTAAAAAATAAATTCTAGAATAAGTATCGTACTGAGCTCAATAAATAGTCCAGGTTTAATTTCCTCCATATATTAATCAAATTAAGGTCCTTCATCAAAAATAACAATTTTTTGGCCATCTTTGTACTAGGCCTTACCTTACCAGATTTATCCACTAAAGGATCTAAATAACAATTAAAATTTCCCCCCATCATAATTTGATCACAAGAATATGATAAGTTAAAAATCCTGAATAAACACAAGAATAAAAGACTTGATCCACCCAGTCCCTTTTTTAAACTTTTGATGTTCAATTTCAGTTAATGGATTTCCTAGACTTCAGTTTTTTTTTAATCTATTCCTTGTAATGTTACCCTTTAAAAATAAAGACTTGAATACAGTAGTTAGGACATTTTTATGGAAGGGTAAAATGGCAACAGTATCTATTCATGTTAACGTGGAAATATGAATTAGGGGGGCATTACAATTTCAATTTTTAAAAATTACTACCAGGCCTCTCAGCCAAAATTTATTAATAGAATGTTTGATCTTGATTGTCCTTTGACTTGGGTGGATATAGAATTAAATAGAATTCTGTCCTCACAGGAGGACAGAAGGGATCAATTTGTTTATAAATGGAATGTTAAATTGTTAGGTTCTTACAAGTCACCAATTTTATCTCATTTGATAGATATTTGGGATGGGATAAATAATGAAATTGGTACTCAAGTTAAAATGTCTAAATATAATTTGTATCAGAATAAACTTTTTCATTTTATTATTAATTACATTCTTAAGATTTGGGATCAAAAAGAGATTAAAATAGCAAATATCCAGTATAGACGCAAATATAATTGATGTATAAAATTATAATTTAACTCTGGAGCATTTAAAAAGATACAATTTGATTCTTCCTGATTGGTGTTTTCGATGCAATGGTAAGAAAGGTACGTTTTTACACTCAGTATGGTCTTGTGATAAAGTTAAACCTTTTTTGTCTCATGTTAAGGATTGTACACAGAATATTTTGAAAATAAAATTTTTTTTAGTCAAAAATTTTTTAAATTTGTGATATGTTGAATTTGTTTGGTATATAGATTGTATAAATTTCAAATAGCTTCTCGGAGACTGGCATTAGCAGTAACGAGGAAATGTATAGCAAGCACATGGAAAGATCAGAGAAATTAATTTACAACAATAGCATTCAGAATCAAGTTCTTGTATCTTGTTGGAAAAGATAATGTATAATTTGAGAGATAAATACTATATTTTTGGGAAGGTTTGGGGCCCATATTTAGATTATTTTAGTTGGAAAATTTGAAGATTTTGATCTGGAGTTCCCTTATTCCACAATGTATTAATTCTCGTTTTGGTTTTCTCTTTTTTTTCCCTTTTTTAGAGGTTAATTGGTGTAAGTGGGGCTAGAGGTGACAGGAGGGGGGTGTAGTATATATATCCACCCCTACAAAATAATAATATTTCTAACAATGATAATGACAAGGGTTGAAGGTTTGCTTTAATAGCATGGACAAGCTTCAAAAGTTGTTAGTCTTTGCCATTTACTGCATTTAATTGGAAGCGTCCTGTCTTCTTACTTTATAAGAAATAATGGAGGGGGGGTGGAGAAAAAGATTGTCTACCTCTTTGGACTGTCAAGTTTAACCATCCCTGCCCCCACCAGGATTCTATTAATACATCTTATCATTATTGCCTTACCAATAATGATGACTGATGCTTCTGATATTAATCAGTTTTCTTTGATAGAAAAAAAATCTTTGATGTCTAATCAAATTATTGAAGAGCAATCATCAAAATTTGATTCCAATCACCAGAAAGGTTAAAACTGGTTTGCAAACTTTTTCTCCATTCACATACCATTTTAAGCAATCCCTTACTAATCACAGAGCACCTATGGCACAGGGATTATTTAAGGTGGTATGCGAGTGGAAAGAGAAAGTTTGCAAACCACTGGGTTAAAAGGTGTTCCTCTGCAAAATGAAATATTTACGTTAAAATTTAAGATCAAGTTGATTGAAGTTTCTGAATAGCAGGAGATAATTAATATTTTAGAAACTAATAGAAAGGATAGTCATGAAAAACTCACTTGCCCAGAAGGTGATAAATTACTTTACTAATGGAATGTTATTACCATGGATAGTGTGGGGAAAAATAAACATTAAAAGATATTTTTTTTTCTGGAGAGGATTAGAAAAAAGGGTTTATAAAAACATGCAAAGGACATTTTATGATATAGTATAGACTGAGTACCCTTTATCTGAATACCTGAAATAATTCAAAATCCAATTTTGTTTTGTCCATGGTCCCAAAGGATAATACACAGTAGAGTGGAGAAATCCAGATCTGAGAATGGGACATAGTGGACGCAAGTAGTGGCGTAAAAATTGGGGTTTTTTTGTACAAACTGTGTAATAGTCAAATCCCTTATTTTTGGCCTCGGACACCCACCCGAACTCCCAATGCTCTGACCACTAATTTTTGACCCCACTGTCCGCCCAACTGAACTTCTAACCGTGGATATCGCCCCAATGCCCACCCATCGCAGATCCTCACCCAGCTCTCACCCATTCAAACTTCCAAATGCGGATCCATGCCCTAGCACACATCCATCAGAACTCTCGACTGCAGATCCTCCCACTGATGCCTGGCCACCTGAAATCCCAAATGTGGATCTTCATCCCGGCCATCTGAGCTCATGATGCCTTGATCGACACAAGTACTCAGGAGGTCAAAAGTTTGACCCATGTAAAAGTCAGCCCACTTTTTTTGCCCCCAAAAGTGGTCCAAAAAAATTTGACAATTGTACAAGTATGTACAGGGTATTTGCATTGTAATGTGAATGCATACATTTAAGTCTGAGTGAATGAATGCATTATTTTTTTATTAATAAATGGTGTTCCAAAATCCAAAAAATCTAAAATCCAAAACACTTCTGGTTCCATGCATTTCAGGTAACCTGTATTGGCTTTTTGGGTTTTCTGAGAAAACATTTTTACATTCCTAAAATGAATTTCGACCATTAGATAGCTTTTTTATACAAGTTTTAATTTCTTCTAAACATGAAGCATACAGTTTATGCAATTAAGCCAAATTGATAACTAAAATTTTCAATTATTCATCACCTTTTTTCACTCACATTTTGATTGATGACCACTCCATGCTTTATAAATCACTAGCCTTTGAAAGCACAAAATGGGATTCAAAATATTCAATGCTTAATTTTTCTATGGAATGAATGGCATGTTTGTCACTAAATAATTCAGATCAACCAGCAGTCGCTGGCAAAATTGGGATTTGTATAGAAACTCTTTCAGTACTTTACAGCAAAGAAGCCTGCTGGTTTTATTTTCATAAAAAACATTTTGTCCATTTAACTGCAGATATGAATGATAAAGAACTAATCATTAGGTTTTAAACAATAAACAGCTCAGGTTCTGATTTCAATCCAATTTCATGCAAGGTCAATATAATTATCAACCTAATGATCAATCTAATTGTTTGGATTACTTTACATGAAATTAAAGATATGGCGAGCCATCTCAGAAGCAACTGTGTAAACACACGGCCATTTTATGTCCATGTGGACAGAGATCACGGAGGCATGTGGACTTCGATGCTTTTAGTACTTTCATACAAAAATACATTATGAACTTTAAAGACAGAAATGATGTCACATCCCATATTACAAGATTTGCTAGAACTATTTTTATCAAAAAGAGACAAAGAAATCAGTTTAAGGGAACTCACTGTCATGTTGAGATAGGATTGAAAGCAGCAACATTTCCTGCAGAGGGTGAAAAAGCTGCCCATGTTACTCCTGTCAAAGGAGAACACAGAATAAATAAGTCACTTTTCAATTGCTCTTTTGAAAATAGAGTGCAGCCTTATTGTGGAAGAAAACTGGAGACGACAGAAAACTTGACCTCCGGGAAAGACAGGACTTGTATTATATACTATTTACAGGAGATGCAACACAAGTGACTTTTAAATAAGAAAGACCACTTCTCATTTGTGCCCAAAGGATGGTCACTCCTGTTTGAAGAATATCTCTGAAACACAGCTCATCAAGACTTGAGTTGAAAGAGCTGAAAATTATTTAGTTTAAAAAGCCTTACAATTATTTCTGAACTGAAAATTTAAGACCTTCAAGCAAGGCCAAAAATGAAGTTTAAAAAAATTACCTTTTAGAGTTTTGCACACACAAAAACACCCACTTCTGCAAAGTGGAGTTTAAATTTAGAGTTTAAGTTAGAGATCAGTAAGAAATGTCATCTTTGATAGCTTAATAAAAACTATTAGTTTGAATTTACCATTGTTTGGTGAACTTTTGTCATTTCTTTTCCTATGTTTAGTGGTCACAAAGTCTCTTTGACCCCCCCCCCCAAAAAATTAAGAAAGCTGTTAATTCATGATAGTCAACATCTGAGGATCTGTCCTGAAGCCTCCACATTGCGGCTCGCCAGCAGCTATACTTTGTGAGATGTCTGAGGAGATTCAGTAATGTCACCGAAAACTCTCAGACTTCTACAGGTGTTCTGTGGTGAGCATTCTGGCTGGTTGCCTCACTGCCTGGTATGGGGGTGCCAACTCTCAGGACAGAGTAAACTCCAGAGGGTTGTTAACTCAGCCTGTGATATCTCAGGCACCAGACTTCATTCCATCAAGGACATCTACAAGAAGTGGTGTCCTATAAAAGCAGCCTCTATCCACAAGGATCCTCACCACTTAGGCCATGCCCTCTTTACTCTGCTACCAATGGGGGCGGGGGAAGAAAGGTACAGGAGCCTAAAGATAAGCACTCAGTGGCACAAGGACAGCTTCTTCCGGCTGCTATCATATTCTTGAATAATCAATGAACTAAAGACATTGCCTTACTTTTCGTGCACTACTTTTAAAAAAAATATATAGAAATGTTTTTAAATGGTTATAATTATGAATGTTTGCCACAAAACACTGAATTTCATGAAAATAAATTCTGATCCTGATACTAAATTTATTTTGGTTCTGCACAATTATTAAAAGAAAAATTCTGGGTAGAGTGTTTGTCTTTATTTACCAATTTAAGAAAACGAACAGAATAATTATAAAACTTTGTTTTGTCACATACTTGTCTATGCAATAGGAAGTTCTGACTAAGTGCATGAGTCAGCCACAGTGCTGTTGTAGATTTTTTTTTAATGTTTCCAACCTATTTTTGAGATTGCAGACCCATGTGTAATGATCAAATGTGCTTTAATTGTAGCAATGCATCTCAAGATTGTAACACATCCATTAATTCTGTTGTAGAAAATAAAGGGGTTTAATGCAATTTTAAAGTTGCATCAATTTGCAAGGAATGAGAGGTCATAGGAAAAACAATGCCTCTAACACTGAATCGCAACAGTTCCAGACTTGCTCGCCTACGCTCGGTGATTGGAAGTCAGGAAATGTGCTTGTGCATTTCTGATCATCTCTAGATGGAGGCAATGTTGACTCCGATGATTTAGCTCAATCATGCAGAGATGAGCCAATTACTTTTCATATCTGGCCTTGTAGCTTAACACCATCCTATCAATTTTGATTCCTTTAAGTTGAACAGGGTCACCAACTTGGATTGAAAGGAAGGGGCAGATAATTGATTTGTTTCTTTTTCTAATGTTTAGAAGTAAATATTTCCATGCATTAGTTTACAATTCATTCCTTTCAAGCAGTTTTATATGCCCAAATGATCAGAAACTATGTATACAGTTTGATGATCCCCAGTTATCAATAGAAGTAATCTGGGAGAAATCTCAATATCTACTCCGAGACCAAGCCAGCCAAAAGCAAATCCTAGATCTCAAGTTAAACTCTGTGCCTTGTATGTAACCAGAATGAGCACGATCTGACTCAATAAATATCCAGGTTTTGAAAGTGTTCATTTCTTAGTGGTTTGACAGAACTAGTATTCATTTCCCACTACAATTGCCCTTGATAAGGTGACATTTTCTTGAATTGATTAGTCTTTCTGATGAGGGCAATTCCTCAATGATTTTGATGGAGGAGTTTCAAGATTCAGATACAGCATCAAAGGAAGGGTGATAGAATCTCTCTCTCAAAAGAGAAAGATGTGTGACTCACAGATGAAAGTGATAATGTTCTTGTGTGTCTATTGGTCCTGTTCTCTGTGGTGGCAGAGGCCAAAGGTTTAAGTGGTACTATCAAAATAGCCGAACAGCAAATAATTAGTCCATTAAATAGACTAACTGCATTCATTTTTGTAGCTATTACACAGACTGTGACACAATGGCAGTGGATGAAATGAATATTTAGGGCAGTAGATGGGTTGCAATGCCCTGAATGATTCTGACGGTACATGGAACTGCACTCGAGCAGGCAAATGAAGGACATTCATTGAGTTTCTGACAAGAGTTGAACACTAAACTCTTCCCTGCTCTTGTAGCTACCTGGTCCAATTGAGATTCTAGTATTAGCCATTGGATGTTGATGGCATAAGGCCTTGCAATAAAAATGCTATTGAATATCAGAAGGTGGTTAGCCTCTCTACTTGAAGGAAATAGTCATTTACTTGCCACTTACAATATTGCTTCCTGGATTTTGGTGCACAGACTGCTTTATTTCTTCAAGAGCAGTGACTGTAAATGAACATTGCGTCGACATCTCCATTTCTGAGTTTATGCTCAAAAGAAGGTCATTTAATGCTTTATTGAACAGCTCATGTTGTGACCTTAGATATTCAGCCTGGACCTTTTGTCCAGCATTTAAATCCAGTTGTTTCATTTTATGTATATCAACTTCATTTATTACAATCTGCACTCTTCCATTTTCAAATATGACCAATATTAAACAAAAACTTTCATTATTTGGTAGAGATTATATAGTTAAATTACTTTTCAGTTGGGAAGTTACACAAGTAATTTTTTTTTTTTAAAAAAGGAATCAGACAAAGATTATGCAATTTAAATGCAAAACCAGCAGATTTAAAATATATAACTGAAGTTAATTTACAAGAACTGTTTAAAATTCTAGACCTTCTCAGTTGATCACTTCAGTTAAAAATTATCTGATCACAAATGTGATTTGATTTGTGAAGGGGGTGACAAATTCAAATCTCAAAAAATAAAACTAAAGCTAGTTGGGAGCATTTTTTTTTTAATTGTCTAGTGAGGCTTTAACAAGGTTTTGCAGAGGAGCAGATGTGCCAACAGCTGTTATGTTGTCAGAACTGGAAGTGTGATTCAGTTGTACCAATTCATCCAATTCAAATTGCAGTAAACTATTCTTTGAGAGAGAAAAAAAATCACACCTTTTTTCCCCCATTGCTGTTATATTGGTCTAAATTGGTGTGCATTAATTTCATGAATGTAGATTTCTGTGAATTTTGCAAATACAAATTTTAATTGTTGGCTGGTACTTTACCTGGTAACAGAACTTAAGTATTCCATGAACATGGACATTTTTTAAAAAAAATTCCCTTTAAAAAGAATGTAAACAGCGAAACAAAATTTATATTCCTCTAATTCAAATTCCTTAATATGACATAAATGCTCAAGTCAGAGCTGTTTTAATGAATATAATCATTTACTCAGCTATGTTGAAAGAGAAAAGGGAACCAATTTCATCAATGGTTGTTAATCTCTTTTGAATCCCTCCAAGGCAATAATATTATCTGTAGAGCAAAGGAAATCCAAAATATAACCAAAATGTTGGAAAGGCTCAGCAGGCCATACAGAATCTGCAGAGGGAGAAAGAAGGGATTACCCAGTGGTCAATGAGTTGTGAGGAGGATTTGTTAGTTCAAACAGCTGGGAGGAGAGGGTGTTCTGCAATAAGAAGGGCTCAAGATTCCTTTTATTGTCATGTACTATTAAAAATGCAAATTGTGTTAATCAGTACTTTAACTTTTATCTATCATGAGAAACAGTCACCATGAACCTGGCCCCCCTAACAAAAGGGCGGAAAAGCAGAGTCCATTCAGAGTCACTTAAATGTCCATGGATTCACCTCCAGTGCTTCTGCACCGTGCAGACCTTTGCACAATTCATCAGCAATCTGAGCTCCAGATCCAAACCTCAGTGCACAAAGCCCTTCAGGAACGCTTCTCATGCTGAAACCTCCCTTGATACTTGGTTCCCATGAGCCAATCTCCAGCAGTCTGCAGCTCATGCAGGAGCTCAACCACAAGTTGCCCACAGCCTGTGTGGGTCCTTCGGTCACTGAGACCCTCACTGGTCCACTGGCATGGACACTATCCTGTAGTGTTATCTTCCATACTTCTCAAAGGAGAAGTTTCAATCTCTGTTTCTGGTGCCCTGCGCTGGTTCGCAGCCCCCCCCCCCCCCCAGAGTCTGCAACTCCTCTGGGCTTCTGAAGAGCACAAGCACCACTGTCTTGGACACAGATCTTGCTGTTGCAAGATTTTACTTACAAACACCATCAGCTCCTTGATCAAGTGGTTTAAAAACGTACAAAGCTACCAGCATTAGAACCAGGTGGTTGAACCCTTCAGAGCAGCATTATGCCTCCGTTCTCCTCTTTCGTGGGTCTGCACCAGTAACAGCAGGGACAGATTGGCAATCATGAGGAATGGAGGGATATTGGTAGGTGAAGCAGATGAAGGTGGTAGAGAGAGAAGTTCTCCAAATTGGGAGAGATGGAAAGTTTTTTGAAGAACATAGCACCCTGTTCTTCCATGAAAATATCCTTGGGATCTCAATCCTTGTATCAGCTACCATGCATCTTTGAGTATCATTTTGTATATTAGATCCCTACTTCCCTTTTGATGGTTACTTGCACATAGCCCAAACCCAGTCTTTTATAATTTAATGATGTAGACAGGGACTTTCAATAGGCTTCAGGTTGTTCAATGGCGATACAGATACTCCTTGACTTATGTCCGCACTTATGACCAAAGGGTCGGATATATCTCAGAATGGACACATGTCGGAATTGTGTACTTGCCTTGTTAGTTGACATCCTGGGGTCCATAGGCTGGGTGAGTCCATCTTGATTCCTTTCCACATGTAGGAGTCTTCGGTTGACACATGCGCAGTGGGTTCACATATTGGAGTTGGTTAAGCACCCTAACAACATTGAATTCACACCTCAATGCTTGCACGTGCACCAAATGAACTCCAATATGCAAACTCACTGCACACATACCAAGCAAAGACTCACAGGTGCACAAGAATCAAGATGGCTGTGCCCAGCCTATGGGCCCCAGGACACCTACTAACAAGTAATTATATTAGTTATAATTTGTCAAATACAACACAAACCAAATAAATTTTATATTTGTTCATTATCTTTTTTTAAAAATAATTTTTGGTCGTATGTGCAGATGGATGCAAGTCATATAGGTCATAAATTGGGGAGAACCTGTATTGAATTCCACTCCTACTATAATCCTATTTATAGAATCAATGTCATTTTTTTTTTAAAAACCTCAAGGATATTTTTTTCTGAGGTCATAGGGAAACATTTTTTGAACAAAAATAGTAGCATTTAAGAGACTTTTAGATGGAGTCCTGAATATGCAGTCAACAGAGGGATATGGATCACAAGCAGGCAGAATTTAATTTGGTCTCAGGTTCAGCACAGATATCATAGGCATGATCCTGTGCTATATTTATTCTAGGTTCTGTGCATTTCTATGCATTTTGAGAGAGATAGAAAATACAGGGCACAGACTAACTTGTCTACCTGAGGTAGACTTTCTGTGTTGGAACTACATCCTCTTAAATCTTCCCTATCCACGTATCTGTCCAAATAGCTTTATTCCCTGCTCTAGCAGTTCATTCCATATACCCAGCACTCAATTTTCCCTTCAGATCCCTTTTAAATCCTCTCCTCTTACCTTAAACCAAGGTGCTCTGGTTATTAGGTGGTTTCATTCAGAGTAATATTGAAATAACAGCAGAAAGGAATATTGAAGCTTGATCCACTCTACTGTTGATCTGCAGTCTTTTCTAGGAAGGAGATTTCTGCCATCATTTGCATTTCCTGCTGCTGTCCCATGCCTCTTTTATCATAGCATTTAAATACTTATGTTAAGACCAAAGCATTCTCCAATAATCATGGAAAGGGATTCTTCCAATGGGGAGCAAGTCCTCATTAAAATTATCCTCCAAGATCTCAGTAGGATAATGAGTAAAACAACTAACTAATCAGCAAGCCAACTAGATTAATTTCACCTTGCTGATAAATAATGTCTCAGCTATTATCAGCATCACCTTGTGTGGTTAGTATCACTGCATAGGTGGTTCCTAAAAGCCTTAATAAAAGGAACTTTAAAAAAACTTTTGCAAGTTGAATGTTGATTAACTCAAAGACCTGCTTTGCCATCTATAAGTTTGTACAATATGTTAAATGCTTACTGTCAGTAAGCAGAGGCATTTCAGAATATTTTAAAAATACAATTGAAGACTAATAAAATAAACTCAAACACAATTTAATAAATTAACTCAACTCAATTTAAAAATTACAAAAACAATTTAATTAATTGTTACACTTGTCTCACGTGGCCATTTTGATCTTTCCAAATGAGTGGACTTTAATATTCCTGTGAAGTTCTAACCTGGCACACGTTCAAATAATTAATTTCCAATTGTATGTGCTGGGGAAATGTCACAATTTCATGCTCAGCCATTGGTTCTGTGAGAATTTCAATATAGTTGGCTAAATGGTGACAAAGGGGCAAGCTATAAAAGTGCTGGAGAAACTCAGAAGGTCATGGAGCATCCATGGGAAGTAAAAGGCAGTCAAAAGCCTGAGCCCTTCATCATGATGGATGCCATGTAACCTGCTGAGTTTTCTTTACACTTTTGCACATGCACTAGACCTCAGCATCTGCAGAGTTTCTTGTTTACCTCCATTTGGCCAACAAAGATGGTGTGCAATAGCAGCAGTTTGTACCATCTACAACTCACCAAGAATATTTTGACAGCACCTTACAAATCCATGAATGCTACCATCCAGAAGGAGAGGGCAGAGAAAGCATAGAAATTCTACCACTTTGAAGTTGCCCTCCAAGTCATACACCATTCTCACTTGGAAATATCTTACGACTCCTTCACTTTTGTTGGGTCAAAATCTTCCCTCACAGCATTGTAAGTAAACTCACACCTCATGGTTTGCAGCACTTCAAGAACGCAGCTCACCAAAACCTTCTCAAGGGCATTGAGAGATAAACAATTAAACTCTGGCTCAGCCTGCAAAATTCACATTCCTTGAATGCATTAAAAAAAAGTTATCACACTCAGGGCATCTGAGTTTATGTGAAAATTCTGAACTTGGTGACACCAATGCAGAGAAATACAATTGGTTTCATATGAAACTTGTAGCATTTAGCACAATGAAGGTGGTTTGTGGTTAAAATCTTAAATATAAAATATTTCAATTCCTAAATTTAGTTGTCTTATTCTTATTGAAAGATCCTCATTCTTAAAAGTAATGTTGAGCTCCTTACAATTCTGTCTCATTTCAACCCATTTCTCACCTCAAATTAGGTAAAACAATGTGTTTCTTAGATATAGATCAATCTAAATCAGTGGTTTTCAAACTTACCCCTAAAATCACATTCCACCATAAGCAATCCTTATGCCATGAGTGCTCTGTGATTGGTAAAGGATTGCTTGAAGTGGTACATGAGTGGGAAGGGAAGGTTGAGAACCACTGTTCTAGACCCATTTGTTACTGAAATATTTTGCTTAAGAAAAATTGCCATTGGCCCATTTCCTTTGGAGTTATGAAACCATGCACATAACGAGTCAATTAGGTACAGTTAAAACATTGGTTGTCAAACTTTATCTTTCCACTCCCACTCACATACCACCTTAAGCAATCCCTCTCTAATCACGGAGCACTTATGGCATAGTTTAAGGTAGAATGTAAGTTTGGGGAGCAGTTTTAAAACCACTGATCTAAATTGATTTTCGCAGAGATGTTTTCAATGTTAGATTATTCATCTATTTCATTCACCAGTACTTTAATGTGTCTCTACATGTTGTAGGTAAACTGCCTCAGGATCTTCGTGATGCCACCATCATCACCCTGTACAAAAACAAAGGCGAGAAATCAGACTGCTCAAACTACAGGGGAATCACGTTGCTCTCCATTGCAGGCAAAATCTTCGCTAGGATTCTACTAAATAGAATAATACCTAGTGTCGCTGAGAATATTCTCCCAGAATCACAGTGCGGCTTTCGCGCTAACAGAGGAACCACTGACATGGTCTTTGCCCTCAGACAGCTCCAAGAAAAGTGTAGAGAACAAAACAAAGGACTCTACATCACCTTTGTTGACCTCACCAAAGCCTTCGACACCGTGAGCAGGAAAGGGCTTTGGCAAATACTAGAGCGCATCGGATGTCCCCCAAAGTTCCTCAACATGATTATCCAACTGCACGAAAACCAACAAGGTCGGGTCAGATACAGCAATGAGCTCTCTGAACCCTTCTCCATTAACAATGGCGTGAAGCAAGGCTGTGTTCTCGCACCAACCCTCTTTTCAATCTTCTTCAGCATGATGCTGAACCAAGCCATGAAAGACCCCAACAATGAAGACGCATTTTACATCCGGTACCGCACGGATGGCAGTCTCTTCAATCTGAGGCGCCTGCAAGCTCACACCAAGACACAAGAGAAACTTGTCCGTGAACTACTCTTTGCAGATGATGCCGCTTTAGTTGCCCATTCAGAGCCAGCTCTTCAGCGCTTGACGTCCTGCTTTGCGGAAACTGCCAAAATGTTTGGCCTGGAAGTCAGCCTGAAGAAAACTGAGGTCCTCCATCAGCCAGCTCCCCACCATGACTACCAGCCCCCCCACATCTCCATCGGGCACACAAAACTCAAAACGGTCAACCAGTTTACCTATCTCGGCTGCACCATTTCATCAGATGCAAGGATCGACAATGAGATAGACAACAGACTCGCCAAGGCAAATAGCGCCTTTGGAAGACTACACAAAAGAGTCTGGAAAAACAACCAACTGAAAAACCTCACAAAGATAAGCGTATACAGAGCCGTTGTCATACCCACACTCCTGTTCGGCTCCGAATCATGGGTCCTCTACCGGCACCACCTACGGCTCCTAGAACGCTTCCACCAGCGTTGTCTCCGCTCCAACCTCAACATCCATTGGAGCGCTCACACCCCTAACGTCGAGGTACTCGAGATGGCAGAGGTCGACAGCATCGAGTCCACGCTGCTGAAGATCCAGCTGCGCTGGATGGGTCACGTCTCCAGAATGGAGGACCATCGCCTTCCCAAGATCGTATTATATGGCGAGCTCTCCACTGGCCACCGTGACAGAGGTGCACCAAAGAAAAGGTACAAGGACTGCCTAAAGAAATCTCTTGGTGCCTGCCACATTGACCACCGCCAGTGGGCTGATAACGCCTCAAACCGTGCATCTTGGCGCCTCACAGTTTGGCGGGCAGCAGCCTCCTTTGAAGAAGACCGCAGAGCCCACCTCACTGACAAAAGGCAAAGGAGGAAAAACCCAACACCCAACCCCAACCAACCAATTTTCCCTTGCAACCGCTGCAATCGTGTCTGCCTGTCCCGCATCAGACTGGTCAGCCACAAACGAGCCTGCAGCTGACGTGGACTTTTTACCCCCTCCATAAATCTTCGCCCGCGAAGCCAAGCCAAAGAGAAGAGACATGTTGTATTTCAACCTTGTTTAATCTCATATCAAATATTTTCTTTGTTGCCATGGAACTTGACAAATGTTCAATATATTCATAATTCTTGTCTACTAATATATAAAAGGGCCAAACAGAATATAAATAGCCCTTTAGTCCACTATATTTGTGCCAAACCTTATGCTTCTCCACTAAACGTTTTTTAAATTCTCTGCACATTCCCAGGAATTCCCAATCCTCCCCTCATCCCTGACTCTACCTCTCAGCTCAGTTCATGCAATTTACATTGGAAATTATCTTACCAACCCATACCTTTGGAAGAAAGCTATAACACCTAGAAGAAACTTTGAGGGAAAACATACAGCTCCACATAAGCAGTATTCCAGGTCTAAATTGAACTCAGCTTGCTCTACTAGCTGTGACACTCTTCTACTCCAAGTAAATTTAACAATATTCAAATGTGACCCATCATAACAAGGTATGGATTATTTATTTTCAATATCCCTAAAATTTCTTCTAATTATCAATTTTTATTGGAAGCTCCAGTTTCAGAGATGGAAATTTTTAAAGCAATTTCTTCCCTTCAATCAAGCAAAGCGTTAAGCTAACATTTCCAGTATCTCAATGGTTATACCATTGAGTTTTTAAAAATGTTTTGCTAATATACTTACCCCAAAATTTGTAAGGTATTTAGTGATTCTAGACTTTTTAGAACCTTGCCATGGACATTTTATGAAGCGTCAATTTCTTTAATTCCTTAAAAGGATAACAACCCTTCTGATTGCACTTCCTATAGATCAATATCATTATTGAATGTGGATTCTAAAATTCTTTGCAAGATTTTAGCTAATAGATTGGAAAATATTCTTCCTCAGATTATATTTATAGACCAAGCAGAATTTATAAAGAATTGATATTCAAATTTTAATATCTATATATAACTGAATGGAATTTATTCCCCATTGCTTAAAACTCCAGAATGTATTGTGTCATTAGATGCAAAAAAAAAAGATTTTGATAGAGTGGAATGGAAATATCTGAACTTTTGAAAAGATTTAATTTCAACCCTGGCTTTATCTCCTGGATTAATTTGATTTTTCAAGCTCCAGTTACTGCTGTAATTAAGAATAATCAAAAAATCTTCACTTTTTAGGTTATTTAGAGGATCTCTACAGGGTTGTCCTCTTAGCCCTTTACTAGTTAATTTAGCTTTGGAACCCCGAGCAATAGCATTTCAGGATTTCAGTGACATTCTGGGAATTAATAGAGGAGTTGGAATTCACGAAGTATCTTTATATGTGGATGATATTTTAGTATATATTTCAGATCCTCCAATGTTGTCATTGCTTTCCCAATTTGGAGGTTCTCTGCATATAAAGTGAATCTTTATAAAGAGCAAATTATTTCCAATAAACATAAATGTACCTGTTTATAATCACATGGCTTCGGGGTTAACATTTCCAAAATATTTAAAGATCTATATAAATTTAACTTTCTTTTTATGATAGATTATGTGAAGCAATCTCTTTCCAAATGGTTTCCATTGGCTTCATCTTTAATAAGTTATATTAATGCTATTAAGATAATAATCTTACATAAATTTTTGTATTTATTTCAAGCTGTCCCAGATTTTATTCAAAAATCTTTTTTGATGATATTGACACTAAAATATCTTCTTACATTTGGAATAAAAAGAATGCCAGATTGAGTAAATTTCATTTGCAGAAATTAAAGGAAGATGGTGGTATGATTTTACATGATCTTAGACTCTAACATCTGCTGTATTACTTTCTGGACCTACTCTTTTCATAAATTTGAACACCCTTATTGGGTAGATTTGGAATTGAATTCCACACAGCATAGGTATTCAGTAGCCTCTTTATCGGGACAAGCTCTTCCTTTTACACTTTCTAAGATTAGTAGACATACATTTAACCCAATACTTAAACATGCATTATAGATTTGGTTTCAATTTTGGAAATTCTTTGACATGAAAAATTTTATCTTAATTATTTCTCTTAATTATTTTTTTCAATCATCTATAATTTATATATAAAATTTATTTTTTCTTACAAAATATAACAACCCCTTCCCTCCCTCCCTCTTCCCAGTATAAGTTCGTACACCATCAAGGTTTACAAAAGGTTTAAAAAATAAAACCTTCTTTGGGGAGGTCACTTATTTTTATACTATTATCAAGCCTGCTCTTTTAGGAAAGTTAAGGGAATCATCTCTTCTTTTTAGATTTGTTTATAAATGGTAGCTTTATGTCTTTTCAATAAATATAATATACCTAAGTCACATTTTTTTTAGAATCTTCCAAATTAGAAATTTTCTGAAATTTACTGCCTAACTTTCCAACATCATACCAACCAGATTTGATTGATACTTTTTTTTCATCTGAACCCCTCTCATAAGGGTTTAATAGGTAACATTTGCAATAAGTTATTAAGCTGGCAATCAAATTCTAATGGCATTATTTAAAGGACCTGGGAAGATGAAATGCAGTTACATTTTCCAGAGAAATAATGGGAGCAGTTTTTGGATTGGTTAATACCTCTTCAATATATGCTCGTCACTCTGATTCAGTTTAAAATGGTACACTGGGCTCATTTGTTGAAAGACAAATTAGCCCTTATTTTTCCTAACGTTAGTCCTATTTGTGATAGATATAAATCATTAGTGGCTTCTTTAACTCATATGTTTTGGTCATGCCCTATGTTGGAGAGGTATTGGATAGATTTTTTTAAGACTTTTTCAACTATCCGGGATATTAGTTTGCAATTTAACCCATTAACTGCTATTTTTGGAATTATACTTCCAGAAGTGGGATGAGTTTCAACTTCCACACATCAGGTTGTAGCCTTTTTCTCATTGTTTACTATAAGAACTATTTTATTTAAATGGAAAGATTCTAATCCACCTACATTGACTCAATGGCTCTCTCAAATTAAGTCATGTTTAAGTTTAGATAGTTAGGAGTCATACTTTTGATACTTGAGTTAAATTTGAAGAGACTTGGTGACCTTTTATAAATTATTTCCACATGACTTAGTATAATTATTTTCCCTTCCAGACTATATTTAATGTTATTTATTTTTTCTTTGTTGTTGAAGACCAGACAATATTTTTTTTTACTAAATTCTCAGGATAGACTGCCCTGTCTTCTTTTTTTTTCTTAGATTAGCTGGGGTTTTTATAATTTTTTTTCTTTTTTTGAAGATTTCAGTTTGAAGAGATGAGAAGATATTCATTATTTGCTTCTTGATTATGTGCTCCTATTTACCTCATGCATTGTTTACCTATAATATGGTCAAAGATTGAAAAAGAAAGGATTGTTTATTTTCTCTGCCCTATGGTGAGACTTCTATTCTAGTCTTCCTTCCTTAACATTCAGAGCAGCAGGCCCTTCAAGAACAGGAGATACTGGAAATATTTGCCAAGGTAGCAGAACAAATCACCAATGTGGAAAATACCATAAAGCTACTATTATAATTCATGTCCCAGATGTGGTTTGCACATGTAGAATTAAAACTGTTGATTATCTCAATGCTGACTGTAACAATATCTCTTCTTGGTATGAAGATGGTGGGGGTGCCGGAGCCACTGCAGTGGCAGCGCTGCCGCTGGTGCTGACCTGGAGAGCGAGGAAGCAGAGATGCAGCACTCCCGTGGGGTCCAGCCACCTAGTCGATTCTGCGTGGGCTTTGAGCGGCCCGTTGAGAGAGCTGATGGTGGTTTTAGTTGAAATCCCGCAATCGTGGGTCTGCGCCCAAGACAGGGGCGAGGGACTGCTGACTCTGGGGAGGCAGAGGACTGGAGCAGGGCACCAGAAGACGGGAAGATCAAGCATTGTCTCACAGGAAAAAGTGGAGGAGATGACCCGTGGGGACAGTGACCACAGCAGCGAACCAGTGAGGGGGCTCTGTGGCTGAGGGACCAGTGCATGTGGCAGGCTGCTGGCGACTCAAAGCGAGGAAACCATGGAAGCTGTGGGCTGCTGGAGACTGCTGTCGGGAGACACAAGCAGGGCTGTGGACTGCTGGAGACTGGCTCGAAGGTATCGGAACCAGGATGCGAGGAAATGCCAAAGATGCAAGAGGATTCCTTACCATGTCAGAGGTTCAGATCTGGAGATCAGGTTGCCAATTGTTTGGACTGGACTCTGTGTGGCTGCGGAAGCGCTGGAGGCGAATCTACGCACACTCGGTGACTCTGGGGGGATCTCTTTCGCTTCTCTCTCTTTGACTGTAAGTCTGACTTCAAGTCTGACTGTAAGAGGCGCTTAGGCAATTTCTGCTGGTGGTGAATCTGTCTGCTTTGCAGCAGGCAAAAAGAAATTTCATGTAAAATGACACTCTTTTATTACTCCGACAATAAATTGAATCTTGAATTGCACCTGTTGGGGATTTCTGAAGACTTGTAGTACAAAGCTGATTTACAAACACAAGGGATATTAAGTGTGTGGATTAATATTTAATCAATCCCATTTAATCAAACTGTCAAAGTTATTTTTGAACATTTTGCATCTTCCAGCTTACAGCCAACATTCAGAAGTTGCCCGCACCTGTGGACAGGTATCAGAGGGAATTTCAACTTCTCAGTTTCAGTTTCAGTGTTCCTGGAGGAAACTAATGCAAAAATTATCATCTGAGTTGAATTTCCAGGGGACTTTTCATTGCTGTGTGCAGTGATGCAGCTTTTAAATGGCAAATCATGGATCAATAAAACCCCTTTGCTTGCTGGTACATATTATGTGTAGATTAAAATCACCAAAAAAAAAAACATGAGTATTCAAGTAAACCAATTACTAAAGCTTGAAAATGTTTCAGATTAAGTATTTTTCTCTGTCCTTATCAATACAACTTGAAATTGAACAATTGTCCACTTTTGGAGGCAACCTCCCCATTTTTCATGCCAAATAGACAACTAATTGAGAAAAGTTCCCACTAGTCCTCCTCATGATGTGTTCAGGGCATCTTCTCAGTTCTTGCCCCTCCTTTTCAAATTCACCTATTAAATCCCATCTGACACCTAAGAGTAAAATTGTCAATTTGTTCTCCTTCTTGGGTGTAGATTTGAAGCCACAAGATTATTAATGAGGATGTCAAAGTTTATTTCCTTTAGGAGTATATGGAGATCAAAACTCTACATGGAAGCACAGGGAACTGGGTCCTCTCCTACTAGGATGTCCAGAAATTATAAAATAAAATGGATGACCTCAGCGCAAGCCCACTTTATACAGAGACGTGACACAAGTCTCAGTTGCTTACTTCACCAAGACCTGGCTAGAGCTCTTCACAATTCACAGACTGGATCAGAAACTAGATTCTGGCAAAGAGAGGGGGCAGTGTGTGCTTTTTAGTTAATAGTGTTGGTGCACAAAGTTCGGGGTCATATCGACCTCCTGCTCCACTGCTTGACGGCAAATCTTGATTAAATGCAAATCCTTCTATCTAACCCCAAAAGTTTTCATCAATGATTCTTACTGGAGTTTATATACCTCCCAATGCCAATTACAAACAAGCATTTGTGCAGCTGCATGATGTGATTAGTAAACAAGAGATGGCCCACCACAACGTACTACAAATCATAATCGGGGTCTTTAACCAGGCCTGTCTCAAGAAACTGCCCAATTATAACAAGCACATAACTTGCTCTACCAGAGGTCCCAGGATATTTGATCACTGCTACATCAAGATAAGGAAGGCCTGCCTTTCTTTTCTGAGACCACATTTTAGCAAGCCAGATCATCTGGTTGTGCTCCTTCTACTTTCATACAGACAGAGCCTTAAAAAAACAGATCAGGACAGCAGGAGGGAGGCTTCGTGAGGCTGAAGAACATTACAGGATTGCCATGAGCCAGTGAATTGGTTGATATTCAAGAATTCAGTTGAAGATCTGAATGATTACACCAGAGGCATTACAGACTTTATCAAAACAGCTGTGGATGAGTGTGTATCCACCAAATCATTCAGTGTTTTCTCCAACCAGAAACCCTGGATGAATAATGAAATCCAGAACTCGCTGAAAGACAGATCAGAGGCATTTGTCTGGAGATCAAAAACGCTACACAAGGAGAAGATTCAACCTACAAGAAGCCATCTCCCTGGCCTAGTAGGTAGAGATTCAGGTCAACAATAGAAACAATGAAGGATATCCAATGTTTTCCGCATCCAATTGGACCACTAGAAAAAGGAACATCTAGCAACATTACTCCTAACTACATTGACATCTTGCCTGCCAAAAGTTATTTCTTCACACATAGTGTTCATTTTAGTTTTCATTTCCGAAAATCCTTGAGTCATCTGATTAGTCATCTGCATTGACATATTTGACATATGTTCCATTTGCTGCACAATCCCTTCCAGAATTGTAAACACAGAATCCATTCTGGGATCCATCACCTCCCTTTGAGGCCTACTTTCTTTAGTCTCAGTCCCCAGTTCTTCAATTTCCAGTAAAGGTGAACTTTCTTCTTCTTCCAAGGTAGTGGGTCCTCTTCCGGTATGACTGTGGGTCTGGACACCTGACGACGGCGCGCCGACCTCGTCAGCCTGCCATCGCTCGGGCTCCTCCACAGCCCACACCTTCTCCAAAAGTTCACAGACCCGTGATGCACCGCACGTGCCCAGCATTTCCTCTTCTGACGCTACATTGCATGTCTCAGGACCACCAGGCAGTGCTGCGGGCTCACGGGTCTGTCCTCGCTCGGTCAGCCCACCCGCGCACCTGGAATCATGAGCGTGCAAGTCAGGACCGGCCGAGCTCATCGCTGAGCCGGCGCCATCTTGCGATTGCACAAGCGGCGCCGGTGTAATACTAAGCCAGGCAGGAGTCCTCTGAGGCTTGGGGACTCCAGTCAACGATTCCATGGCTTCAGCTTGATAAGTAGGCCTCAATTCTTCAACACTTTTATAAGGTAATTTCTTCTGCAACTGATTTTTTAATTTTTTCACATTTGCAGCCATTTCGATCTTCCATTATTCCAAAGTCTTTAAACAGTATTTTTAATCACTTTTACAACTTTTAAAATCAAGCATTTAATAGTCTAACTGGGGAAGGGTGGAACCAAACGTCTATCCCCTACGCCATCTTGACATGTCCCTACTTGTACTTTACTTAAGTGCAGTTTTTTGCCTAACCAACAGGAAAATAAATCTCAGGGCTGTATGTCTTGTCATGCATGTACTCTGACAATAAATCTAAACTTTGATTTTTGCATTGTTAACTTTGAACTCCAGGTATGAATTTACAAATATCCAATGGTACTGCAACATTTTTATCTCGCCTTTACAGTGCCAGCGATCGGGACTGGACCTGGGTTTGATCCCTGTGTTGTCTGTAAGGAGTTTGTACATCCTCCCTGTGGCTGCTTGGGTTTTCTCTGATGGCTCCAGTTTCCTTCCATCCTTCAAAACATACAGAGATGTAGATAAATATGGTGTAATTTGGGCAGTGTGGATTTGTAGGGCCAAATTGGCCTGTTACAGTCCTGTATGTCTAATTTTAAAAAAATCTCCAGGCAGAAAGAATCCTTCTTTGCTCACCATTCACAAGTGTAAGTCTGAAAATTAGCTTTCAATTGTTGTTATCTCCATACGTTTGAATTGATTGAGTTCAGTGGAGCAAACATTCATGCTGTGAAACATGAAAAGTCTGCAGATGCTATGGCTGTAGAAAAAAAACACAGAAATGCTGGAGGAACTCAGCAGATCTCGCAGCATCCATATGAAGGCTGTCGACAGTTTGTCTCCCAAGACAGAAATAAAGGGATTAAGAATTCCTCCTGTGATGCCACGAGACCTGCTGAGTTCCTCCAGCATTTCTGTGTTTTTGCAAACATACATGCTGCAGAACTGGAAAACTCTCAAGATAATATGCCAGATTCTGCTGCCTTTATATCGAAATACAGGCCCAGCTCTTCCCTCAGATGAAAATATCTGCCAGAAGATTTTCTAAGCCAAACAGGCTTCCTGGGAAGTTGGTATTCATTGGTATTTTGAGAAGAAATAGCATCGTCACCCATCCTGTGCCAGTGATACTAGGATCAGCTAGATGGCCTATCGAATAATTTTATTTAGACTTTTACAGAGGATCCATTGTTAGGATTTAATTGAGATGAGGGGCAGTGAGTTCCGCATATAAGGATCAATGTTCCAACTTGTGTGTTCAGTGGTTCTCACAGCAAAAATAAGTAATTTCCATTAAAATTTCTCTGTGAGCAAGTTGAAGTGTACCACAAGGAAACAGGTAAATAAGACCTTAAGACATTGGAGCAGAAACAGGCAATTCAGCCCATCAAGTCTTCCCTGCCACCCAGCCTTCAACCCCCATAACCTTTGATGCCCTGGCTAATCAAGAGTCTATCAATCTCCATCTTAAATATACCTGTCTTTCTCAATGGCCTGTGGCAATAAATTTCACAGATTTACAACTCTCTGGCTAAAGAATTTCCTCCGCAACTTTCTCTAAGCAGGCATCCTTCAATCCTGAATTTGTGCCCTCTTGTCCTAGAGTAGATTTAGAAAGGTTATTTCCCAAGATGGGAGAGTCTAGGACCTAGTTTCTCCCACCATTGGAAATAACCTTTCTACACCTACTCTATCCACACCTTTCAACATTCAAAATGTTTCAATGGGATCCCTTCTTGTTCTCCTAAATTCTAAAGAGTACCAGTCAAAAGTTGTCAAACACTCTTCATATGATAACGCTTTCATTTCTGGAATTTTGTCAACCTCCTCTGAACCTCCTCTAGCATCAGCACATCCTTTTTTAAATGAGGAACCCAAAACTGCTCACAATACTCCAGGTGAGGTCTCACCAGTGCCTTATAAAGTCTCAACATCCCATCCCAGCTCTTATATTCTACTCCTCTTGAAATGAAAGCCAGCATTCTATTACCTTCAGGCTATCCTACACAAGAACTCCCAAGTCCAAATGTATCTGAATATTTTAAATGTTCTCCCCATTTAAAATATAATCTGCACGTTTATTTTTTTCTACCAAAGTGCATGACTGTACATTTCATGACTTTGTTAATCCATATGTCACCTCTGCCATTTTCTTAATCTATCTAGGTCTTTCTGTAGTCTCCCTATTTCTTCAACACTACCTACCTTTGTATGATCTGCAAGCTTGGCCACAAAGCCATTCATTTCATAATCCAATTCATTAACATACAACCTTGTGGAATACTACTAGCAGTTTGCAGCCAACCAGAATATGATCCCTGTTTTCTGACTCTCTGCCTCCTGCCAATCAGCCAATGCTCTATCCATGCTAGTATGTTTCCTGTTATACCATGGGCTCTTATCTTGTTAAGTAGCCTCTTGAATGAATAAAATAAATTGGATCTGGTTGGAAAAGGAACACACTATTGCATATGGACTCCAAGAAAGATGACGAAGCTTTGAGCAATAAAGACTAGATCAGTGCACATTTAATGGAAATGAGCTTGCAATCAACCTGAAAGTTCTCAATGATACTTTAACTAGTACAAGTAAGATAGGCCATTATATACTAATAAGTACTTGCTCCTCCATTTAGGTTCACTGAGTTTTTGATTTCCTATTTGGCATTGGTATTTGGCATTTCTGGCAGGCAAGTGCCACATGTATGTTAATACTCTTCAGTGATATAAATGTCCACCTCTGATCCCCCAATGATCACTGGATTGCATACCTCTGGTTTTCCTTTTCTGAAGTCAACAATCAGCTCCTTAGTTTTGGCAACATTGAGTTATTGGGCACCATTCAGCCAAGTTTTCAATCTCCATCCTGTACGCTGACTCGTCCCCTTCCTTTATACAACCCACTGTTGGGTTATCATCGGCAAATTTGTAGATGATGTTATTGTTGTACCGAGCTACACAGTTGTAGGTGTGAAGTGAATAGAGCAGGGAGCTAAGAACACAGCCCTGTGATGCTCCGGCTGTGCTGTGGAGATTGTGGAGAAGGTCTTACTCATCTTCACTGATTGTGGTTTGGAGGTGAGGAAATCCATGATCCAATTACGCAGTGGGGTGTTAACTCCCAAGTCTTTTAGTTTGCTGATCAGTTTTGAGGGGATGATGGTGTTAATTGCCAAAATGTAGTCGATAAAGAGCATCCTGATGTATGCATCTTTGCTGTCTAGGTGTTCTAGGGCTTTGTGCAGAGCCAGTGAGATGTCATCATGTTTCTACGAAAGGCGAACTGAAATGGATCCATGGCACTGCTCGGGCAGGAGTTGACATGCTTTTTCACCAGCCTTTTAAAAGATTTCATCACTGAGTGCTACTGGTTGATAGTCATTAAGGTCAGTGGACTCTTCTTGGGCAACAGTATGATTGACGCCTGTTTGAAATAGTGCTTAGATAGGAATAAGAAAGACTCCCTTCGATTAAGACCTGCACCAATGTTAAAACAGACAACTTCAGAACCCTGCAGTTTAAAAATAAATCATCTATTTTTGACAATTTGCTTCATTGTACAATGTCTAAGGGCCTCCTTCAGCTCAAATATATGAAAGTGCTCTTAGCATGCAAATTTACTCAATCAGGTCTTGAAATTAGGCTCTTAATAAAATTAACTCATGTTTTGTGTAAATTGCTGCAATGCATGAGAAAGCTTCTAGGTCATAACGTTTGCAATTTTGTTGTCGCAGTCTCACTTTACCTACATATCCACAATCATGTTGGTATGTCTTACACTCATTAACCGCTAATATTTTATGAATTTAATTTTGATCCATATTAATGTTTAATATGTAATATAATGGGATATATATTCTTTGTTTATGGTTATTTTAGTTCATTCAGGAAAAAAATCTTCTTACTAAATCTTTGAGACAAAGCAAGCTGAAACCAACACATTTAGCTTGTCTCTGAAAACTTGATCCTAGAACTCATTTATGCTAAAGGACCAATGACAAACACAAATTACATTCCTGCAAACATGAGAATTATTTTCTAGAATACAAGATCTATTTGTCACTGGAATTAATACGTCAAATAGGAACAAATATTAATTTCACAATGCTGTTGTGAAAAACTAAAACCTTTCATTTTTCTTTTACAATACTTCAAATTCATAGATCTATGTTATTTTTGTGCGATGCAAATAAGTTTAAGAATTGTGTGGTGAATACAGAATTGCTATGGACTGTCAGAGAAACTGTTGGGAGGCTTTTACAATTATCAATATTTAAATAAAGCATAAGTCACAGAAACAGCAATCAGGAAATTCCAATTATTTTTGGCAATGTGCATTCTTTGTGACATTTAATTTATTTTACTCTTTGAACGTTCTCCTTTTTGCTTGTGATTGCTGGCTGAAGAAAGCCAGAACAAGAGTAATATTAGATCTGGAGAGACGAGGAAAAATATTAACACTTATTCTTTCCAGTAACTTGAAATTTTAAAAAATGATCTGGGAGGTTGATCATAAGGTCATTGTTGAACAAACAGCAAGAAGACTAAATGTGTGTCACAAAAGTGAGAAGAAGAGAGAACAGTATTTCTGTTTTGTCCATTATTTTGAAGACAAGTATAGGCTTTCCTTCCTGAAGTCTGGCAGACTAAATTTGGTTGTTGCTTCATATAATTACATTTAGGTCAATGAATCCAAAACAAATGTTTGAATAAAAAAATAGAATTTCTCAGAGGAAACCATACAAAGCATATATTTCCTCTGAAGAGGAAATAGGAAAATCAAGAGCAAGAGATAAAATGAAGTTGTTAATTATAATGAACATTTTAATTTTCAATTGCAAACATTTTAGTGTTTGCTAACATTTCATTTACTAATTTACTAATTTCATTACATTTTTCCTTCATGTTTCCAGCTTGCAACAAGTATATAATGGAATGATTCTAAGCTATAATTTTTGAAAAGAGAGACTCATCACACTTGCTCAACTTCTGAGATTTTGAATTGTACGATGATGCCACTACATGACCTACCCAGTCTCTCTTCAGTTTACAGTGTTCTAACTCAATTAAATGTGTTTCTTGTATAAATGTTGTGTCTATTTTCTCCTTTTTAAGTAGTGTCAATAACTTTTTTCACTTAATTTGATTGTGAATACCATTAATATTAATAGCCATATAGTTCAATGTATTCATTTTACCCATCCATTTTCACCTCTATCCAGTCTCTTCAACCCCTCCATCTCCCTACTTCTAAAATCACTCTTTAGATTGTTCTTACTCTTTACTATACACGAAGACACAACTAGTAGTAAAATTTCAAAAACTATAAGAAAACCAAATAATACTATTAAAGAAAACAACATCAAATACCCCTTTCCTGAGTTGCCCTTGCCACCTCACAAGACAACCACAACTCCCTTTTCTATATCGCAAATGTCAACATATTTCGCAGGGGGCAGATCCTTCCCCTTCCCCAGCCTTCCCCCAGAGAAATCACTATATATTATTCTTAAAAATATAACAAAGCCTTTTTTTAACCTCTTTTTTATCTTAAACATCTGTACTCAAACTATTAACATTCCAACTTTTTATATACATTATCTTAACAGTCCTTATATTATTTTCTTTACTTCTCTTCTTGTTGCTTATTTGGTAATTGGTCTGCAAAGCGACGAACTTCTTCTGCATCTGAAAACAGTCTATTTTTCCCACCAGGGATGAATATCTTCAACACTGCTGGATGCCATATCACAAAGTTATAACATTTTTTCATAGTACAGTTTTTGTTAAATTAAACTCCTATCACTTCTTTAAAAGTTTGAAGATAAAGAAATATGTTTTTGTTCCCATTGTACTCCAATGGTTAATTATTTTCTTTCACTTTTTTCATCGCCAGTTCCAATATTTTCATTCTTGTTGTATATCATAGGAGTTTTATTAGTATGGATCATGATTTCTGCTGTGGCTGCAGCTTTGGCATCAATACTCTGTGGGTTCTTTCAATTTCTATTAATTCTTGGAGTTATTCTACTCCCAAGATCTGTGGGATCTATTTTTTTTATATATATATCCTTTTATCTGCCCCTTTTTTCACCTTCTTTCAGGCCCACTATTTTTTTATTATTACGTCTGTGAAATTCTCTAAAATGTCAATTTTTGGGGCTAATTAGTCGTGTGTATACTTAATCTCCTTATCTCTTAACTCATTCACCTCCATTTCCTTGCCTATCACTCTGTCTTCCACTTCATCACTGTTTTCTCATTTCTGCCATAGCATTTTCCATTCTTTGTATTTTTACATCTGTCTCTTGCATGGTTTTTTTAATAGTACTGAACTCAGCCATTACTGTTCCCATTAGATTCTTTGACTATCGAAGTATTCCTTATCTATCATCTGCATCTGGTTTTTCAACCTTGTATTTTTTTCTTGTATGTCTTTATCTCCCTCTTGATCTTCTTTCTCGTTTCATTTCTTGGCTCTGTGTTGATCTTGCTTCTATCGTTGTCTTCTCCGTGGCTTCTCCCATTACAGTGTCAGCATCTTGCTATCGGCGTCTGTTCCCTTCAGCGTCCTCTTTAGAATGAATGCGCGCTGACATTTCTTTTTCAGGCTCCGCAAGCCAATGCTTTAGACCACCCTGGGGGATGCCGTAGCCAAGCTGCCCGTTCACCGGCTTCACAGCGCGGGCCATTCTCTTTGGGAGAGCTCCCTGCTCACGGACTCTGGTAAGGCCTTCCTCTTTTTTCCCAGCAATTTCTTCACCTCTGTTTGCCGTTGTAGTCTTTTCCTACTTTGGAGCCATTCTTAAACTTTTTATCTTGCAACTTTTTTATGTTTTACTTCTCTGCCTTGTTTTTCTACCTTTTTTTCCCCCCCTAACCAGCCATTACTTCATCACATGGCCACCTTCCTTAAATGAGTTTCTGATTGAGTTTATTGTTTAGGAGTCTGAACCTGGTGGTGTGAGTCTTGTCACACCCATACCTCTTTCCTGATGGCAGCAGTAAGAACAGAGCATGTCATGAGTGGTGTGGACCCTTGATATTTGCTGCTGCTCTCCGACAGCAACGTTCCAGGTATATTTGTCGATGGTGGGGAGAGTTTTGCATGTTATATACTGGGCTGTGTTCTCCTACTTTTTGCAGGACTTTCACTCAGAAGTACTAGTGCTCCCATGATGTAGCTGGTCAACACACTTTCCACCACACATCTGTAGAAGTTTGCCAAGGTTTTTGATGGACTACCAAACCACCACAAACTGCTGAGGAAATAGAGATGCTAACATGCTTTCTTCAAGATGACATTAGTGTGTTATGTCCAGGAAAGGTCCTCTGAGATAGTGACTCCCATGAATTTAAATTTGTTCACCCTCCCCACCTCTGCTCCCAAATGTTCACTGGATCATACATCTCAAGTTTTCCCTTCCTCAAGCCCACCATCAGATCCTGAATTTTGGTGACAAGGTTGTTAATACACCATTTAGCCATGATTTCAATCTGCCTCCTGTATTGGTGACTCATCACCCCTATTTATACAAACCACCCCATGATAACATCAGCAAATTAGCCTGTTTTGATGTAGGGTCCTCACTTATAACGTTAATGGAGTTTGTCTCTATTCGCAAGAACACAAGAAAATGGCACGAGCAGATCAACTGACCCTTCAAACCTGTTCTTCCATTCAGTATAATCATGGCTGCTCAATCTCATGCCTTACCTAATCTACTGTGCCAGATCTCAATAGCTATCAGTCCTATAGATACCATCTAATCGACAGATTATTTCCAGGATTCTATTTAAGATTTCCAGAAAATGTTATATCGTGTACTGATCTCACAGTAAGACCATTGCTTTATTTACCCACTTTCTTTTCTACCCTCATTTATCTCCATATATTTACACTATGAACATCTATCACCTTCTTTTAGTCAAATTTATTGTCATCTGGTTGTACACGTAAAACCTGATGAAAGTGTTCTCCAGTCCTCAGTGCAAAACATGCAGACACACAAACAGAAATAACACACATACAGACAAATTATACATACGCAAGACAACAATTTTATATACATAAATAAATAAATAAATAGAGCTTTGTCCAAATGATAGTCCTGGATGATCGGTGAGAGGAGTTTCTTTGGTCATTCGGCATTCATACTGCCCGGGGTAAGTAGCTGTTCCTCAGCCCAGTGGTGTTGGCTCAGACACTGCAGTATCTCTTCCCCAATGGGAGCAGTTAAAAGATTCTGTGTGAAGGGTGGAAGGAGTGAATCCTCAATGATTTTGCATGCCCTCTTCAGACAATGATCCCAGTAGATAATGCTGATGTTTTTTTTTGGGGGGGGGAAGGAGACTTCAGTGATCCTTTCTGCCATTCTTATGATCCTGTAGATTGACTTCTGATCTATTTCTCTGCAGCAGCAGTACCACACTGTGATGTAGCTGGCCAGGATGCTCTCAATAGAGCTCCTACAGAAGGTAGCCTTGCCCGCTTCATTCTTCTCAGGAAGTGCAGTTGCTGTTGTGCCTTTCTGACAAGTGAGGAGATGTTGAGTGTCCATGATAGATCAAAAGTTAAGTGAACTTCAAGGAATTTAGTGCTCTCATACAAATAAGTAATCCCTTTGAGGTAGCTTCTCCACCAGTCTCTGGGGAATTATTGTATTAAATGCTGAGATGAAGTCAATGAACAACTGCTTGGTGTATGAGGCATTGTTCTCCAGGTTGGCTAGGATGGAGTGAAGCAACAAGGCTATAGCATCAATTGTGGAACTATTTCTTCTGTAGGCAAATTGAAATGCATCCAGTATCTCTGGGAGGTGTGCTTTGATGCGTTCCATCACCAGACACTCAAAGCATTTCATAATGGTGGGAGGTCAATGCTACAGGTTGGTAGTCATTAAGGCCTGTTATTGTCACCCTCCTGGGTACCAGGATGATGGTGGCCATCTTGAACCCTATGGGAATGATGAACTGCTGTAGTAAGGTGTTGAAAATGTCTTGTAAATGGCACCAGCTATCTTCTAGTCAGCTCTAACATATCCATACCATTTCCTCTCCCCTGTAATTTAAAACATGCTTATTTTCTCAATGTTCCATTTCTGATGAATGGATATTGATCTGAAATTTTAGCTCTGTTTCTCTCTCCGTTGATTCTCCTGGAGAATTACTGATTTTTTTATTGAGTATTTTCACTTCTATTTTTATTACAATTTAGAGTTTGAGTATGACTTGTTTTCTTTAATGCTTTCAGTGAAGTATAATATAAATTTATAAGGCCAATGGCTACAACATGGGTAGTTATTGAAAGCCAAAATCCTGGTAATTGCTTGTGAAATTGCAGAGAATTGTCTTTTTTTTCCAGAATAGATGAAGTGGAACGCTTGAATAAAATTTCACATCTATATTTATCTTGTCATCTTGCAAACAGGCAGCAGTTTCCTCTGCTAGAGAACTCAAAGATGGTAGAAAACTTTTGTACACTCAAGTGGAATATATTATTTATAATTATCAATATTCTCATTATTTATGATTGCTGTCAAGACCATGTTCTCAGGTGATATCTGGCCAACAATTGATTTAATTCAAAGCAAAAATATACAATTCTGGAGAAACTCAGCAGGTCAAACAGTGTCCTTTATATAGCAAAGGTAAAAATACATAATTGTTGTTGAGGCCTTCATCAAGGAATGGAAAAATGTTGGCAGGCATCCAAGCAAAAGAGTAAAGGGGAGGGGATGGGGGGAGGTGGTTGCAAAGGAAGGAGGTGATAGGTGGAGAAGGGAGGGAGGGATCAAGGGGAGGGGATGACTAGGTGAAGGGAGGGGAAGGGAAGGAGGAGAAGAGGAAAGGGGGAGGGGAGGATGGAGGGGGAAGAGGAGGGTAGGTTAGCAGAAACCTGAAAAGTCAATGTTAATGCCATCTGGTTGGAGAGTGCCCAAATGGAAAATCAGGTGTTGTCTTTCCAATTTGCAGGTGGTCTTGGGTGAGATAGTACACAAGGCCATGGACAGATATGTGTGCATGGGAGTGTGATGCAGAACTGAAATGGTTGGCTACTGGGAGGTCTCTGTCACTGTAACGGACAAAGGGAAGGTGCTCAGCGAAGCGATGTCCGAATCTATGCCCAGACTCTCCAATGTAGAAAAGGCCACAAAATTTTATTCAACTTTGTCTTAACTTCCTAATAGCTTTTGTATTGGAATAATAGAAGCATAAAAGATAGAGAAAATAGGAGTGGTAGGTCATTTAGCCTATCCAGCCTGTTCTGCTATTCAGTTATAGTGATCACCTAGCTCAATATTATATCCCTGTTTGCTCTCCATATCCTTTGACATCTCATGCACCCAGAAATTTATCAATCTCCTTAAAAAAAATTTTAGCTGGTCCTCTATGGCAATGAACTCCACAAGACCATCACCTTTTGAGTAAAGAAATTTCTCTTCATCCAAGTCCTAAATCCCTTGCCTAATATCACGGGGTATTTCAATCCTCATTTTAAGGTTAATTTCAATCACTGCAGCCTGAAAAAAAGAACATTTACTGTATTTGGTTTGCTTCCTTTATTGATTTTTCTTCCCAAGATATGGAAATATTGAGAACTACAGACATTCTGAGTTACATCTTAGAACCAATATTTTTGCATAATATGTGCCACAATTGTTACTGAGACTATCATCCAAGCTGACACTACATGTGACAGTTATACTGACCTTTTCTGAAATCCATATTAATATGCAATTCAGATTCAATCGAGAGTGGAAAGTGAGTAATTTTGTGCATTGGCTTAGTTTAATTAAATCAACACTGATAAGAATCAAATAATTTTCCTGATCTTTAAGGTTCAATTATAACACGTAACATATAACTTCTTAAACTTGACAGTGCACTTATTGCAAATATTTATATTACAGCCGAAAGGAACGCTTAAGGTTTCTTTTTTCACTTCATATTTTCTTTTGTATTTCTTACTAAATGTCAAAATGAGGGAGTCCAAAACTTGTGGTATAGTAGGAGATAAAAGAAAAAAAAATCTTTTCTGTCTAACTGCTTGATTTTTCTTTCTCACAATATAAATGAAAGGAATTTTTTATTTAAATTTAAAAATATGCATAAAAATTGCAAGTGTACAGGATGCAGAACATTCATTTTACCATTTTTAGTACAAACCAAATGAAGAGGGTGCACAGCATTTACTAGGATGTTGCCTGGACTGTAAACATGTCTCATGAGCCAAGCTCTTTGGAGCGAAGAAGGATGAGAGGTGACTTAATAGAGGTCTATAAGATTATGTGAGGCCTCGATAGGGTGTATGATTAGGGTAAGAAATGCTAACACAAGAGGACATCTGTACAAGCTGAGGGGGAGAAAAGTTTAGGGGAGACGTCAGGGGTACATTTTTTTTAAAACACAGAGTAGTGGATGCCTGAAATGCATTGCCATGGGTGGTGGTGGAGCCTGGTACAATAGGGACATTTAAATGATTCTCTAGGCTCTTGCAGGTGGCCAGAATACCCCAATGTAAAGCTGCATATTCTACTCCTATGCAGCTCTTGGGGTATCCACCTGAAAGAGAAGAAGGCGCCTCCGAGGCGCACTTTCTAATCCTCCTCCGGGAGGGATAATCGCCGGAGCACTGAAGTCCCCCTAGGCACTTGAATGCAGCTGCCTAAAAGCTACAGTGGACAGGAGCCGGAGTGCGCTCTGAGGCATCTCCCGTGCTGCTGTTCCTTTCAGATGGACAGCGCAGCGCTTTCAGGGCTGCCACCTAAATGACGATATCAAAGCTCTGCATCCGCTTCTGCAGGCACATTCTTGGCGGAGAATGTACCTGAAAGCAGCTTTAGACAGCACCTAATAGTCTGAATACATCTGAGATTGTCTGATCTTGGAAGCTAAGCAGGCTCAGGATTGGTCAGTACTTGGAGGGGAGACCACCCAGGAACACCAGGTGCTGCATGTTTCTGTGAGAGGCACAGGACAAAGTGGCGACTCTGTTTGCCTTTCAGTAGACACAAGTTAAAAGAATTTTACGTATGTTACATTCTAAATGTAGTTTTGCAATGACAACAATGGAACCTTTATCTTTACATGGATGGGTTATGGGTGTGAGGCAGGTAAGGTCAAGTTGGTTGAATAGCTTTATATTTGTCTTACAACATCATGGGCCAAAGAGGCTGTGCTATTCTGTAATATTCTATATTCTGTGTTCTATACCATAACATTGACTTTATATTTGCCGTGATTGTAAAAGAAAAAAATGAAAATCTGTTATTCCAAATGTGATTAATGAGCATTCAGGAAAAGTTTTCAAACAAGATCCTTGTTAAACTGAAGGTAGCCATGTGCACCTAAACTCTTTGTCAATGTGACATTTCAGTGCTTTTTTTATTGTTGCTGTTGTGTGAATTGGCTAATCTTTGAAAGAAAAAGAATTTCTGAGATTATATACTGTACTGGCGATAATACACCAAAAGCAACATAAACCATCTGGCTTTTCAGGTCTATTGCATTCTGAACTGAGCAGGATTCGACTGGAATACTTGAACAAGTATCTTGCCTGTTTTTTGCTCATAACTTGAAGAGGGGCTTAGGATCGAAACGCTGGTTATATATCTACCTCCTATGTACGCTGCACGACCTGCTGAGTTCCTCCAGCGTTTTGTGTTTTTACCACGATCACACCATCTGCAGAATTTCAAACTTCAATACAGTGAGAAAACCTGCTCTGTCATTAGCGTAATATTGAATTTAAAAACTCATAAAATCTAGATGATTCAGAATGCCTGAAATATTGTTATATTTTCCGATACAATCTACAAAGGGAGAAATTTTAAAATTGATTTTAATGCTCAGAGGCTCCTTACATGAACAAAACTTTTAGAAATAATGTCATTATTCCATAAATAAGAAATTGTACAGTGAGCGAAGCATGTCTGTTACACGTCACAGCCACTCAAGCCTGAATTTTAAAATGGTCTTGCTGCCTGAAGGCATGGTTGAGTTCATTAATAGAAAAAATACAATGAAAATAGTAGTCCTCCACAAACATCCAGCACCAGCTTCTTCCAAGGGGCAGTGAGAATGCTGAACGATCAAAGGACTTGCTCACATTAACCATCCAAGACTCTTATATTCGCCATACAATATATATTTGTATGTATGAACACAGTACTTGTCCTGTATGTGTATTGTTTGTCTGTGTATGCATTAGGTCTGATTGTGGATATGTGTGTTTTGCACCGAAGACCGAAGAGTGCTGTTTTGTCAGGTTGTACAAAGGACTTGCTCACATTAACCATCCAAGACTCTTATATTCGCCATACAATATATATTTGTATGTATGAACACAGTACTTGTCCTGTATGTGTATTGTTTGTCTGTGTGTGCATTAGGTCTGATTGTGGGTATGTGTGTTTTGCACCGAAGACCGAAGAGTGCTGTTTTGTCAGGTTGTACAAAGGACTTGCTCACATTAACCATCCAAGACTCTTATATTCGCCATACAATATATATTTGTATGTATGAACACAGTACTTGTCCTGTATGTGTATTGTTTGTCTGTGTGTGCATTAGGTCTGATTGTGGGTATGTGTGTTTTGCACTGAAGACCGAAGAGTGCTGTTTTGTCAGGTTGTACAAAGGACTTGCTCACATTAACCATCCAAGACTCTTATATTCGCCATACAATATATATTTGTATGTATGAACACAGTACTTGTCCTGTATGTGTATTGTTTGTCTGTGTGTGCATTAGGTCTGATTGTGGGTATGTGTGTTTTGCACCGAAGACCTAAGAGTGCTGTTTTGTCAGGTTGTACGTGCAATCAGATGACAATAAACTTGACTTGAATTGAGGGTGCTACTTTTGTAGCTGTACTAGAAAAACTAAACACTTGAAGTGCACAGTTCTGGGACACAATCCTGATAAAGAGTTTCAGCTCAAAATGTTGAACATTCTTTTTCTCCAAATGATGTTGCTTGATATGCTGAGTTCCTCCAGCAGATTCTGTTTGGCTTCTGGGATTCACGCCTTTGGCAATGCAGATGAAATGTGGTCTGGTCCAATTGGTTTTTATTATCCTATGCTTTCAGTCATTTCTTGATACCTCATGGAGTTAATTTATTAAACTGAAAACTGGTTGATACAAGGTCAATAACCTCAGGGGAAGCTCATATTGTACAATGAGTTGACAGTGCTGGCTGAAGATTCATGCAAATGTTTTATCCTTACTTTTGTTCCTCTCACACCTCAGGTTTTCCCCATCGTTGGGATTTGATGATATTTTCTGATGCTAGTTTTTTTTAATGTTGCAAGATAAACTGAATTTAAAATACAGGTTACCTTGTTGTTATTTTTAAAACTCACATTTCCAGATTGGTAACCATGGCAGTGGACCAGTGAGGAGCTCAGCACATGCTGCGGGCAGTTGATGGATTCACACAGGCTGCTAGCTGCTGGAGGCTGACTCATGGGATTTAGGTATCAAAACTGTGGTTTGAGAGGGTGCTAAGGGCAAGAAAGGCTCCCGAAGAGCCTTGGGCACTGAAAACTTCCTTATGGCAGACAAAAGCTGAAGTATATCATGTATATACATTATTAATGTATTAGTATATGCCAGTATAAGGATTCTTTAAGATTATACAAGTTAACCTGTGAATCATATGTGACTTCATAAAATGTAAAACTTGAAGGAAATGTGAAGTAAACCATAAAAGTCTGCACATATCATGGCTGAAGTCAAAACACAATGCAGGAGAAACTCAGCTGGTCAAACAGTGCCCTTTATATAGAAGAGATAAAAATACTTATCGGATGTTTTGGGCTTGAGCCCTTCATCAAGGTATGGAAAAATGTAGACAGGCATCCGAATAAAAAGGTAAGGGGGAAATGTGGTCGCAAAGGCAGGAGGTAATAGGTGGAAAAGGGAGGGAGGGCACAGCAGCAAGCAAGGGGAGAAAGGATGGCTGGGTGAATAGAGAGGGAAGGGGGTTGAGAGCTGAGGGAAAGAAGACAGAGGAAAGAAGAGGGAGGGGGAAAAGGATAGCAGGTGAGCAGAAACTGGAAAAGTCGATGTTAATGCCATCCAGCTGGAGAGTGACCAGACCGAAAATCATGTGTTGTTCCTCCAATTTACAAGAGGTCTTGGTGGGATAGTACATGAGGACATGAACAGATGTGAGAATGGGAGTGGAATGCAGAACTGAAATGGTTGGCCACTGAAAGGTTCCTGTCATTGTTGCAGAGAGAGTGAAAATGTTCAGCAAAGCAATCTCCCAGTCTGCACCCAGTCTCTCCGATGTAGAGAAGGTCACAAAAGGAGCTCTGGATGCAGCAAATCAATCCTGCAGATGCAGAAGTGAAGTGTTTCTTCACTGAAATACCTGTTTGAGGCCCCAAACTGTGATGAGGAAAGAGGTGTGGGTACAAGTGTGGCACCAATGCGGCCACAGGGGCAAGTGCCGAGGGGGTGGGGGTGGTTGGTGGGGAGAGATTAGTGCATAAAGGAGTCATGGAGGGAGTAATCCCTATGGAAGACAAGACAGAGAGTTTAGAAGAGCTAAAGTTGTGACTGGAAGCAAGATCTTGGTGTAAGTGCCAGAAATTCCAAGGAAAATGTGTTGGATGCGGAGGCTGATGGGGTGGTAGGTGAGGATGATAGGAATCCTGTGTTGGCTTCATCTGGGGGCAGAGTCGGCCAGAACAAATGAGCAGGAAATGGAGAGGATGTGGGTGAGGGCTGAGTTGATAGTGGTGGAGGGGAAGCCACTTTTGTGGAAGAAGGCAGTCATTTCAGAAGATCTGGACTAAAAGACCTCACCTTGGGAAATTATGCAGTGGAGACAGGGTGTGAAGGTGTAGTCGAGGTAGTTGTGGGAGTTGGTGGGTTTGTAAAATATGGATGTTGGTGGAAAGCTTGTCACCCGAGATAGGGACTGAGATCTGAAAGCGGAGAGTGATTCGGAGATGGACCAGGTGAGGTTGAGATCAGGGTGGGAGTTGGCCGCAAAGTGAATAAAGTTGGTGAGCTCATCGTGGGTGTATGAGGCAATCCCGATGTAGTTATCAATAAAATGGAGGAAGAGTTGAGGGGCCTTGTCTGTGTGTGCTTACAGCATGGATTGCCAACAAAACCCACAAACAGGCTTGTGTAGCTGGGACCTACACGGGTACCCATGGGTGCCTCTTTGATTTGGCAGAAGTGAGACAAGTTAAAGGAGAAGTTGTTTAAGGTGAGGACAAGTTCTGCCAGGCAGAGGAAGTAGAGGGTGTCTGGTCCAGGAAGAAGATAAGTGCTTTAAGGAAATTTCAACTCTGTGTTAATTGGATTTTAAAGTGTTTTTATTTGGGATAACAACTGGTTTAATAGTATAGTGACCATAGCAACGTTTACGTTTTGAGGCTGTGGTGCCACAGTGCGACACAAATAATCTTTGCATGGCAATTTACTGTATAATTTTGGCAAGGAGCATCCTGAACCTGGTAATTTTTCACAGGTAAACGTGAACTCTTGGAGGTTGGTCCTGTGACTATTTCAGCACACATCAGACTCGGATATATAAATTGCTGTCACTTGGTCAAAAATGAAGTCCCTCTGCTTCAACATTTAGAACTTGCATGGACAACACTATATAAAAAGTGGATCTTAAATTCTCTCACATGTTTATTTTTCTTCTTCAAAAATTATAGATGCTGTCTTTGTGAAAATATTTGAAAAAAAGTCAGATCATTCTATTTGTCATTTCAAAATTTTAGATCTGTGTAGTTATTTTACATTGTGCATTGATTATACTGATAGAGGTTGTAAATTCATTGTGATCAATGGTCTGGATCACAGTTTCTGTAATAATGTGCATTCTGTAAGAGTTTCCAAATCCTGGATATATTTATTATATTGGTTCAATTAAGTCCAAATGCTGTTCTATAAGTTTATAAATATTACCTTGGAAAATTTGATGACATCCTGTCTGATTACTCTATATGCCAAGCCTCTACATTCTGTCTAATGCTATGATCTATTTGAAATTCCTAAGTCACCCGTGTGATGTTTCTCAGCTTTTCTGCACAATTAACTGATCATTAATTTTTGCTTTGACAAGAAAAATGAAATGGCACCTGCTTAGACCTGATTTGATGTTCACTTATTGCATGAAACCCAAGTTTTGACATTGTCGTAGGATTACTGTGAATATTCTGTGTATTGTTTTCTGTGGCCTCACAGAAATCTGTTTGGAAATAATTGGAAAAGAGCAGACTATTATTTGGATGGGGAAAATATTCAAAATTTGGAGGTGCAAAGGCACTTTGGGAGTCCTCATGCAGGATACCCTAAAGCTTAACCTCCAGGTTGAGTTAGTGATGAAGAAGGTGAATGCGACGTCAGCATAGACAAGGAATAAGGTTCAAGAGCAGAGATGTGATGTTGAGACTTTATAAGGCACTGGTGAGGCCTCAAGTGGAGTATGGGGTGCAGTTTTGGGCAGAAGTGGTGTGCTGGCATTGAAGAAGGTTCAGAGAAGATTCACAAGAATAATTCCTGAATGAAGGGATTAAGATATGAGGAACATTTGACAGCTCATGGACTGTACTCTTTGGAGTTCAGAAGAATAAAGGGGTAATCTCAAAGAAGCATTTTGAATGTTGAAAGGCCTGGACAGAGTAGATGTGGCAAAGTTGTTTCCATGATAGGGGAGTCAAGGACAAGAGGGCACAACTTCAGCATTGAAGAGTGCCTATTTAAAACAGAGATGCAGAGGAATTTCTTTAGCCAGAGAGTGGTGAACCTCTAGTATTTGCTGCCACAGCAATTGTGGAGGACAATTAGTTGGGTGTATTTAAGAAGAGATTGATATATATCTGAATAGTCAGGGATCAATGGCGATGGGGAAGAGGCAGGGGAGTGGGACTGTGGGGAAATAGATCAGCTCATGAAGAAATGGAGGAGCATTCTCGATGAGCTGAATGGCCTACTACTGCTCCTTTATCTTAATTGCCCTTCATGTCATTGGTTATCACTGAACACTAAGAAATTTTTGTTCTTTGGTTGTAAAATTAGATGAAAGTATTGAAAGGAAAGAAACCTTACATTTTATTTAACCTCATAAAATTTGACTTGTGGTAATGCTGAAAAGAGACAGCTATCCCTCAGAAATGTGGTCACCAAAGGAATAATTACCACTGAGTTGAATAATTTCACAATCATGATTGTATATATAATTGATATTATGAACTGTATAATTGAGGAGTCAGAAGTGAAGAGGGTCAAGAACTTCAAATTCCTGGGTGTCAACAACTCTGACAATCTGTCCTGGGGCCTCCATATCAATGGAATCATGAAGAAGGATCACCAGCAGCTATACTTCGTGAGGAGTTTGAGGAGATTTGGTATATCACCGAAGACTCCTGAAAATTTCTACAGGTGTACCGTGAAAAGCATTCGGTCTGGTTGCATCACTGTCTGGTTTGGAAGTCGCAATGCATGGGGCAGGGAAAGACTACAGAGAGTTAACTCAGCCAGCGACATCATGGGCACCAGTCTTCACTCCATTGAGGATATCTACCACAGACAGTGTCTTAAGAAAGCAGTCAAGGACCATCATTAACCAGGCCATGTCCTCTTCACACTGCTACCTTCAGAAAGGAGGTACAGGCACCAGAAAATGAGCACCCAGTGACACAAAGACAGCTTCTTTCCTGAATGAACAATGAATCACAGATTCTAGCTCACTTTCTTCTATTATCTTGCACTATTTAATTATTTTTGAAATGTAATTTACAGCAATATTTGCACTGTAATGCTGTTACAAAAGAACAGATTTTGTGACATCTTCATGACAATAAATTCTGATTCTGCCTTCCTAATATTTGGTGTGATGGGGTTGATGTCAATAAAATATAAGATCAATCATCTCCTATACTGTACATTGGACAGTGTTTGCTTTAATTTGAATGGTACTTATTCCAATACAATCTCAATATTACTTTTTATTGATTAATCCTGCTGTGGTTTATTCCTATTTAGAAAACAAAAAGGACTAAACCCTGATGACAAGAGCTATTTCTTTTCACAACTACTTGAGACCGATAACACATTTGGCTTCTGTCTGGTATTACTGCCTTGTACCAGTGCAGGGAGGTGTGAATGAACAGGAAAACAATTTGTCAGTTGTGAATATTCATGGTAAATTGTGACTCCACTGAAAGCAATGAGTGGAACATCTGGCATCCACAAGTTAAAGCAGAAATGTCAAGCTTATGTTTCTGAATGAAGAAGGTTTGAAATAATTGTCTAGTACTGTTCCTTGCCATCTGCTGTTAACAACTGACTCCTATTTAGTTTAATGTCTTGGTAAATGCTGCAGTATTTTGATGTAGTTTTTTTTTAAATCTTTTAATCAGCAGATGCTTGTTTTAAAAAGCTCTTTAAATCAAAGGTAACAAATTCAAGTCTCACTGAGAAAGGAGCATATATATATGTATATATAAAAAATCTAGGTACTGAAAATAATCCATTCATGTCTATTCCCTCTGTTGAAACCGATATGTTCGTCCCAATCTTAATCCTCTTTCTGGTACTTCTTTCAAGGCCTACTCAAAGTTCAAATGCATCACATCTATTACTTTCTACTTGATAATCAAGATGTAAAAATTCTGGGATATTTTTGAATATGATAAATTTCATAAATACACATTGACTCTGACCAGCCTTTTAATATCCATGTGCCCTGTTACCACTTCCTTAATAGTGGGCAAAGGAGTTAAGGGTTATGGGGATAAGGCTGGAAAGGGGTACTGATGGTAGTGATCAGCCATGATCTGTAAAATGGCGGTGCTGGCTCGACGGGCCGAAGGGCCTACTCCAGCTCCTATTGTCTATTGTCTATTGTCTATAATAGATTAAAACATTTTTGCTTTGAGCTTTCAGGCTTATTTCTTTCTTGCTTATTTCTTAAATAGAGTAGTAATATTTGCTACCTTCCAATTTGCAGGAACCATTTGAGAACCCATGGAATTTTGGAAGCAACCAACAAATGTATCCTTCCATCTCTTCTTTCAGAATCTTAGCAATTGGGTTATTAGTTCATGGGAGTTTACAAGGTGTTACTTATTTATGGTATTTAAAAAAAAATCAAGGCTTCAATTACATCTAGACATGGGGTTTAAGTGTATATTTGCTCTCCATAAATTGTCTGTTTGAATGATCATTTAAGCATAAACAGTGATGAGATGACAATTGATACTAGCTTTATTGTTACTCAATGCAATAATCCAGCATTCTATGGTAATTAAATTAAAACCTATATTTTTAATAAAAGGATGTGTGGTTCTCAAGGCTTTGTAGCAAATGCAAAAGTGCTGGAGAAACTCAACAGGTCACACAGCATCTGTAGGAAGTGAAGGGGAACCAATGTTTCGGGTCTGAGCAAGAGAGTAAAATGAGGGAACAGAGAAAACACACGAATAAAACAGCATGTCACAGACCAAAGTAAAAATGTACAGAAACTGGGGTTAAAATTGGTCAGTGCCAATGCTAACCAACCTAATATATTACATCAAGATAATGAGAGTGATGTTGAGATGCACATTGAACAATATGTTTAATAGACTCTGAATGCTTTGGATTGTATAGGTATGTACTAATTTCACCAGCAATATGTGAAATTACATTTAAAATTAGAGTAAATAAATATAAAAGAAATTTGTGAATCTTTGGCTTGGCTTCGCGGACGAAGATTTATGGAGGGGTAAATGTCCACGTCAGCTGCAGGCTCGTTTGTGGCTGACAAGTCCGATGCGGGACAGGCAGACATGGTTGCAGCGGTTGCAAGGGAAAATTGGTGGGTTGGGGTTGGGTGTTGGGTTTTTCCTCCTTTGTCTTTTGTCAGTGAGGTGGGCTCTGCGGTCTTCTTCAAAGGAGGTTGCTGCCCGCCGAACTGTGAGGCGCCAAGATGCACGGTTTGAGGCGATATCAGCCCACTGGCGGTGGTCAATGGGGCAGGCACCAAGAGATTTCTTTAGGCAGTCCTTGTACCTCTTCTTTGGTGCACCTCTTTCATGGTGGCCAGTGGAGAGCTCGCCATATAACACGATCTTGGGAAGGCGATGGTCCTCCATTCTGGAGATGTGACCTACCCAGCGCAGTTGGATCTTCAGCAGCGTGGATTCGATGCTGTCGGCCTCTGCCATCTCGAGTACTTTGATGTTGGAGATGAAGTCGCTCCAATGAATGTTGAGGATGGAGCGGAGACAACGCTGGTGGAAGCGTTCTAGGAGCCGCAGGTGATGCAGGCATGGGAAAGGGAACATCTAAAATCCAACTTATTCCTTAATATCTACATCACAACCGCAATATCTTTTCATTCAGCCCAGAGAGGATGTCACTGAGCAGCTTTCTCAGCATAACTAATTATGAAGACAAAAACATCTAGAAATTGAAATGACGTCATTCGTTCTTACTTTTCCCCTCGGGGGTAATTGTTCTGACAGCCAAATGGAAACAACAGAGTCAGTAATTGTGAATTGAAAGACATTACTTTTTATCTTCAATTATTGGTTTTGAGTAGAGATGCTTCATAAAACAGGGTGTGCCTTGTGTTCAAAAATAAACTCATGATTTTTTTTGACAACAAAGTAAAATTTTGACAAACAAATTGGCAATCTGTAAAATTCATGACTGTGTGATAATGGATACCCAAGCAACCTGGTGAATTAAATTATTCAGACTCAAACTTCTGTAATCTTTTGTAATATTTTACAGATGCCTAAAGCAGTTCTGTGTACAAACCTGGCCATCATCTCACCCATCACTTTCAATAGTGGCTGAATTAAGCAATATGGACATTTTCAACTCATTTTCAGGGCTTGGAGGTGGCACCAAAACATAGAATGCCCCCATAATGATTGGGAAAAATACTCTTTTTTCTTTATTTTCTCCTGTGCTCCACAGCTTTAAATTTTGTCATCAAACAATTCACATGGGATTAAAGCATACATTCCAGATTTTATTCAAGGTTATTTGTATATTTTTGGTTTGACCATGTAGAAATTATGTCATTTTTTATAAATAGTCCTCTACTTTCAGGGCACCATAATATTTGGGGTGTAGCAATGGTTTATACATTAAAATTATGGTGCCCTGAAATGGGGGACCTATGTATAAAAAAAGTGCTGAAGGTGGTCAAACCAATAACATTGGAAAAAAATCTGAAATGTGTTCTTTAATCACTTGTGAATTCTTTGATTGCAAATTTAAAACTGAAGCTCTGGGGCAAATAAAGAAAAAAAAAGCATTCTTGTCCCAAACCGTATGTTGGATCTTTTATTAGATACATCATGGCATGTTTTTAATTATTTTATAGTTTTGTATAATTTTAGAAAGATATTGGCGCTAATTTAAATTTGGTTTACTCCGAGATAGTGGACTGACACTTTGATTAAGAATCTTTCTTTCTTAAAGTCAAATTTTCTATTGTTTTAATAAAACTGGAACAGGTGCATCACTATTAGCGTTTTCAAGAAATTATTTTCAAAGCAAAAAAATATTTTAAAACAAACTACTTTCAACCATTACCTGACTATAAGAGTTTGACGATAACCTTTGCATTTAGTTTCATGAAAATCAAGTTCAACAGAAATAGGGCCAATGTCAAAAACAATTTATTTTGGAATTGCCATTTCCCTCTGAAATGCTATTCCAACTTTTAATTTTGTAATAATATTGATTAAGTATCCCCATAGGTTTACTTAGAATTAAGGAGAAAGGATAATGGATTAGTAATTCAGTGGCGTGAGATCATAATCCAGAAAAATGGAGTTCAAACCCCATCATGGCAACTTGGTCATTTGAATTCAGCATTCAAAAAAAAAACCCAAAATAAATTAAAAATCATTGAAGTTCTAATAATAACAGCTGTGTGTCAGGGACATCTGATGGAAAATGCCAGTGTTCCGGGGCAGGGTTAATATGTGGTGATAAATAGTGACTCATTTCCCTCAGTGCTAATCAGACAGCATATAATTTCAAACTGCTAGCAAACTATACTGCAGAATAAATGTTCTTTTAGGAAATGCATGGAGGAATCAAAACAAAATACAGTTGAAGTCAGTAGATCTATGACTGTAATGCAATACACAAAAGTTCTGGAGAAACTCAGAAGGTCACAAGCATCCATTGAACATTACAACACATTTCAGGGCATTCAGTTCATGATGTTCTGCCAACCTATATGTAGCTATCAAAAAAAAATTTTAACCTAAACCCTTCGACCTCATAACCCTCTTTTTTTCTTTCCTCCATATGCCTGTGTAAAAATCTCTTAAATGCCTCTATTGTTCCAGCCTCCACCACCATCAGTGGCAATGAACTGCAGGCACTTCAACTCTGTGTAAAAAAATTACCCTTAATGTCTCCCCTAAACTCTCCTTCTTTTACTTTGTACAGATGTCCTCTGGTGTTTGCTACACCTGCACTTGGAAAGAGGTGCTGGCTGTCTACCTTACCTAAACCTTTCTTTATCTTGTCGATTTCTATTAAGTCACCTCTCATCCTTCTTCGTTCCAAAGAGAAAAGAAAAAACCCTAACTCTACTAATCTTGCCTCATAAGACATATTTTCTGATCCAGGCAACATCCTGGTAAGTCTCCTCTGCACCCTCTCTAAAGATTCTGCATCCTTTCTGCAATGAGGTGATCAGAATTGAACACAATATTCTAAGTGTGGTCTCATCAGAGATTTATAGAGCTTCAACATTACTTCACGACTCCTAAACTCAATCCACCAATTAACGAATCCCAGCATACCATGGCTCTTCTTAACTATCCTACAAATCTGCATGGCAAACTTGAGAGATCTATGCATTTGGATCCCAGTATCCCTCTGTTCCTCCACACTATTAAATATTCTACCGTTAACCCTGTACTCAGCCTCTAGGTTTGAACTTCCAAAATGCATCACCTCACATTTATCTGAATTGAACTCCATCTGTCATTTTCCCACCTAACTCTGTATCCTGTCTAGATCCTGTTATAATATAAGACACATCCAACACCATCCACAACACCTCCAACATCTGTTTTATCCGCAAGCTTACTGACCCATCCCTTTACTTCTTCTGCCAGGTTATTTATGAAAATCACAAAAACGGTGGTCCCAGAACAGATCCCTGCAGAACTCCACTAATCACTCAAGTATGGGATATTGTTTACTCTTTACTTCCTATAGATGCTGGGTGACTTGTTGGGTTTCTTCAGCACATTTGTCTATTACAAAAAATAAGCAGATGCTGTAAATCTGAAATAAACATAGAAAATGCAAGAAACACTCAGCATGTCTGACAAGAAGATAACGGTTTCAGTCAGTATATTTATCAGAACACAAATAAAGGTGTAGATGAAGTCAGAACAGCCAAATAACAATGCAACAAGATGGGCTATTTAAAGGAAGAGGAAATGATCAAATACTTTGCAGTAGGAATGAAATGTCATGCAAATGGAAAAACCTAGACAATTACAAGTTCTAGGCTGCATTTAAATATAATTATCATGTTTTCCAATCAGTTTATCAGCGAGGCAACTTTCCTGCCAATATTTGACCATCCTTCAGATTTTGAGATAACTATAAATGCAGTTTCCATTGTAACCAGGGTTTAGCAGGCTGCTCCTGAATATTCTATGGTCTGATGGAAGGTGTAAGCAGAAGGAACGAAGTTCTATTCCCTGGAACCACACAGAAAGTTGTTTATTCCTAAAACTTAGCAAATGGGGCAGAGATGAATGAGAGACTATTTGGATGTGAGTGTTGTTTCAGCACCCTTTCAAGATCAAGGTCAAATTCAGAAAGAGACTAAATGATCTCACAAAAGCAGCCAGGGTGAGGTTATCTGTTTACCTCTTCACTTTTCTCAAAAACAGTTAATTTTCTTTCCACCAATCTTTCATGATTCAGGTACAGCAAGCGGTTAAAAAGGCAAATGGTATGTTGGCCTTCATATCAAGAGGGTTTGAGTATAAGAACAAGGATACCTTACTGCAGCTGTACAGGGCCTTGGTGAGACCACACCTGGAGTATTGTGTGCAGTTTTGGTCACCTTATCTAAGGAAGGATGTTCTTGCAATGGAGGGAGTGCAGAGGCGATTTACCAGGCTGATATCTGGAATGGCAGGAATGACTTATGAGGAAAGATTGCACAAATTGGGATTGTACTCCCTGGAGTTTGGAAGATTGAGAGGGGATCTCATAGAGACATATAAAATTCTGGCAGGACTGGACAGAATGGATGCAGATGGGATGTTTCCAATAATGGGAAAATCCAGAACCCAGGGCCATGGTTTGAGGATAATAGGCAAACCATTTAGGAACGAAATGAGGAGGAATTTCTTTACCCAGAGGATGGTGAATCTGTGGAATTCATTGCCACAGAGGGCAGTGGAGGCAGGTTCATTAAATATATTTAAGAGAGAATTAGATCTATTTCTTCAGTATAAGGGTATTAAAGGTTACGGAGAGAAGGTGGGGACGGGGTACTAAACTTTAAGATCAGCCATGATCTCGTTGAATGGCAGAGCAGGCTCGAAGGGTCGAATGACCTACTCCTGCTCCTATCTTCTATGTTTCTATGTTTCTATGTTATATTCCCTACCTTTCCTTCACTGCTTTTAACGTTTAAACACAAGCGTGCAAAGCATTTCTCATTCCAAAAACATTCCCGTTCCTGTGAAACAAAGTCAGCAGATGCTATGACTGCAGTAAATACACTAAAATACTGAAGAAACTCAGCTGAAGAGGGATGAAGGTGCAGGGGTAAACTGATGCATGTTCACCTAAGGCCGCTTGGCTGTTGGTCTATGCTCCTCCCCCCCCCCGCCCACCTCTACCTCCTCTTTTTTTTCTTGTTTATGCATATAATGTTTGGTTGTAATAAATACAACCAGGTTCATGTTGTGGTTGGTTCATCTAGTTTAGCTCATTTAAGTTCAGTGGCTTCTCCCCTCCAGACTGTAGAGGAATGGCTGCGTATGCATGGATGGGATCTCACATTGACTCACCAACTCCCATTGCTCGAATAATCATCAAACTTGGCAAAGGTAAGTGCTCATTTAATGTTCCATTTAATTCATCAGTGAAATTTGAAGATACATGGTGACCTTTTATGTTTTATTTTCATTTGATGTAAATGCTTTTAATGTGATTGAATCTATTCACTTTTCCAGATGAGATATGGCCTTACCTTTGCTTTTTCGATTCACAGTATGTATCAAAAGCTACAAAATATATGTAACCCTTAGGATAAGCTGCTCAGATTGTTTTTGGTTAGTTTTCTTTTTTTATATCTAATGTTTTTGATGGGTTTTTTTCTGTCTTCATCCAGTGCAGTGGAAGGAGCACCCAGTTTATACAGTTTGAAGTTTTATCTTGATATTCAGTATATACATACTTTATGAAATATTGTATTTTCAATTTTGTTCCCTTTTCTTCATTGTACTGAATTTATTATAAAAGCCAATAAAAAAAAAATAACAAAAAAAAGAAAGCCCACCAATGCTTTTACTTTCCATGAAGGCTAACAAAGTTCAAAATCCCACTCTACGTCTCTCTTGTTGCTTAACAATTTCTACTGGTGCACCATCGAAAGCAGACAAACAGGATGCATGGTTTCAGAGTTGCTCTGTCCAAGATTGAAAGAAGCTGAAAAGGTGGTGAATTCAGCTCAGATCATACAAGAGAGGGAGCCATCATACTGAAGAACACATTGAACTAAAGATACACTTGCTTTTCCCTCCTCCACTGGGAAAAATGTTCTGGAGTGAGAGATTGCACACCAGCAGAATTAAAGACAGTTTCTTCCCATAGCCATCAGGCTCATGAATGAACCACTCAATGTGCTCTCATGCTATCCTTGATATGTACTATCTTTTCTCTGCAATGCTATAGTATGAAATGTGACACTAAACATAAACTTGAAGGTGACTAATTTCTTCTATAATAGGCCACTGGTTAATATCAAGGTGAAATATTCTTGGACGATTCTTTGGAATGGAGAATGATTTTCTTCTGGAAATCCTTCCGTAAAATCTTAGAGAAATCTTATGAAATTCCAAGTGTAAAAATCTTAATGTGGGAGGCCGTGTCACACCAGCTTCCACACAGTTTTGATAAAGTTAGTACTACCAAGATAATTGGAGACAAGACTCTCCTGCACAGATTCAGCACACCCTTGTCCATAACATAGATGGACAATCACTGTACACACACACAATCTTGCCCATATCCTTTTAAAAAAAACTCCTTCTCTTGCATCCATCCTGACACCCGCAGCACCATAAATAAACCCACACTAATACTTCGTATACTTCCTGTATACTTAGTGATTCAGATTTATTGAAGTATACCATTTTCTTTACATGCTGGCCTTCACTACTGGTAGCAATAATACAAAAGAGAATGAGCAGAGAAAATTGGTTCAGGTTACTTTCCATCCCAATAATATATTTTGTTATTCTCTTTAATCTCAAAGAATTTCACAAGATGAATTACTTTTCAAATCTAACATGAAGAATTCCATCTATTTGCAATGATTTCCATTACTTAAAAACAAGTTCTCGATAACAGACAGTATAGAAATAATCAAAGAAAGAAAAAAGTTCTCTCAACATCATTAAAATGCTGTACCTAATTTGCTTTAAAATGTAAGGGAATGTAATGTTCCTGAGGATATATTAACTGAAATTAATTTTAATGGTATCTTGCTTATGGATTTATTTTCATTTCTTTCAATTGCACCAAATGCTTTTATTTTTATACCAGATAAACTGCTTGCCTCTTGAAAAGCTATGGGCTGATAATTAGCAAGAAACATTTATATTACAAAAGTGCCAGGTAAGAACCATTTCCATAGAGAAAATCTATCTGCCCTTGATATTTATTGGGTATTATCACCGTTCATCATCATCAATATTCCAGGAGTCACTGTTGACCTACTAGACCAGTCATAAAAATCTTGTGGCTACAAAAGCAGGTCTTTGGCAAGTGACTCATCTCTTCACATCCCATTTCTACCATCCTCAGAGCACAAATCTCTTGTGGGATAGAAAACTCCTCACTTTTCTACATGAGTTCAACTCTCATAGCTCTTAAACTCAAAATCAACCAGTTCAAAGTAGACCATGGGATTGGCATCCATCACCCAAAAATAAATAATCATTGTTTGGTATGGTTGGCATAACACCTTTACAGTGCCAGTGATTGGGACTGGGGTTCGAATCGCACGCTGTCTGTAAGGAGTTTGTACATTCTCCCCGTATCTGTGTTGGTTATCCCTGGGGGCTTTGAACCATACCGGGAGTGTAGGCTAATTGGGTGGCATGGACTTGTAGGCCTGTTACCGTGCTGTATCTCTAAATTCCCTTCTTCACCAACAGAGTCTTCACTATGTCCTGTCTACAAAATGTAGTGTGTTACAGGTTACTTTGACAGCACCTGTCAAACCCATGACTTCTATCTATTAAGAAGGAAAAGGACAGCAAATGCAGGGGAACATCCCACCCCTTACCCCCCAACCACCACAACCTGCAGTTTCCCCTCCAAGTCATACACCATCCTAACTTGAAAATAAATTTCTTGAACTTCATTATCACAGAGTCTGATTTCTAGAAATCTGTTGAACAGCACAATAGATATACCTTCTTCAGAAGGTATGTAATGGTTCAAGAAGGTAACTCACCTCTACTTTCCCAAGGGTACTTCAAAATAGGTAACATATTCTGGATTTTTCTGCATTTCCTGGATTCAAAAATTTGAAGTTAAGTATTTTTTTGTAGCAGCAATTCGTGCAGGGCACAATTCCTAGTTGTCAGATAATTGTATTGCATCTATTAGATTATGCTTCAGTAAACCAGTCAATGTCATTTGCATGATGGATAACAATGAAATACCAGGGCAGCAGAACTAGAAAATGAAATTAATGGGTGTGGATATCATTAGTAAGTGACATTTAGAAATGAGATTAAACAGAATTTTCATTATTTTGATATGCAAATATGATAATGAGAGCTAAATTTCTGCATTATTCCTGAACAAAGCTGTCCCTGTTTATTGTTTTGAAGTGGCACTAATTCATTGGGTTAATTGTTCCAATTTGAACTGTTTGGCGCTCAATGTTTGATCTGCTCTCAATGTTAATATTCCTCCAACAGCGAGTCACCTTTGAAATATGTTGGTATCCAGAATGTTCCAGAATTCCATTAATTCAGTACTAATTGTAATTTATTTCTGAAGATTTATTAAATCAAAGAATTCTACTCACAGTAATTGTGACTCCTATTGTAGTAAAAGCTGACTCTTAAGCATCTCGTCAACCTTGGTTTAGCTTTGATCGTTTTTTTGTTTCTTGCAAGTCTCCATTTAGTTAGCATTACAAAGTTCTCATAGCAAAATTTAAAAAAAGTCCTATTGGTTGTCTTGTCTTGAGAACTGAGCTTTCAATCACATCACACAGCAGGGGAAACTGTGCTGGGGCCTCGAGAGGAATGTCTAATTATGTTGCATTTGCATGATCCAGTAGCACTTATATCTACTGTGATGAAATGCTTTGAGATGTTGGTAATGGCCTGAATTAACTTGTACTTATAGCTTTGGAAATATTTTTTCCTCCACACTGTTTTGAAAGTTTGTATTGGATCGGATTCCACTACCCTGTCAGCAGTGGATTCTCGATCACAAATCAAAAAAAAAGCCTCCTCTTTTCCCAGGGGTGCAGTGCTGCTGGAGCCCTCAGGAGTGCTGCTTCAGCACCTCACATGGCCGCTCTGGCACCTCCCTGATGCCCTTTTTGGTAGCTCTGGCACTTAAAAAGATTAGCATTGCACCCCTGCCTTTTCCCAATTATTTTTAAATTAATCTACTTTGGTTATTGAACATCCAGCCGCAGAGGGCAGATCAAAACTTTCACGATCACTTATAATTCTGAAAATCTATTTCATATCTGGATTGTTTACCCTCGAGCGTCCTGACATTCCTGACAATCTGGATATTCTTTGTTGCTGGGCAAACAATCCAGCTTCTTTTGTTCCTCCATGTTATAGGCATGAAGTTTAAACCTGACGCAAAACCAACCTCACCAAAGCCAATCTGATCATAATTAGAGATATTCTCGGAACACTGTGCCATGATATTCGTGCCTAGTTACCTTGGCATTCACACTCCAAAACGCCACCTCAGGCCTGGGTGAAGTACTTTGCTCACAGTCCACGTCTGACAGTGGTGCAAAAGAAAATAAGAAGCCAATATCTGGGTCACAGTTTCCATCCATTCCCATCTGCATGGTTCTGAGGAAGAATACTTGATCCAAAAATATGAGCAGTTCCTCTTTCTGTGTATACTGCTTGACTGGTTGAGTTTTTTTCCTGTATTTGTGTTTCATTGCCATCTACTTCCTTGATGAGTGTCACACTCAACCACACCCAGAGGAAACCATTCAGTCAGAATCAGGATTTATTTAACGTCAAGAAAATTGTTGTATTTCCACAGCATTACAGATGCAAAATTGCTATAAATTATATATTCTTTTTAAAATTAGTGCAAGAGAAAGAGAGGCAGTGTCTGTGGTTCATTGTCTATTTAGAAATTTGATGGCAGAGGGGAAGAAGCTGTTTCTATACCATTGGGTGTTCGTCTTCAGGCTCCCGTACCTGCGACCTGAGTATGAAGGGCCTTGAGGATAAAGGCTGCTTTCGTGAGACACCACCCCTTGTAGATGTCCTTAATGGCGCTGGCCAAATTCACCACTCTCTGTAATGTTTTCCTGTCCTGTGCATTGGCACTCCACACCAGATAATGATGCAACTAGTCAGGATGCACCTGTAGAAATTTGCAAGTCACTGGTGTCATGCCAAATCTCCTCAAACTCTTCACGATGTATAGCCACTGACGAGCTTTCTTCGTGATTGCAACAAATGGAGACTCCAGGATAGATCTTCAGGGATGGTGACACCTAGAAATTTGAAGTTCTTAACTCTTTCTACAGCTGACCCCTCGATGAATACTGGTTTGTTTTCTCCTGATTTCTCCCCTGTGAAGTGTACAATTAGTTCCTTAGTTTTGCTAATGTTGAGTGGAAAGTTGTTGTTGTGACACCACAAAACTTCTATCTCACTCGTGTACCTTTCATCCTTGCTATTTGTGATTCCGCCAATGACTATAGTGTCGTGGCAAATTTGTAGATGGTATATGAATTGTGCCTAGCTATACAGTAATGGGTGTGGAGTGAGTTGAGGGCTAAACACGCATCCTTGAGGTGCGCTTGTGTTGATTGTCAGCAAGGAGGCATGGTTTCTGATTCATACTGACTGTGCTATTCTGATGAGGATATCCAGGATCCAGTGAGGTGCAGAGGCCCAGGTTTTGAAGCTTGCTGACCAATACTGAGGGTATGATGGTGTTGAACGCTGAGCTGTAGTAACTGAAAAGTAGCCTGACGTACATGTTGTTGTTGCCTAGGTGATCCAGGACTGAGTGGAGAGCCAGTGATATTGCATCTCCTGTACAGCAATTGTGGCAGTAGGTGAATAGCAGTGGTTCCAGATCTTTAACTTAGGTACAAGTTCATTCTGGCCATGACCAACATCTCAAAGCATTTCATCACAGTAAATATGAGTGCTACTGGGCTAATGAGACGGCGCACTCTGCTCTTTTTGGGGATCAGTATGATTGACGCCCTTTTAAAGCAGGTGGGAGCCCCCGACTGCAGCAATAAGAGATAGAAAATATCTGTTAAAACTCCAGCTAGTTGGTTAGCTTAGATTTTGAGTACCCTGCCAGGTATGTGATCAGAGCCCGACATGCCTGGTGTCATGAGGAGAACAAACAAACTCCTTACAGACAGTTCTGGATTTGAATCGAGGTCACTGGCACATGCGCTAACTGTGCCAATAGTAGAGAAGAAATGGGGAATGGGCTTAACAGAATTATACTGAGAGAAGGTATATTGGAGGCCAAATTGCCTCCTTTTCTATCAAATGAAAATTTTGTCCAAATGAGGAAAATATCCCAACAGTAACCTACCTTGTCCAGAAGGAGCCCGAGTAGGCCCAGCCATTTTCAGTGGTTGGAACTCAACAATACAACAATGGTGAAACAGAAATAATGCAACTTTTCAGAATAAGTTAAACAAATAGTTGCTTGGCATCTTACGGTTTTCGAATGCCTTCTACTAGAATGAAAACGTCCATTCTATGACTGATTCCACCTGGATTGAATTCGTCCATCGTTATTGAATGAAGATCTACTGGGACCAATGCCTGAAGAGGGCGCACAAAATCAGTGACCCGGTGCGGACTCGAAAGGCCAACATGGCCTGTTTCCGCTCCGTAAATGGTTATCTGGTTATGGTTATATAGGTCAGTGAAAGAAATCAGTATGAAGAGATATTGCTACAAGATACACAATATTCTAACAGTGGGTCATCCCCACAGGGACTGTTTGGGGCAAATAATCTATTATGATGTTATAATTTCTCTGTTAACCATCTTTCTTTCTGGTTTATCAGTGCCTACAATAGACTATGACTGTATTCATGCTGAAAATGGGTATAGTCATTTCAGAGGTCAGATAACAAATTAACCCGCTACAGCCTAAGTTATAATTAGACACCAGGAACATCATCACATTTATTCAGGTCATTGAGTGCAGCAATAAGTGCTTTGCATGACACATGTGAATGGATAAAATAAATAGGAAGAATGTGATGTATTTACATCATAAATGATCCATTGTATTTACTCCTGCAGCACTGTGCATACATTATTTACCTTGATTTAATGTTCAGTCAGCTGTAGCTTCAGGTATATTACTATGCCCTTTGTTTACTAATTAGTTTCTACTTTATTTTTATCACTGATGCAAATATTTCACATTTATTACCATAACACTAATGCTTACAATAAACTGAAAACATCTACACTTCCAAATTTCTTTAATATGCAAGCTCCAGTAGTATCCTAATGGCTCAAAAAAAGGGAGAGCCATGTGATTGTTTCACCATTGTCATAATTATGCAGACATGATGTCCTGAATTTATACTCAAGAATTTATTTAACCTCTGTGCAAAAGAAATGGTTTCATCTTGTTAAATTGTTTTACTGTTACTAATGAGTCATGTTTTGTTCTTAATTTATTAAAGTAGAGTGGTTTAAAATGTATTAATTAATCATACTAAAAGTCATTACAAATAACAAGAAAATGAATTGCATTTTTCATTTCTCAGTATTGATGAACTTCACAGAAAGATGCACTGATGGGATTAGAATGGAGAAGTGAAAGAAAAATCATGTGGAGCAGGACCACTTTCAGCCAATTGTCTTGTTTCAATGTGGAAAGAATTTTATAATATTTTGTAAATGTCTAACAAAGCATTTATGAGTTAAATTGACACATTGCATAAAGTTCTCTTCTTCCTGCTCTGTGGCCGCAGGAAGTGCTACACTTGCTCGCCCACCTCCTTCCTCACCAACATTCGGGGATCCAAACAGTCCTTCCAAATAAAGCAACACCCCCCCATCTCTTTGTTCCCATCCTTTTCTCTAGCTCTGTCTCTCTCTCCTTACCTTTCACTGTCCAGCTCTGCATTCATGGAGATACCTCTTGTAAGGTAAAACATCATGAGATGGGAATGTGTAAGGAGTTACCCTGTGCAGGGCTGTAACAAGATGTGAATGCATCCTTGTACTTACAAGATAAGAGAGACATTGATGGATTGAGAGGCAGGAAGCTAGCAGGGAAAGGATAGCAACAGTTTTAGTCATTGGACAAGTAATGATATGATGATGTTCTAAGCACGTATCCAAGGGTATAAAAATATCACCATTTTGCTGATAACGGCAGAATGCATTCTCCAACTAACATTGTTAGTTGCAAGTGTTACAATCCGGTAATAAAGAACAAAGAACCCTGATTTCGACTCAGTCTGGTGTTTGTCTCACTCATTCATGAACAAAGCAGACCTAACACTCTCTTCCCGTCAATTTTCATCTTTTATCTCCTGTCCTCTTATCTACATCCATTTATATCCTTTTGTCTGTTGGCCTGTGCTCCTTCCCCTGCTCGTTCTTCCCTTTTCCCTCAGCCCTTTTATTCAGGTGCCTACCTGTATTTTGATCATTCCTTGAAAAATGGGTCAGGCCCAAAAAGTTGGTTATATATCTTTACCTCCTTTGAATACTGCGAGACCTGCTGAGTTCCTCCAGCATTTTTGTGCATTTACTACAATCACAGCATCTGCAGCCTTTTGTGTTTCACTTGAATTTATTTTAAAGTGGTTAACTATTTATTTTTAAATGGATTTTAAGATGTTGATTCTCTCATTGATACATATTTACAAAACCAATACAAATCAATGTTATTAGATTTTTATTGGACATCTGGAGGCATTCTGAATTGGCTTGACAGTTGGCCAAGCTTGTGAGTGATGCCTTCAGTTGTCAAATACTCTTCCTGTGGTATTATGAGCAGGAACTAGTTCTGGCCCACTCACATAAAATCAATAACTCACACAACTATGATACATAAGAAGAAGGGATGTTGGTCATCACTGACAACATATTCCTGTAGAATAACCTCAAACTTATTCCTGTGGAAACACATTCCAGCCTAAAATTCAACAGGAAGATCAGAAACTTTAGAGGATGCGATGGAGAAAGAATTCTGAAGATAAAAGCCTAGATGTTGTTATTACTTGGGAAATTATTTGGTTCACACAACCATGGCAAATCATGAGACAGTTGGAGAACAACCTCCTGAACACTAAACTTTAAGTGGACATTAATTTAACAAGAAGTATCAAGATTTTCTGGCATTTTAATCACACTGGTGTTTTGAATAACGTATAGCAGTGTCCTGTCAAATAGGAGGACTAATTGCAGATGTACTCAGTTTTTTTGCTCATCAAGGGAGAACAAATAGCAAAGATTAATAAAGTGTTTAAAGCATGTAAGAAAAAAAGAGCATTAATGGATAGCAGTGGAATTATTAAACACCAGGCAGGAATAGAATGTAAACATAAATGTACATTGCAATATTTTACAATGCTCACTTATTGAACATTAGGTTTAATGTTCATAACTTATTTAAGAAATTCAAAGATTGTTGCATCATAAAGGCTGCAAATTCTGTCATCTCAAACTATTTTTATTAACATGAAGAATGTTCAAGGAAACCAAATAATACACATTTATTCATATACATAATATATACTGCATATATTCAAATGCATTAATTTTCTCAAAACTTCTCAGTATTTTGGTAATTATAGCCCTATTTATATTTTTCTTGACTCAATCTTGATGAATCTGTCCAATTACCATTGTTTTTGTACGCTCCTGTAATGGAATCCCATATAAATTTAGCTGAATGTCAATGAATGTGAGGGTTCCAAAAATAATTGTGAGCATTCTCTTTATCATTCATGTCAGTGACTGAACATCTCTCCTGTATTACTATGTACATTCTTGAATGGGCACCTTGTACAAATAATTTCTGTCAAAGCATGTGGCTACCTATTACACAAGTCCATAAATGGGGACTTCTTTTGTATCAAATAATGACGACGAACAAGAGGTTGCTTGACATCACTAATAGTATGAGAGTTTCTCGTCTGCATAATCCTTTTGCACCATAGTGGCTGCAATACCTATTTAAACTCCAGAGATAAAGTTATCAGAAATGTTCCCTCAGCACCAAAGGCAATGAATCAAACTCAAACATGCCTATATTCCCTGACAGGCAACGTTATTCATAATCCAAGTTCCATTATACTGAACAAAATTATTGCTGGACCATATGGCCATTTGCACATTTTTTAATATATAATTCTCAATACATGCTAGCCCCATTACAAAATTGTATTTTAGTGTATGCTTATTTGATTTGGTGCCTGCCACATTGACCACCGCCAGTGGGCTGATTTCGCCTCCAACCGTGCATCTTGGCGCCTCACAGTTCGGTGGGCAGCAACCTCCTTTGAAGAAGACCGCAGAGCCCACCTCACTGACAAAAGACAAAGGAGGAAAAACCCAACACCCAACCCCAACCCACCAATTTTCCCTTGCAACCGCTGCAACCGTGCCTGCCTGTCCCGCATCGGACTTGTCAGTCACCAACGAGCCTGCAGCAGACGTGGACATTACCCCTCCATAAATCTTTGTCCACGAAGCCAAACCAAAGAAAAGAAAAAGAAGATCATTTGATGTTTCATCATCATAATTTCACTGTCATATTTGAAGTGCTGCTATACCCTGTTTGAATAAATCTAACTATTTATTTTTATTCATGTTATCCAGGTGAATGAAAGCTATTAAATTAAAAACAGAACATAGATTCAAACATTCTGTTCCATAATATATTGGCAGCAACTTTATCAAATGATGCTACAGATTACTTTTACATTTTTAGGAATGCTACTAATATTTGTCAATTGTGATAAAACTGTGGATTTTGAAAGTAAATTCCAATCTCATAACTCCAGTTGGAATCAGACTTGTATGTCCAATTGGCCTCTTAGATCTTTCTAAAAGTATAATGAAATTTTGGTTCCTTATTTTATTCAACCCCCTTTTGTGATTACTCCTCAATTTATGGATAAGACGTAGTGAATCCTCAATCTACACCTGCAAGAAATGTTTCAGTTACTTCAATCCACTTTTGTCATACAGGTCCTTACCCCTTTATCTATGATTCTGAAACCTGAAAACGGAACTTTTTTTTTAACTGCATGTACAGTATATTTTAAGGTATTCTAGAGTGAGCAAGGAGAGAATGAGGCTTGGGCGGCAAATGGGGAGAGAGCGAGGGGAGAATGCAGCTCAGGCAGGTGAGCAGGGAGAGAGCAGCAGCGCGAGTTGGGCGGCTGACCAGTTAGAAAACGAGGATGGAACACAACCTGAACAACGTAGATGCTCAGCAGAGCCAAGGAGAGCTATCGGGGCCAGAGGGCAAAGGAACCTAAGTGCTGAGCCCCATGGCCTGGGAGGAAGGAGGAGAGAGGCAAGCCGGTGCTGAGGAGAAGATGGTGGCAGAGGGAGAAACCAAGGGGACACCGGGAAGCAGCTAAGCCCAAGCAACAGCAAGAGCCGGGCTCGAGGGAAGAGCAGGTGATGGGAAGCCCTCTGGCAACCGAGTCAGTGCAGAGGGACCTGATGATAGGCCGGAAAGAGGCAGACAAGGGCACGTCAGAGCCTGATGGGGTGAGCCTCTTTTTGTTTTAATCAGGGATTAATGGCCATCTTCATTATCCATAATCCCCCATGAGGCTGGAACCGCTCTGCATTTCCCAGAGCAGTTCCAGCTGCATAGAGGATTACTGGCAATGAAGATGGCCATTGCTTGTTGAGCTGGCTTCAATGCGACGTTGCTCTATAAAAAGGGCTTATGTTTTGCGCAAAACTGTTCCGCCACCATTTTAATTCCATAATCTGAAATAATCTGAACACCGAGGTGTCCAGTCCCAAGGAACTCAGATAAAACGGTAAGCACCTGTACAAGATTTCCCTAACTCAGTGAACATCCAATTAAACATTGAGGAAAACAAGGCCTGTGCAGCAAATACCACATTCTCCCTGTTCAACATTACTTTGGTGCATCAAAGTAGTATAAAAGTCATTGTTTATTATGCCTGATATTTACAAGGAATGCAATAAATATATCTGTAGTAAACTGCTATATTCCCGATGACCTTGCTCTGCCCCATTCTGTGACTTGTATAAAGCCTCTAACACCTTGACCCTTCCCCAGAAAGCCTGGGTCATGGCACAGGATGAGGTCCCTATCCATTGTGAATAACAGCCTGTAGATCAGTGATTCAGTCTCATTCTCTCGCATTATTTACTGCACATCATTATCAAAAGATTCAAAAGGGGATTAGTGGCATCTCCAAGTCTACATAATCCACAGAATCCTAAACCTATAACTTTTTAATGCACATGAAAGCATTTTATGTGATGATATTGGTATATCACTCCAGAAGGTTTCCGTTAGGAAGATACAATTTATGGCCTTTGTACTTGTTGCAAAGGAAATCATTCTGTTAATAAATGACTTAAGTTGTATATGGAAGAGATGCAGGAATGAGTGTCCTAAGATGTTCATCTGCATACAGTCAAATTCTGTGCTATTCCCTCCTTTATAAAAACAACAAATATATCATTCATTTCGCATTGATATGATATTATGTCACAATTTTTATCTAATTCTTTCAAATGGAAATAAAAAAAAGAAATTGGGCCATAGAATCATGGAATGTAATTAAGATAAAAACACAGAAATGCTGGAGGAACTCAGCAGGTCTCACAGCATCCGGAATAGGTAAAGTTCCAGAACCAATGTTTCAGGCCTGAGCCCTTCCTCAAGGTATGAGTAAAAAGCAGATAGGTGCCTGAACTTCAAGGCTGGGGAAGGAAGAATGGAGAGAGAATGGGCAGGGGGAGGAGTACTGACAAACAGACAAAAGGTGTACTTGGGACACAGGAGTGGAGAAAGATGAGAATTGACTGGAAGAGGGGGGTTGTTTTGGACTCTGTGGAAGCAGAGCTGAGGGAAAGGTGAAGGAGGAAAAGCAGAAGAATGATAGATGAAAGGAGACACAAGGCAAGATAGGAAGGGGGAGGTGGAAACTGGAGAAGTCAATATTAATGCCATCCATGCCCCAGCGGAATATGAGGTGTTGTTCCTCCAATTTGCAGATGGTGTCAGTCTGGACAGACCTGTCAGCAAGGGGATTGGGCGGGGAATTGAAATTAACTCCGACCTATTCAATACAAAAAAGCTATAACATTTATGATTGCATCTAATTGCCATGATTGTAATATCCAGACAGCACTAAATACTTCAGTGAATATACTAGAGTGAAATTTGTGAACGATTATTACCAATTGAAAGAAGGTGGCTGGTGTGCACCTATTAAAGGGGAAGTGTTCATCACTTCCAATCATGGCAACAGGTCATTGGAAAACCTGCTGGTAGCTATGATGGAAAGGAGCAAAGAACAGGCATCCTGATTTTTAGATGCAGATCATCTAGTCAGCATTATGTGTCAGGTGGGGAATAGCCAAAAGTGTCCAGGAGTCCTTATATTCCCAATAAAGTGGAAACAGGATATCACTTCTAAGGACAATGCTAGGAGTCAAGAAAATGATAGGAACCTGCAGTGCTGGAAAAAAAATGTTTAATGACATCACACATGTGGATCAGGTTCAATGCAAACAATATGAGAAGAAATTTGCTTCTGGAATTTCCTATCCAAGTGGAACATGGACTGTCAGTAGGTAAATATATATAAAAAAAGCTCAAGAAAGTTTTAGTGCAATACACAAAAGTGTCGGAGAAAGTCAGCAAGTTGTGCAGCCTCGACAGGAAATAAAGAGTAACCAATGTTTTGGTTACCCTATAGGAATGAGTAAAAAGCAGGCAAACACCTGAATAATTCACTATTTTTAGATATTTAAAGGAATAAAGGGATGTGGAGTTAATTTATGAAAGTAGCACAAAAGGTAAGTCAATCATGTTCTTATTGAAATGGCAGTGTGGACACAAAGGGCAGAATAACCTACGCCGTTTAGGTTATTTGTGAGGTGGGAGGTCTCAGTGACTGAATCATTCGAGGAAAGCAAACCTAATATTAATTTTTTTCCTTGACAAGGTACAGATAGAAGTGGTGCTCATAGTTCTGGAACATAGGTCCTCCCAGTCAGTGACCTTCTCCTTCCTCTGGGTTGCTCAGCCTGATACTCAGACTCTCCCTTTCGTGCGTTGCTGGAGACATAGCAAGAGTACAACCATGCAGATGAAATGGGTCCCCTGCATTGTCAGCCCTCTATCACCTTTTGGAAAAATTCTAAAATAATATTTCCCCAGAGCCAACTCCTCAGTCACTCGGCACGTGTCATTTTATGGAAGTCTTTAAGTAGTGCTGAGGAGCTGCAGATGGAGTCAAGGAGAAGTGATGGGATTCCTACTGTTGAACAATAGATCGTCCAAAGATTTTTTTTCTTCTTCTAACTGTAATTGTAAATAATTATCTACCCATCCTTGTATAGTTATCATCTTACATATTGTGGGAAGTTAATGTTTATTGTTATAGTTGGTATATCTTATGTACCTGTTTGGCTTCAGCAACTAAGAATTGAGGTGCATCTGTACATTGTACTTATGTATATGACAATAAACTTTCATTACGCTCTAAAAGATTGGTGCTTTTACGCCTGAATTTGCATCCACTTTTATTTGATTCAAAATAATTATTGAAGCATTTTATTTTTGCATTGGCTGAGTCATCGCTTGGCAAGGCTTGATGATTGACTGGTTGCCTTCTGTATTTCCATTACCCGCGCAGCGCACGTGCTACTCAATTATTTGACCAACAATAATAATGTTGCAAAACACATACCCCAAATGGCTCAGTCGGACATCATTGCTTATGTATCTTTGCTACATAAACAATACTACATCTTGTGTAGACGACAATCACAATGACCTGCTGTTTTTCTTGAAAGTACAAAGCAGCCTCAACCTTAAGCAAGTCTTGGTGGGTTTCTGTATGCTTTGCACATCCTCCGGCTTCGAGGAACCTAGATACGAAACTGGCTTCCTCCTACAGTACTGATGCATCTTGACACTGGCTGTCAATGGATTTATGTACAAATCCACTTCTTGTGAACACAAATGGATTATATTTGCTCTAGCTGACATCTATATTTTGATCTTACCTAAAGGAAATACTAGAAAAATAACCGAAGATATTTTCAGTGCACATTGTTTGCTGACAGAGAACTCCTACAGGCAATCAAATTCCAAATTTAACATGTTTGAAAAAAAAACATACATTTAATGGCTGCTGGCAATTAACAAATATGAAATAGTAGAAAGATGATCTTTAAAAACATGAAGTTTTCTGGCCTCTTTCAACATCTGTAAATCATTTATGTGAGGACTAGATGCAGACAGAAACCAAAAGAATGCAAGAAATTATTGATGAAAGAATCCTGTAAAATAGTCAGAAACAAACTGATGGAATTCTTACAGTGTGATCCCATGTAACTCCACAGTTCTGGAGCTCTAAGTACCTAGGGCCAGACTGTCAACAACTCAGAACAAAAGTGAGTCTTGCATTGATCTGCATCAACGAAGAATTTCAGATTGCACCAATTTGTTAGATGACACATTTAACAGGCCATGTTGTGGGAGTGAAGCTAGAAAAAGGCACGAGTCTGTCAAAAATGTTGATAATTATTGTAAGCAAGAATGAAACGCACTAAAACACTTAATTTTAATTTTCATAAATTGTTCACTAGGTCAGACATATTTAATGGGTCATATTGTGTGTGTTGAAGTCTTGTTGTTCCCCACTCATTGTCCTGGTTTCCTCCAGGATACCCCTCTTCCCCCACATCTAATATTTGAAGTCTGGATAGATAACTCCCTCCCAAACCTAATTCAACATCCTCATGCTTAGAGGTTTTATTTCTCTTAACAATGAACACCATCTGAACTTTCCCAGCAGTGATAATTTTAAAGGACAGGCTGTGTTAAAACTAGTTCTGCAGGAGTAATCAAATGACATTTCCAGGTTTGTACCATTGAGGTGTTCCGATCTAACCTGCCTAAAATGTTTTGGTGCAGATTTTTTAATGTGTTCAATTTACGGGTACACAAAAGGACGCAAAATTCTGGAGGAACTCATCCAGCAGCATCCGTGGAGGCAAAAGAATAGTTAACATTTAAGGATGTGACCCTACATCCACTGTTCAAAGTAGAACTTGATGTGTACCACTTTGCAAATAGTGGTATAGAGGCATGAACACCTCTGAGCAGAAAGCCCTGCAAAGGGTGATGGACAAAGCCCAGTACAACTCATGCAAAACTCTCCCACCATTAATAAAATCGACATGGAACTCCACTGAAGAGCAGTAGCAATCATTAAGGATCCACAACACCCAGGACATGCACTGTTCTTGCTGCTGCCATCAGGAAAGAGGTCTAGGTGCCAAAGGCTCGCACCACCAGATTCAGGAACAGTTGCTACCATCAGACTCTGAGATGACAAATTCATTTTTATTATTGAATATTTATTTTCTGTATTGAACAGTTTGTTGGCACTTCCTTTTGTTTACATTCCTCTCTTTTGTGCATGTACCTTTCCTTGAGGACAGTTGTTTTTGCACTACTGGTAGTAGAAATTCAGCCTGGCCCACAGGAAAAGGAATCTCAGGATTGTGTGTGATGTCATGTGTATATACAGGTGCTCCCTACTAACGATAGTGCAACATGATCTTTTGAAGTTACAATGGTTCAAATCCATACTTTCAATTTCAAATTCCGATCTGTTCCCGTGCTTGCGATATGGAGTATTTCACTCTCTTGCGATGCTGGGCGATGGCAGCATCACGAGAGAATATCATACTCTCTGATGTCGACTCCACCACACTCGCAGTCCCTGCCTGTTAAACCATCAACAAGTATCAATGCCCAAGTGCCTTCAACAAGTGTTGATGCCGCAGTGCCTTCAACAAGCTGCTCTCGAGCAACATCAGAAGAGAAATTGATGACCCTGTCGTTTTTGCATCCCCACCAACTACCAATTAATTTTAGTTCAATGCTTCAAATATTCTTCATGCCCAGTGTGCTTTCTGCTGTGTACATTAATGGTTTTTTTTTTTCAGTGTGGAATAAAAGTATTCAAAATTTAATTATAAAAATGTTAGGTGCTGTATACTTTTTCGACTTACGATGGGTTTGCCAGAATGTAACCCCATCGTAAGTTGAGGAGCACCTGAACTCTGACAATAACTCTGAATGTATAAAGAATGGAGAGAACAAGAGGAGCTGGAATTAAGTTTAGAAATAACATGAGGGGGGATCTTCTTCACTCAGAGAGTGGTGGCTGTATAGAATGAGTTTCCAGGAGAAGTAGTGGCGGCAGGGTCAATTTTGTCATTTAAGGAAAAATTGGATAGGTATTGGATGGGAGGGGAATGGAGGGTTATGGCAAAGTGCAAGAAGGTGGGACTAGATGAGAGTACTTAGTGTGGTGTGGACTAGAAGGGCCAAAATGTCGTGTTTCCATACTGTAATTGTTATATGGTTATATGTTATAACACCACTTCTTTATACATACATTGTATTTTATGTAACTGGAAATCTCCAGAAAGAAAGAATTTCATGGCATTTCCATATTGTGCTCCTGCATATAACTATAAACTCCCATTCATTCAAATAATCCGCTAGGCAAGGAGAAAGATGTCTTGTTTAGTGCTATGCAGAAACCAGACGATAACCTTGAATTGAAGTTATAAGTTTTGGTCAAGGAGGGTGCAGCATGGCAAGACAATAAAAAAGTATGTGGCTTCATTAAAGAATTGTCATAGAGTTATAATTTTAATTTTTTTTAAGCTTGTGCCTTACATGATACATTTGTGTGAACACTGATAAACAAATTCAGAAAAGTGTATATTGCCAGATATTCAAACTTGTATGTAAATTTGCTGTGTATGTGGAAATGGCAAGAGAAAATTATCCACCACAAAAGCTGCTTAGATTTAATTCATGATCAGATATCCAAAGCAATGTCAAAGCCTATTCAATTAAGTCTAAAGCATAACAATGAGACCTGTTCAGTCAGTCAATTTCATTGTAATGGGGATTAATAATCACAAATTTTGTCAATTAAGAATAGCATAAGTTTCAGTTGTCAAAATAAAGTTCACTTTTCAATAGCATGCAGATGTAAATTCCAATAAATAAAATAATTTTCAGTGGCCATTTGAAACTATAAGAGGATTTGTTTGGATGTTCCTTCAGACAACAGGAGCTGAGATTGGGCCTTAATACCACAGCACTAATGGCACAAACAGAGAACCTTTCAAATAAAAGTATTAATTAACAATCAGTGTATTGGCATGTGAATTGATACTGCCACAGACTGATTCATTGAGTCAAGATGCTTATTCTAACAAGTTCAGCTGGATACTGTTAATGAAAAGCATCACTGAGTCTACTTGTGTGAGATTTTACAAACTTCATAGCAAATGACATGCAGAGTGAAATGCTACAGTGGGTAGAGCTATCCATCATCATACCAATCGATGAACTGAAGCCAACATTTCAAGGCTTGGTTGAAACAGCCCAAGATAGAATGTTTTCAGCATGGACACCTGAAAATCACACCTTGACTCTGTTGGAAGTGTACAACGATGTATTTGATATCAATTTTTCTGGCATCATAAGGTACAATATATGCATTCACACCAGGCTAGATGCAAACAAATCTATTGCAACAACCACAGATGGAACTAAAGAACCAATCTGAGAAAGAAATTGATAGGTTGGAATAACATGTGGTACTGTAGTGTATTGTGAGAGAGCAGTTGTACAGACTGGATACACAGGCTGCTAGCTCGGGTATCACAACAGAATATTTATTTAAACTTCATGCGCTCATTAGGCTGCCAGTCGGACTGCGCGTACATCCCGCGGCTTGCGTCATGCTGGTCCGAACTGGAAGAGATGGATGTGATCCGGCATCTTTGCGTGACTGCCCCCGGTGACCACGCGCAACAAGTTGGGCCAGTTCATCACGGCATACTTGTGCGTCGCAACAGGCCTTGTGAGTTTGCGCCTTAACTACAAAGCAACACTAAATTAATATACATCACAATGTTTACTCCTTCCTTTTCTTTTTCAATCTTTTTATTGGTTTTTGAGAAAATATCAAATACATATATGATATAAAGTTCCAGTAAAAGTAAATTAAAATTATAAACAGTAAACATCAGTGAACAAGATGCATATGATCCATGTTGTCGATTAAAAAAATGGGGAAAAAAAGAAAAATAAACCTTTAACTTAAGTAATTTCTAACCCCCAACCTATTATCTGAATGATTACAATCAGAGCCAGGCAGTAATGACTAATTTCAATAATAATAGTTCAAAAAATAGAGAAAAAAGGTTTGGACAAAGGGAGGGATATAACCAAAACACATGATATAAAGTGCTTTCCTGCATTGCACACTTATCACATTTAGAGGATAGAATGGGGTAAAATTTAGTTACTTAAACTTTGGAATAGTAGGCCCTATGGACTTACTTTAAATAGTAATAAGGAACGTCTGGTAAAAAGAGTGTTCACTCCATCCTTGCAAGATTGCAGGTAGTGTTAGCAGAAGGAAAACATACAAAAATTGAAACCCTCCCATGCCTTTATATAACCAAATCTTACAAAAGATTGCAGAGGATTTTAAGCCACAAGGAAATAATAATGTTCAAAATGTTGCCATTTTGTATTCACGTGGAACGTTGGAGGAATGAGCATGACAGCATTATTGCTCCTGTCCAGAAGCTGTAAAAAATCTACAACTACCTCAATATAGGAACCAAGCAAAATGTACTCCAATGCAGCCCAGTGTACATCTCGATCATTATAGTCAATGAACCATAAACTGGTCTTGGCTGTTCACACCAGATGTGTTTTCATGGACATAAGCATTGTTTTAAGAATTATGTTTTTTGGTCAGTCCTAGATGGAGAAACAAAGACTGACATAGCTCCGATCAATGGCCTCACAATTCAATAATATCACCATGCAGCCTCACTGAAATGAAAATAAAGGAGTTACACAGGAAGTGCAGAGAGGACCATGTGTTCACATGAACAGGATGAACAATGTAATCAAAATGTGATCGGTTTCATTGTTGGGGTCAATGATGAGGAGAGGGAATACTCTTAACATTTCATGAAAATTGTAGCTTGTGTTAATGATGAAATTTTCCATGAATATGTGATTGCTGCAATCTGAGATCTATTTTCTGTTGCATTCAGGGCCAGCTTCTTCAAGGGAACTTTGAGCATGTATTGACATTTGAAACTCTGAAATATTTAAACTAATCTGCAGCTAAATGTTGTCTTTGAAACATGTTTTTATATGTCTTGATGGACAATCTGAAAGGGCGGGGATTGAGTGTAATTATTCCCATTGATTCAACTAATCTCTTATCGTGAATTCGTCTTAATTGAGTAAAAATTGGGATGAATTAATCACGTAAAGCAAGGTTTGCCTGTACTACTCTGAAGAAGAATGAAGATATTTATCCCCAAGTTCATATCAATATTAGCATTTGTTTGTGGAAGTTTGTTGAGTTCAAATTAGCACGTGAGCTAAATAAAGTGCCTTGGAATTCCCGAAATGGAAACCTAATGTAATATTTTTTTTTTCTCCTTAACTTCAGAGGAGTTGAAACTCCTGAAGCAAAATGTTAGAACAGAGATTTGGTGAAGCTTCCATCACAGGGTGACAAAAGACAAGAAATTACTGTTTATATCAAATCCCTCTTACTGACATTGTCACGAAGGCATCAACTCATTTATTTTTTTTTAAAATAAAAGCTATGATCTGCTTGCCAAATGAAGAATGGCATTCTCATGTGATATATGTCACTCTGCTTTTATCACCCAAGGGAAATATTGACCTACATGAAATGGGTGAATTTGGGTTGCATGGACTTCTGGGCTGGAAGGACTTGTTACCCTGTTGTGTCTCTAAATTAAAATTTAAACATACCACAACCATTAGACAAATGTGAAAATAAAAGCATTGCATTGACATACATGATATGACTATATTACTGTTATTGGGAATATTGGTCTATCAGCCTCAAATTTGAAAGTTTTATCAGCTTGCATCTTTCTATTGATGTTAATTCATTAACTGTGGTGCAGACTATTGCCAGGCTATTTCTGCGGTAGAAATCGTTACTAAATTTGTGCATGTTTGCAGAGAAATGAAATTTACTGTTAATAGGTATCAACTAGAACTGGGTTGAACCATAACAATTCGTGCAGCATGGTTGGCGTAGCGGTTAGTACAATGGTATAGGGTTCAAATCAAAGTAACTTAAAAGGATTTTTATTTACAAAAAAATATGTAAATACATTTTTGCAATTCATTCATATACATCAATAACTCCAGTAAAACACTCCACAGGAGTTTAACAAGTACTAAGGGAACAAAAATGGCATCAGAATAGGTGACCAATAGTTTGGCCAAAGAGCTCATTTTATGGGAGTGTAGAGCTCGTCGAAAGAATCAAAGACTTGTTGATCCAAACCAAGGCTTTGATTCTTTCGACGAGCTCTACAATTTTATTAGCAAAAGACCAGGAGCTCTTCACAGGTGGCCGACCAGTCTGGAATTATCCGACCTGGCTAGGGACACAACCCTTTAAGACCCAGACAGTAGGCGTGGCTAAGCTCTCAGCCAATCGCTGTAAGCACAGTCTAGATACTGTAACTCTATACATTGGTGATAGATCTGTACTATCACAGGGAGAAAAAGGGAAAATAGGCTTATAAGAGAGATCACAGAACTTAGGGCCTGGACATCTAAATATATGGATGCCATTGATGGGATGAGAGAATCTGGATGTGCAAGAGGTTTGAGAGATGGGAAGGAATGTGGACTTGGACAGACAGATCAGTATCAAAATAAACAGATGGGTGGCGACAGCGTGGCAATGGCTTACAACTTTGTTATACAACTCCTGCACATGTCAAATCCTTCCAGGAAATAGACAGATCATTAAAACCACTTCCTAAAGAGGTTGAGGAGGGCAAGGCAATCGGCTCCCATCTTTGCAACAGCACAGTTGAGAGTGCCTGTCTGAGGAAATGGTAGCTGCAAAGCGTCAGACCGGGTCAATACAGAGAATCGTTAAAATAGTTGAGAAGATTATTGGCATCTCCTGCCCCTCTATGGTCAACATTCACCTGAGGCATTGCTTAAATAGGGCTCAAAGAATTAGTGAGACTACCTACTATCCATCACACAGCATCTTTGACCTACTGTCATCAGGATGGAGGTACAAGAGTATCAAAATTAGGACTGCCACCTGGGAAAGAGCTTCTTCCTGCAGGCTGTGAGATTGATGAATGGAGTCTCTTATAAATGAAATGAGTAAACCATTGTAAATATTTCTTCATATTTTATATAATATTTGATATATAGGATTAATATGTATTATATATTGTGCATGTAAGGGTGTGCATTGTGGTCTGGAGAAACGCTGTTTTGTCTGGTTGTATAGTTAGTCAGATGACAATAAATGAACTTAGATCCATCTCAACTATAGATGTGACCTGCCAGTAATAATACAATCTCAATCAAAATGTTTGTATGTTCCCTCACCAATGATTTCTTAAAAATGCATCCACATTAAATAACTACTTTACAAAAGGTTTTTTTTCTTTTACATTCCAAATTATGGAAAACACTCTTGAAACATTCACTCTATAATTTAACCAACAACTTTCTACCATATTTGTGGGCAAGATTTAAAAAAAACACTCATCACAAAAAGATAAAAACAAGTGCCCTTGTGGTATTAGATTGCTCCTCAGTATGCATCATATTGGAGTACAGCCTTTCACTAATAAAGCCTCTTATTAATTTTTTAAAACCTGAGTACTATGCTTTCCAGCACCGTAGTTGAGCTTTGACAGCAGGATTCTGTTCTGAACTCATGATTATTCACAAGCCTTCCCACTAATGATTGCTTTAGGTAAGAATCATAACACATTCTCAGCTAAAGTAACTAAATTCAGTACACACAGCAGAATCTTCTTTCGGATTTGCTGGTTTTATTTGATGTATCATGATTATTCTCTCTGAAAGTTGGCAAGTTGAACAGAAGTATAAATACTCTCTCCTTAGAATGTAGCAATAATGATGGAGGAAGAAATAACTTCAGCTATACATTTTAAGAAAGTAGATTCCACTCCAAGGCCTAAAAATCGGAAATACCACTGATGCACCACGCATATTATGATATTTGATTTCCAAATAAAAACCTCAAAATTATAAAGCTGTCAGAGGATCTTAAATTTTTGAAACCAATCAATTATGACCTTCCAAGAGGACAAAATAGATCATGTTTATACTTTGTACCTCTATCAAAAGTTTGCAGTTTTCATTGTCTTCAGGAAGAAAACTTTTACCAAACACAAGTGATCTGTGAGGGGAATATGACGGATGCTAGAATTTTAATTATTTAGTTCTTTCAAGAAAACTAAATTGTATCTTGACATTATTAAAGTTGTTTGTATAGACTTACATCACTGATTATATTCACCTGATGGTTGCTAAATATTTTTCACCACCTGAAGCTATGCTGCACTTACAAATTATGTGCTACGAATATTCATATGTCAAAGTTTGATATTCCTATCACGTTTACAATGGCCAATATATTCTGACTCTACATTTTTGGTTTTTTTAAACCTTGCTTAGCAATCAAATATTGTCATCATCAACTGGCAATGAAAAACAGCAGAATGGACTCCCCCCATTTATTCTTTCCTTCTTGTTATTCCACCATCAGGTCTGTGAGCCCTCGATGCAGAAATAAAATGTTTTTGTTCCTTGTGCATTCTCTTTATTGTGTAACCACATAATGTTGCTAGCCCATGGAATGTCCATGAATAGACAAACTAAGCATCTGCAGGAGGGGAAAAAAAATCTAAAAATACAGACGAAAATAAGTAAAAGTTGGTAATTATAATGTTACCCTTTCATACCTCCAAAGAACAATGACAGCCAACCAGGCAGGCTGGTTAAAAGAGGTTTTACTATTATATTGAATTAGCGGAGTTAATTTGTTATCTTGTTCACCTCACAGTTGGGCTGTCACACCTCCAGCACTAACATCTGCAAATAATTACTTGGTTACTAACCATATTTATTATTGTGTCCAAGTGGGTTCAACTGAAGGTCAACTAATGTGATGAAGCTTTAAATGAAATGTCCTTTTAACCTCTAGAACACTTTGATTGAGAAAATATATGATTAGCACTGATACTTACCAATTGTAGAAACTAACAAGATTTTGTTAAATGAATCAATCTTAAAACTCACAAGTTACTTCCTCCCATCCTACCCCACACCTTCTTCCCCACCCCACCTACCCCCACCTCCTTCCCTCCCCACCCACGCCCCACCACCTCCTTCCCTCCCCACCCACGCCCCACCACCTCCTTCCCTCCCCACCCACGCCCCACCACCTCCTTCCCTCCCCACCCACGCCCCACCACCTCCTTCCCTCCCCACCCACGCCCCACCACCTCCTTCCCTCCCCACCCACGCCCCACCACCTCCTTCCCTCCCCACCCACGCCCCACCACCTCCTTCCCTCCCCACCCACGCCCCACCACCTCCTTCCCTCCCGACCTTCTTACCCTCCCCATGATTGATGATTAATTAGAAAATATGAAATGATAAATGTTTCCTGATTGAGTTATAGTTCCATCATATACCAGTGAATTTTCATTATTCAATTGCAACCACATGTCTATTATTATCTTTTAATGATTACATTTTTGGTTATTTAAATTTTAATTTATTTTAATGCAGGCTATAAAAAGAATCAGGCATGATTTGCCAATTTTTCATTAAATAATGCCTCTGCTTTGTTGGAAAGTCTCAGGAATTTTGAACATTCCCCCATGCAAGACTGTGATAAATGCAAGGTATAATCTTAGCTCTAATTATCAACTTGATTGAACTCCTGGTGATGAAGCTAAAATTACTTTTTCACCCTTAAGGTCTCAATGCAATTATAAAATGTATATGTTTTATATTGGGGGGGGGGGCTGTATTAGAGAATAAAACAGCTTATTCCAATTCAAAACCATTTGTTGAGTGTGGGGGAAGAATGTGGGAGTTGCATTCCAGTTAGTGTAGGTTTGCCACTATACAGCAACACAAAACCTAAACAAAAACATATGCATGTAATAAGTTAACAGATTCATTGGATCACAGAAAATGAGTGAACCACTTTCTGTGATCCAATGACTGAAAGAATGTTTAAATTGTGCAGAGATAGCATAAACTAAAAAAGTGAGGAACTAAGCTGAGAAAATAAAGTAGCAATGCAATCCTTGTATCCAGAGTTCAATATTCTGTACATTACATTACATTCAATTTGGTTGTAGAAACTAACAAGATTTTGTTAAATGAATCAATCTTAAAACTCACAAATTACTTCCTCCCATCCTGCCCCACCTTCTTACCCTCCCCACCCACCCCACACCTTCTTCCCACCCCACCTACCCCCACCATCTTCCCTCCCCACCCACGCCCCAGGTTTCAACACAAATTCACAGCAAGTAATTGCGTAGTTTTAATTTAACTTCACCCATTCTCTCCATTGTGACAAAGAAGATCTCTAATACAGAGGCAGACACTTCAATTATGCTTCAATAATTCCCCAGCATCTTTTATCTCCATTTATCCTCCTACAACAGGCAGACATCCCACAGGCAGAGCAAGATCTGAACATAACTGGGCTTTAGGCATTAAATCCTAAGCCATTGTCCCTAAAGCAGCACCTGCCAGCTCATCAGTTCTGAAACAATTCTCAACTAAAACAGATGCAAATTTATCCATCTCAGTTGACTCCATTCAGTGAATTTGTCACTGTTACTAATTTGACAAAGTTAGAATTTACATTCAAGGAAGTAGCCTTGAAATGGTTGCCTAGTCTTGTCCTAGAAAGGTGTGGCAGGACAAGAAATTAATCACTAAAGCTGATAGAGGAATACAATACAGAGGTAAAATGAAAGGAAACTAAGCCGAGAATAGGTGAAAAGCAAATAAAGCAGATTATGAGGAAGAATTAGATCATGGAAATTATGAGGGAAATAGTGTTCAAATAAAGAACTGAAATCATGCATCAAAAATCACATTAATGATGTAGTTTTCAAAATGTCTTACATATTCCACTTACTGCAATAAAATAACAATTTATTATAACAAATCATAGAAATACAAATAGATTTTTTATCTTTGAAAGGTTCATCACCTCCATTTTATTAATTAGAATACTTTAATGTAATTCTAAAATTGACTGGGCACAAATCAACACAATATGTTTAGACAGGGCACAGGTATCAGAGAAAAAAAAGCAGCTCCTAATTTAATTTGCCATATGCATACACCTACAGAAAATACCATATATGCTAGCGTACAAGATGAGATGAAACTTAAAAATGTCACCCCAAAATCAGGGATAATCTTGTACGCCAGGTATAAAGACCAAACCTTGATGGTGACGTTTCAGTGCTTCCCTGAGACATATGTACAATGTGAACCTTGACAGTGAAGTTTCAACACTCCCCTGTGGGGTCCGTCCACCTGGTCTGATTGCTGTTGGTCCTGTTAAAGGAGCCCAAGATGGTTATTTTCAAATATGCTAATAAAATTTAAACCTTTACTGGGCAATTTGGTTTTAAAATATTGTGACAGCATCATTCCACTGGTCATTGGTAAGTGCCAGACTTGAGGTAATTTTATATTACAATTCTAGCTCAAAACCTACATTGTAATTGGAAATTCTGGGGTCGTCTTATACACTAGCATATACAATATTTATTTTTAATTCAAAGATAATTACATATTCTTTTTATCATTATTATGAAAAAAAACTGTAAAATGATAATAATGTTGAATTAGTCAATTGATACATTGCACTGAATTATTTTTCTCCATTGACACTTTATTGATTTTATAGTTGGATTAAAAATATAAGAACATTTTTTTTGATGTTTCTTCATCTGAACATAGAGATGAAACATCTACTTAAAGGCTGCATGCTTCACTCATGACTCCATGATCTCAATCTGATATTCTTAGAGATATCTAGTGACCTGTCATGTGTTTTCAGAATGTTTTACTTCAGTAAACTGCTTGAATTGATACACCACAATGAGACATTAATGGCAGACTTCAAATTTTCAGAGACTATGTTTCACTATTTATCGAAAATTCATCAGTTTAGTCTAATGATTTTGAGTGTTATTTAATGAAATCGCAAAAGTCAATCACCTATCAGTCAACTTAAACAGTGTAAATATAACTTTAATCTCTCAGAGAAACCTGGCCCTATTATGAGAACAATGCTTCAGTCAAATAAATAAATATTTTACTACACAATTCACTTTAGGTCAACTTTACTGATACCTATTTTAATTATGTCAGTTAATGCAGTGTTTTCATGAGGCCCTCTCATGTGTCCCAAGGAATATGAAAGGTTGGCATTTCATTGATCAGGTGATTTTATTAATATAATTAGCACACTGATAAATCAGGGTTTTGGATCTTATTAATGCACTCTGCCAATGGGTTTAGAGGATTCTGAGGAAACACAGGAGCCAGTTATTCTTGTGGATGTTAGATCAGGGCTTTGGGTCAATCATGTCATCGGATCAAGCTGCACTAAGGGCCTGACTTGCTGATCAAACTTGCCTTCCCATCCAAACTTACAAAACAGATGTCAGATGTACATGCATCAAATCAGGGGAAAATCTTGATATTCTGCATTTGGCCAGTCGTAGACCTCCTGAGGAGCAGCATGGAGTAACGAGGAAACAGTTCCTTCAGCCCAACTTGTCCATGCTGAGCAAGCAATTCATTTCCCTGTGTTTGGTTCACATCCCTCCAAACCATTCCTATCCGTGTACCTGTTACAAACATAAATGTTACAATCATCCCTGTTGCTTGCATTTTATCTGGCTGCAGGTTTCATACACCAACCACCTTCTGTGTAAAGAAAAGTCCCCTCAAGTCTCTTTTCCCTCTCATGCTCAAGCTTTAGATATAGTGACTCAAAAAAAGTGCAGGGATTGGAGATCTGAAATACAAACACAAAATGCTGCAAACACTTAGACAGCATCATTGGAAAGGGTTCTGATGAAGGGTCTTCAACCAGAATGTTTAATTAAGTTAATGAGAAAAAAATGAGAAAATTATATCTTTTTTATCTATGCCCCCTCATAATTTTATAAATGTCTATAAAGGTTCTCCCTCCTCCCTTCACTTTAGTTTTCTGTGTTTAGGGAGAAAAACCCCAGCCTATTCAGACTCTCAGTCCCAGCAACAATCTCATCAAGATCCAACCTAAAGCTCCTTCAAACCAGCTTTAAGTTAAGCTAACCTGATGAGAGACTCTGTTATCTGGCAGTCTTAAGAATTATTACTCAAAATTATCATAATTTCCACACAATAAAAACAAAAGGTCATCAGGTCACATTGCACCCACAAAAAGAGAGACTTAATTAACATTCTGGTTGAAGACCCAATGATGCTGTCTAAGTGTTGGCTGCATTTTCTGTTTGTATTTCAGATCTCCAAACCCTGTAGTTTTTTTTTATTTCCAATTATGTTTTACATTTCAAGTGCAATAACATCATGTATCAGAAATTTGGAATATCTATTATGTAATTCACAGTGGCAGCATTTATAAAAAGCAAAATAACCAACAGTGTGTTCTATCACAAAGAAATGTCTTGCTGGACTTTGAATCAAAATAATTATGTGCAGTGGTTCATTTTTATTTACAACACTTCAATATTAAAGCTGTAATTTGAACATGATTGCATTTAGTAGTTGACACATTTCATGGACACGCAGATACTTGCTGTGATGAATGGTACAGACAGAATAGAATGTCCTTCCTACCTGTGCCAGCTCAATGAAAAAAAACTAGGATGTTCACTTTTCTGTTTGCTCCTCTATGCATCTAGAAGTTTTCTATTTAACACAAGCTATTTTCTGAAAATGAAGTACCTCACATGTGTCTGGATTAAATTCCACCTCCCATGTTTCTTGTCTTTATTTCTAAGTTATCTATATTCTGTTAAATTCTTGATCACCTTTCTCCTTATCCACAACTCCACCAATTTTTGTACCATCTACAAACTTAGTTATCAGGCCATTTAAAAAAAAACAGATGTTCCAGCACTCATCTCTGACAAACACTACTAGTCACAGGGCTCCAGTCAGAATAGTATCCCCTCCCTCTACTCTTTGTTAAGCCAATTTTGAATGTAATCTATCAAGTCACTGTGGACCCTATTTGCCTTAATCTTCTGTTCATCTTACCATGAGAGACATTACTGAATATCAAAGATCCAATAGATAATTTCCACTGCCTCCTCTCATCAACCACTTGTGCCTCCTCAATAAAAACACCTCTGTAAGAGGTAGCCTCCCCTGCACAAGGGTTGGGAGCTTTATGCAAATTAATGCTGCAACTAATGCTAGCTGGTGGCTGAATTTATGTTATTGTGCATTCAGACAACATCTTGTGAGTGTCCTGCACCAGGTCAAAAGGGAGCAGATTAATTTCACATCACTATCCTAGTAGCCATATTCCATTATGCCTACAAGAAATTTAATTTGTTGATAGGGACCTTGTAATTAAATTTATTCCCTTTAGATTTTCCTGAACTTTGAATAATACACTCGGAGAGAAATTGGCAGCTGCATTGTTATCATATATCCTTGAGTTAGCAGAGACCTCCAGGGAAACTGTGACTGATGTGTACCACATGATCAGTGATGACAAAGAAGGACAATCAACCATCTGCTGAGCACCAGCAGTGACATTAAATATCCCAATAGACCGTAAATCATATCCTTGTGGCAAAACATAGTCATCAGTCATCTTGTTTTTTGCAAATCTAACTTTTGTTCTCTATGTACTGAAAGGATGCCAAACTGCAAGAAATAGCAAAATAAATTTTGTTCATTAATGTCTTTAGTAACAGAGGACCAAAGTAGTCTGTTCAAAGGCTTTTGCATGGAATATTTTTTTTCCCTATTTTTCCACACCATTAAATCCTCTCCATCCTGTCAGACAAACATAGCCATCTAATGACTTAACTAAAATAAATAATAATTATCTAAATTTTTGATGTCTCCTCATAAATAACAAGACGTTTCTACCAATTAATATATTAACCAAAGTTGGATCAGCATGATGCTGAAACAAGCCATGAAAGACCTCAACAATGAAGACACTGTTTACATCCGGTACCGCACGGATGGCAGTCTCTTCAATCTGAGGCGCCTGCAAGCTCATACCAAGACACAAGAGCAACTTGTCTGTGAACTACTCTTTGCAGACGATGCTGCTTTAGTTGCCCATTCAGAGCCAGCTCTTCAGCGCTTGACGTTCTGTTTTGCGAAAACTGCCAAAATGTTTGGCCTGGAAGTCAGCCTGAAGAAAACTGAGGTCCTCCATCAGCCAGCTCCCCACCATGACTACCAGCCCCCCCACATCTCCATCAGGCACACAAAACTCAAAACGGTCAACCAGTTTACCTGTCTCGGCTGCACCATTTCATCGGATGCAAGGATCGACAACGAGATAGACAACAGACTCGCCAAGGATAGACAACAGACTCGCCAAGGATAGACAACAGACTTGCCAAGGATAGACAACACACTCGCCAAAGCAAATAGTGCCTTTGGAAGACTACACAAAAGAGTCTGGAAAAACAACCAACTGAAAAACCTCACAAAGATTAGCGTATACAGAGCCGTTGTCATACCCACACTCCTGTTCGGCTCCGAATCATGGGTCCTTAACCAGCATCACCTACAGCTCCTAGAACGCTTCCACCAGCGTTGTCTCCGCTCCATCCTCAACATTCATTGGAGCGACTTCATCTCCAACATCGAAGTACTCGAGTTGGCAGAGGCCGACAGCATCGAATCCATGCTGCTGAAGATCAAACTGCGCTGGGTGGGTCACGTCTCCAGAATGGAGGACCATCGCCTTCCCAAGATCGTGTTATATGGCAAGCTCTCCACTGGCCACCGAGACAGAGGTGCACCAAAGAAAAGGTACAAGGACTGCCTAAAGAAATCTCTTGGTGCCTACCACATTGACCACCGCCAGTGGGCTGATATCACCTCAAACCGTGCATCTTGGCGCCTCACAGTTCGGCGGGCAGCAACCTCCTTTGAAGAAGACCACAGAGCCCACCTCACTATCAAAAGACAAAGGAGGAAAAACGCAACACCCAACCCCATCCCACCAATTTTCCCTTGCAACCCGCTGCAACCGTGTCTGCCTGTCCCGCATCGGACTTGTCAGCCACAAACGAGCCTGCAGCTGACGTGGACTTTACCCCTCCATAAATCTTCGTCCACAAAGCCAAGCCAAAGAAAAAAATATATATATTAACCAAAGTAGCACCTACAATTGCTTGTGCTGTGATATGTGAAAGGTATGAAGAGTATCAAGGAGATCACATTATTGCTTCCTTGTGTTATTAAGTTCAGTTCTTATGTGTCAGCTCTTTTAGTCCCGACTTAGAAGCACAAATGTGCCTTGACTTGTTAACTTCATTGGTTTATGTAAATTATTTAGGCTCTGGGGATTTCATTGCTCCAGGCCAAAAGCATCATTGCCCAGAACTTGCTTAACTCCCTCTACAAACAAGGCCTTGATTCTAGTGTCAATCTTATCCATGCACCAACTGTGTCTTACAGGTCTTTGGACCAGCTTCCACATCAAGGTCCCAAGTTCGGTCAGGAGATTATGGCTAATCTGAACTTTAAGGTTAAAATAAAATGTAGCACAACACTCATCTGAAGTAAAAAGAGAGAATGATAAAAATAGATCAGTATCTATTCACCCAAAACATCACTGCAACAGATATCTGGTCATTCTCACATAGATAGGATCTTACTCTAGGCAAAAATTAATGCTGTTTCTAAAATGAAAAGTGACTGCTTTTCAAAAGGATCTCAATGACTGTATAGTGTTTGGATGAACAAACATCCATGCGTAGCCAGCCACAATTATTCACCAGTGAAATATCTCAAGGAGCGACTTTGGTTGTGATGAACCTTGTTTATTTCTCTGATAAGGTCATATTTTGTAGAGTTCACACCATCTGTTTAAAGCATCTTCAGAAAAAATGCCAAAAAAGGTGCTTTTTCATATCAAAGCAAGATGGCTCAGCAAGGGTAACGTTTTGAAAGGGTTTGTGATATGGATCACTAATGAACAACACATTTTTGATGATGAAACAATGCCCTATGACCTTTCTTCTCAGGATATCGTGACCTTGTTTTCTGGAGGATAATAAGTATTTTCGTGACCTTGTTTCCTGACTAATTTTGCTCTCCATCTTTATAATATCAAACTTCAGAGAGATGAACAGTCTTCCTATCCTCACAAGTTCCTTCAGACTAAATTAAACGATTCCACACATCACTTGTATCACAATACTTTTATATTACAGGGCCCTTATGTGAAGTTGAGAGGAGGATTTGAAATTTGTATGCGCCATGATTCAGCAGAAATATGGAAAAGTTGAAGTTATTCGATGACCCATTTTCCATCGACCCAGAAATACATCTAAATGTTTGCAGCAATGAAATCTGCTCAGTTCTACTTTGATTCTGAAATGTTTCTAAAAGTTAAGAAGCAGTCATTCAGAATTTACAAGACTTTTAAGCTGCGTATTTATTGGCGAGATTCTCTTTACTTTGCTGCCTCAATGAAACCAAATTACAGATGAATGATGTAGTTAAAAATAAATCTGACATCTCCAAAATAGAATAATGCAGTGTGTCATAAATGTCCAAAATCCAGAATGAACTGTTTAAAAACCTATATTATTGGTACTGATGCAAAAAAGCATCAGTCACAATACCCCTTTTTAAATATGGAGACCATTATTAGATTGTTGTAGTTAAGTATATTTACTTTTCACAGAAAGTACATCTTTTGCTGTTGTATCTTCATGCACATTTAAAACGATGCCGAAGCATGATATAAAAATCATTTCATTTGTGGGCATAGAAGGCTATTCAATCTTGACCTGACTGCAGAAAAATTGTGCTGCACTTGTATTGTCAGTGAACTCAATAGTGGACACATTCAATAGTTTGCAAGCTGTAATTTTAACTTTAGATTTTGCCTGCATTTGTTAACTGTCTAATTTTTGTTTAGCAGCCGTAATATATTTGAATTTTTCAAATACAACTACTCTTGTCTGACAGAAGGTGGGTAGGGGAAAGAGAGGCTGCTAAAATGATATAAATATGTTGCCCACCTGTGCCAGCATTCCCACCCCAGCCAACTCACCATCCTCAAGATCAGCTGACATCCTACTTCTCACTCATTTGGTCTTTTCAACAGGCAGCAATAAACATGCACAGGCAGAAGGTCCTCCTTTAAATATGCAGATCATGTCCAATATTATTCCTCTATATCCCTGGCACTAGATCATGGCCTAGAAAGATTTCATTTTACGTTTAAGCAAGAGTAGCATGAAGACCTAAGGCTTCAGTTGAGAATCCTGTACTGGATTTCCATCTCCCATGCTTTGTCTGATCCTTTCCATAGAACACAAACAGGCTTTTTGGTCCATCTAGTTTCTGCCAAACTATTATTCTGCCTGGTTCCAATGACCTGAACACTAACCACAGCCCTCAATGCACCTTCTATTCATGTACCTATGTAAAGTTTTCTTAAATGTCATTCAGTACTTCAGTTGGCAACTCATTCCACACTCTTCCTGAATGAAGAAGTTCTAGCTATTGTTCCCTTTAGACATTTCATCTTCCATCCTTCACCCATGTCCTCTAGTTTTGGCTCACTCAACCTCTGGAAAAAGTCTGCTTGCATAATTTTGTATACCTCTATTAAAACTCCCCTTATTCTTCTATGCTCCAGGGAATAAAGTCCTATCCATATAACCATATAACCGTTTACAGCACGGAAACAGGTCCTGTTTAACCTTTCCCTGCAACTCAGTTCAAGACTCCAGCAACATCCTTGTCAATTTTCTCAGCATTCTTTCCAACCCTCCTGAGCCCATGCAGAGTCTTTATCACCATTGCCACCCCAATGATTGCTACTCCCCTCTCCTTAACTGTATGACTGTATGCTCCCTTTTCCCGAGGTCCAGTTTTCCACTCCTGCTGACTGGGTTCCTGATTACAGATTTCTGCTGCCCAGTGGCCAATCCCTCCCATTGTTCGGACAGTCAATCTGGTGGAATATCTGGTTCCCAAAATATTATAAATTATTCCAAAATATTTATATGTAAATCACATTTTTTGTCTGGTTGTAAATGTACGGATTATAATAAATTTGAACGAGTAGATACTTATTTAAATCAACCTTTCCCATTATAATGGAAAGCATCTGCAATTACCCTACCTTGTCACATTCAGAAACCTTTGCATTGAGATTTTAGGACCTTGGTTTACAAAAGGAAGGAACCAGCCAGAAATAGCGTGTATCTATATCTGAGGCTTGCAAGACCTTGTGCTTGGTCCTGGAATTTTTCAATACCCAGAAAAGACTTTGGGCCACATCTTGAGAGATTCTAGGTGTGTCCACCACTGGACTCTCTGGTACCCGATGATCAGTGAAAACGGAGGCCTCATTATTTTTGCAAACATTTCTTCTGTCTATCAGATTTTGTTTACTGTTAATCTTTCCTGTGGAAAGAACTTGGCATTTTAGTAGATCTTAAAGTTGTAGAAGGTAGATTTAAAACATGCAGTAATACATTTTAATTTTGTGCTATGTGTAACTGTTTCCTTTCAAGCTTTTAACCCATTTCATGTTGTCCTAGATTTTCATTTTTTGACTTCCATTAAAATTAAAGTAACCGCAGAGGTAACATTTGAGAGTTGTTAACAATGCTGATATTTGTATCCTCATTCGTCTGTGAATGAGAGGAGTGCAGCAACTGAGAACTTTGGATTAGGAGATACAGTTGAAGGTTAGTCTATTTGTAATAAGTTTGTATTAATTTAATACAGTAAACTCTTCCGTTATCCAGAATTCAAGCAACTGGCAAAAAAAATGTATATCGAGGAACATAAAGAAATAAATGATAAAATAAATGAGAATAAATAAAAATTTAAATAAAGGTTTAAAATTATAAAAGTAAATATTCTCTGAAGTAATACATAAACCTTTGGTGAAGATGGGAGCAAATATTCAGCCAGCGGAGTGCTTTGGTCATGCTTTGCTCATAGCAGTTGTTTGAATAAAATGGCACCGCCCAGGAAAAGCTGGTTGATGCCGCTCACCATTGGGATGACTCTCTTCAAGTGTTTCCTTATCTGAGCTTAGTAAGAGTCTTTATCTTTATTAATATATTATCAAGAATATTAGTAAGACTTTCAATGTAAACATGGGGGAGGGGAGTTAATTATCTATAATGTTATTGTTTGTCCTTTGGGAAGCTCCGTGGAGTGGAGGGAACCTGAAGATGCAGCGACATTTAAATGTTTTCAAAGAACATGACTGAAAATAAAGTAAAATTCTTTAAGGTGTATCTATTCATGCAAGTGAAGCTTGTTCAGTGTTAATATAGCATAGTATTTTTGTCTTTTAAATGATTTATTCTTAATTCGGGTGTATTAGTTAGGCATTGTAGGAGTGAGTCTTAAGCAACCAGAAAACTCTCTTATCTGGCAACTACCAATACCCATAGATGCCAGATACCTGGAGTTTTACAATACTACATTTATACATTTTCAAAATGCTATTAAAATAGCTATTTAGAATTCAAAATATTAGGAACAATTAGAAACTTAAAATACCTCAATTGTTTTGGCTGACAAAGCTGTAGGTGAAATTTTGCAAGCTGCTACAGATTTCACGGATATTTTTAGACCTATATTTACTCACTGCTCTTCTAAAGGCTCTGCAACTGCTGTGATCACAATCCAGGATTCTAAGAATGACCTTTCATATCCACACTAGACACATGCAGACATGGTGAGGCAGGCAGCAGGTTCAGAAGAGGCTGGTGTCAGGGGACAGGCCAGCAATTTCACCCATTAAACTTTTACCTCCTGTTAGAGGTCTTAATAGCAATGGGGAACCTGGAATTATCAAACCTATGACTGTCATTTCTGAGGACAGTGGTGTGGAGAGTGTGGAACAGGATTCCAGCAGGATCCCTTGGGGGCCAAAGGCTGTCCAATTAGATCAACCTATGGTAGATCCACAGAGCATGCTTCCCAGGGCACATCTGTTTGATGCCAAGCTCAGTTACCAGCTGCAGAGTGACACCTCGACTGTTACAGCAACCTGGGCTGTAGGTTTTAATGAGATATGACAAATAGACAGTCCGTTTGGAATTAGTTGGAGAAGACCTGTAATTGGTAAACTCCCATTATGACCAACCTAAGAAGACCTTAAATTATGCAACTTCATCTTGTTTCATTCATGATGTACATCCAAGCAGATATATACAATGTCTTGCATTGTTTAGAATATTGTCTCTAATGTGTTTGCTAATTATCTTACCCAAAGTCAGAATATAATATTCATAATTAGGTGTTTTTCTCCAGTTAAGAAAATTGTTATAGTTTGTATTACAAACACATGATTGATGATCAATTTTGTCTCATAAATAAATGTAAGACGTATTATGAAATGCACAACCATATGTTCCCTTTCTTTCCAGGTTTGCAAACAATTGTCACCCTGTTTTTGGCTCAGTTCACGATGCATTGACTCATTGCCAGTGATTTGTTTTGCTAATCACACTTCATTCATGTGCAGTACTATGCTTGATTATCTGGGCATTTCTCTGATACCTTTGTTAGCCTTAATCGGACAAAATCTTTCATGTTTTTCTTCCTCTTTGAACTGCCCTGGAGTTTGCCTAGCACACAGTACATTCAGTTTATTTCCTATTTTTCTGGTTCATTAAACCATTCCATGAAAAGCAGCTGTTGTCACACACTCTGGAAGAAAACCATTTGCATGAACAATAGTGAAGATATTTTGGCAAAATGAACGTGTGATGGAATATTCAGTTAAAGAGGCACAAGGTGTGCAATGTTTGTGCTTGATTTGATGATCTGATTCTGAGTCTCACCAAAGCAGAGCAAGCAAGTGCACAGGCACTCTGTGCAATATGTGTTAAGTAAAGCCAGAACCACTTGCAGAGCTGTACATATTCAAAATAAGCAGGTCAATAATCTTCAGTTTAGCACCCAATTGCTTTCTTTTCTTGGTACAATCTGAAGTTATTACCATCCCACAGTGGTTTCCACCCTCACTCTCATCTTCCCTCAGCTGGCCCCATCTGCCCTTTTTTTTAATCTTTGCATACTTCCACCTATAAATGCTCCAGCCTCTGTTTACCATCTCCATCCCTCCACCTTCCCATCATCCTTCACCCCTCCTCAGTCCGCCTATCACCTACTAGTTCTTATTTCACCCTTACTACTCTCTTCTTCATATTGGCTATCTACCCTCTCCATTCTCAGTCCTAATGCAGGGCTTTAGGAAATGTTGGCAATTCCTCCCCCCAGAGATGCTGCTCAACCATGGAGCTCCCTTTGCAATTTGCTTTATTTATTCCAGATCCTAGTATCTTTAGTCTTGTTTGTCTCCTGCTTCTTTACAAGCTGAACATCATTTGCTCTCATTATACAAATTATCAAACCAACAGCACCCACCACCAAATTATTTGATTTCCTTAATGTCCAAAATCTTTTAATCAATGAGTATGTCAATAAAATGAATATTCCTGGGCTAGAAAGTTTTAAAGGTCAGATAAATCTTAATTCTACAACATAAACAGAAAAGGCAGGAAACATTCAGTAGGTCAGACAGAGACTGTGAAAAGAGAAATGAGTTTAATATTTTCACATTCAAAACCCTTCATCAGAATTGGGGAAAAAAATAAATCAAGTTTAAATAACAGAGAGAATGGAGGAAGAATAGATTGGACAAAGGAAATCTTTCTGGTGAGATGAGACCATGGTATTAAGCTGTTGACGACATTATCTAGTCAACAGATTTCTAGTCAACATTTCCGAGGATCTGTCCTGTAGCCTCCAAGTTTATGCAATCACAAAGAAGGCTTGCAAGTGGCTCTACTTTATGAGGTGCTTGAGGAGATTCGGTATGTCACCAAAGACTCTCGAAAACTTTTAGAGGTGTACTGTGGAAAGTATACTGGCTGGTTGCATCACTGTCTGGTATGGAGGCACCAAATCTCAGGATAAGGAAATACTCCAGAGGGATGTTAACTCGGCCTGCAACATCATAGGCACCAGGCTTCACTCCCTTGAGGATATCCACATGAGGCTGTGTCTTAAAAAAGCAGCATCTATCCTTAAAGACCCCCACCACCCAGGCCACACCCTCTTCACTCTGCTAGCATCGGGAAAAAGGTACAGAAGCCTAAAGACGAACACTCAGTGGCACAAGGTCAGCTTCTTCCCTGCTGCCATCAGATTTCTGAATAATTAATGATCAAAAGACCCTGCCTTACTTTTCGTGCACTATTATTTTTATTGTTTATATTATTGTTGCGAGGTGGTTCATGACGAGAATGTTTGCATTATGATGCTGCCACAAAACTATGAATTTGTGACTTATTCATGATAATAAATTCTGATTCTAATTCAGATAATGAGGGCACTTGGAGAGAGAACATAAAGGAATAGAAAAGCTGTGAAATGCAAAACTATAGGAACTATCCAATTGTCCAGGATGTTCTCATGGAGAGAGATAAACTCACCTAATAGGGCAGCATGGTTACCACAACTCTGTTACAGTGCAAGAGAGTGGGGTTCTAATCTGGTGCTGTTTGTAAGGAGTTTGTATGTTCACTCCGTGTCTGCATGGGTTTCCTCCAGGTACTGCAGTTTCCTCCCATTCACTGTTCAAAATGTACTGGGGCTGTAGGTCAATTGGGTATAATTTGATGGCACTGACTCTTGGGATGAAAGAGCTGTATGTCTAATTTTAAATTTAAGGATGGATTCTGTTGCGCTTGTTCCTTAGCAGCAACAGCAGGCAAGATTGTAATTAAATTTAACAATGAGTCAAATCTGACCAGTTCTATTGTAATCTTGCCTGTTGCTGCCTCTAAGGGACTTGCACTACCTGAACTCTTTTCATATTATTGAACAAACTAAAATATGCTTGTATATTTCATGACAATAACACCTGATTTTTTGGGGGCATTCCAAAGCTTCTCTTAAACAATTGCAAGAAATGTCCCAAGTTCATTTGCTGCTCAATTATTCACTGTCCCAATTCACTCCACAGCAGGTAAGATTGCTTTGACTGTTGTAAGTGCTCAACATTCTTTCATTTGTAATATAAACATTACACTTCCGTCAAACTTTGTTTGCTGTAAACTCACACAAGAGGCACCACTTGCCAGCACCTGCAACAATAAGATAAAAAGCAAAAGAAAATCCTTTCAGAGACATTGCGTGCCCATGGGTGAACCTCCAATACTCCTTCAACCTCTGCAGCTGCACTGCCTCCTGTCCGCTCTGTCGGCGAACCCAAGCTCCTAGTTCCAATACGATCAGGAAGTTGTCAATATCCGAAGTCCTATGGGATCCTCCTGATCCCAATACCTAGTTCCCAGTTGCCAGCTGTCCACGGCCTGTGGGTCCTTCAGCTACTGAGCCCCTTGCTGGTCTGCTCCCTGCATGCATGAACAAAACAGATAGCTCTCAAAGGTTTCATTTTCCTTTGGTTAACAGTTTTCACCAAACATCTCGATAACCTTGTCGAATTTGCCCTTGTCTTCTGCCTCAGCAAAAAAAAAGTACTGAAAGCCTCTCGTGCTTGAGGTCCCACCACGGTAAGAAGTAGTGCAATCTTCCATGCGTTAGTTTGCTATAGAGTCCAATGGCTTGCAGATACAGCATGCATCTTTGTCTTCCAGTCCAATTTACAACATCAGCAGTCTTCACACTTTCCATTTCTCTGCTGTTATCGACTGATACACAGTCTGCACAGTCCTGGTGTTTCTTCCGCTCCTGGTACCATGTATAATGTATAAAGAAACTTTGGTTCTTTTAAAACAACTATACTTTATTAGCTAAAGTAAACTCAAGGCTGTGTGGAGGCATCCATATTGAATCCAAGCGAAGCTGTCATAAGCTGGTCTCTGTCTCTCTTGTGGTCAAGAGGATCACTAGCACTCGATTCTACAATGATTAAGATGCAAAGAAGCATGAAGAGTCTTTAGACAAATGGAATGAATAAGCATCAATGTGGCAGATAAACTGAATAAATATGAGGCGATATAATATGCTAGCTAAAATACAAAGCATTTTTTTTAAACATTGAGGTTGGAAGGTGCAGATGTTCAAAAGAACCTGGGTGTCCTTGAACGCAGATCACTGAAAGTTGATGTGCAATTGCAGAGAACAACTGGTATAAGGCAAATGGTATATTGCTGGTTTTTTGTACTTATAGTATATGAACAAAGAAGTGTATGACAATAAAATAGGACCTTGGTGAGACTGCACTAGTGCATTATGGGCAATATTGGCTTTCTGTATGAAAAGGTACATGTCATAAAGGGATTTCAGTGAAATTGTCATCAGAACTGTGATTGGACGGGATCATATTGTAGAACTCACTTTTTCTTTTCACGCTGTTCTGCAGTCCATTCTCAAACTTAATTTTAATTCAGACATACCGCATGTAGACAAGTCCTTTTGGCCCACATACCCGTGCCATCCAATTACTTCCAATCAACCTATAACCCCTGTAAAGGTCCTATTTTATTCCATGATTCCCTTTCCTAGTAAAGACAGGAAAATAAAGCAAAATAACCTGCAAATGTATACAAGGAAAGAAATAGAAAAGGAAGATATACTGAAGCTGAGAACATTACAGATGTGAAAACAAAAGATTGTTTGGATGATAATTAACTCTTATATGTTCTTGTTCACTTTGTCAGGTCTTTCAAAGCTTTCAGAGTGAATATCAGAACAGTCCTGAACTATTGTTTAATTAACAATTAACAAATAAAAATATAACATATTTATAAACCAAGCTATAAATCACTGATGTCTTTTGTTGTACTTAACCTGTGCTGGTCATTGAAAAGCTCATTTTATAATTACGTTGAAAAGTACAATTACTAGAAGTATTTGAATTCACTACCAACCTGCAGCAGTGCTCAACATTATGAAAGGCATGATTTAATTAACTACCCCTTAAGCAGATGGTGTAAAATTAGATTTTAAATGAATTCTTATCTGCAGAAGTGCTTTTTCCTTAATGTTAATGACTTCAATAACCATTATATAAAACACAATCTATAATGATTAACAAGAGGGAATAATTTAGTTGTTAACTTCTTTACAGTAAACTAGAGAGAAAGGTATGTTTAATTGTCATGTCATTAATAATTCAAGTATTGATTGAGCACCATATAATTCCACCAACATTAAATTACATATAGAAAATGATATTACAGACTGTAATTGTACCAATCAGAATCTGACTAAAATTTGCAGCATCGACGCATTAAATTGTTCTGTTAATTTTGCCAATTTTTGATGATTAATAATTTAGTTAACAAAGTAAGTATTTTTTTTAAACTCTGTGTCATTGATGTTCATTTCAACCTGCACAACAGTATTGAAAGTGTCTGACCATGCACACTTTTGGGCCAGAACGCTGCAAATTGGAGCCAAAGGCAGTAAAAGTGTAACATTTCAGTAAATAAAAATTGGCCCAAGAGGATAAACCAGAGTATTTACTGGAAGCAGAAGAGTATGAGAGACTCTCAAACTGGTAGGGAAAGATAGATTAAAAAAAAAGGAAACTGTAAGGCTATTGGTATAAAAAGGGGGAGAGTGGAGGCAATTGGGAGTTCATGGACCAATTGGTCTCTAATTCTCCTGTGCCTTTAATAGCACCTTCATGAGAAAGGAATTCAGAGGCAAGCAAGTGTCCTACTCGCTACATAAATCATTGTTTGGCCACAGGTAGATTCCTGTGTACACTCTTGCTTGCCACATTACAGAAAGTAGATACTTACTAATAAGTCAGTTCTGCCAAGACCACTCAGCTCCAGATCTTCTTGAAGATTTAATACAAACATAGAAAATGGAGCAGAATATGAGGCAAAACTTGAGAGAACGTGACACGAAGGAGCCCCAATAAAGCTAAAATTCACAAGAACTCCACTGATTGGAGCCTGCATAAATGAAGCTCATTTTAGTGTTTAGTGTCCTGAGTTCCATGACCTGACAACTTTCAGCTGCCTCCAATCATTGCATTCTGTTCCAACCGTTCTCCATTTCTCATCAGGAAACAGTGCAATAAGATTGAAACAAGGGTGAACCTGATAACTTCTAAGCAGTATCCACGCCATATAAATGGCAAGAGAAACCATATTATTTGGTAATCAAAGATATTACTATCACTGAATTCCTCTGCAAGTAATCTTGGGAGTAACCAGTAAAAAAGGCTTAGGTGTTGCCAAGAGAATAGATGGCTAGACATTCATAATTCGTAAGAAGTAAGACTGGCATCTATCAGAAATATCTGATGGTAAAGCATGTAGGAGGTTACAGGCTCCATCACCACAGAGCAATTTCAGGTACCCTTTCTGATGAGTCAATGCAGGATGTATTTTCTAAGAGTGGTTTGTGTTTTGAGGATTCTCACAGAAACTATGTCACATTTTCCTTGTTATGTTTGACCCTTATGATCCACAAGATGGGAACTCAGGCTCAGGAAATCCTAATGCCCCACCCAAATCTACTTGAAAGTTCGGAGATTATATTTTCTTATCAATTATTTGGTATTGTTCAGAAATTTCTCTCACATCAAAAAGCATTGCCTCGTTTAAGCACTCCTGTTCAATAAACAGAATTCCAATTAGAAATTGGTGTTATTTTATTTGGTGAAGTCAGAGACATTTTCTGATGCAGAAAGTGAGGCCATATGTAGGCAGGATATACATGATAGAGAATTCCTGGAGAGATGATTTTGTCCTTTAAGGAGAAATTAAGAACCTGGGCTGATACGATCTAGTAGAAGAATGGAAGGTGATCTTAACTGCAACATACATTCCTGACTAACTTGAGAAGTGGGAAATGAGAATTGAGGTTGCCATTTCCCAAGGGACCACAGTCTCAAAATAAGGAGTGAGCCATTCAGGATGGGAACAAGAAGAAATATCTTCACACAGAGGATGGTGTATCTGCAAAATGCTTGACCTGAGAGGATGTGGAGACTCAGTCACTGAGTATATTCATAAAACCTGTAAACAAAGGAGCAGAATTTGGCCATTCAACCCATTGAGTTGGAATAATCAAATTCACGCATTCAATAGATTTTGAACATTAAGGTAATAAGGGGACAAAAGGTTGGTGCAATTAGGTAGCATTGGTGAATTCACTGAATGGTGAAGCATGAACAAGGAGTTCAATGGATTCACCCTGCTTCTATATTTTTATGTTCAAGAATAAACACTATTTCATTATAAATTGATGGTCATTTCAACATATCCTCTCATCTATTTGTCCACCAGTAATAAAGTTTTATTAAATAATCAGCATTGAATTGCAATAGTTCATAAAATTTTACCTCAAAACCTGAATACAATTGCTTTTTAATTGAAGCCCTGGGAAAAAAAAAGTCCACATTATAACTTAGATAGGATGTTTTAATTCCTATTGCAGTTTTGTGAACTTTGTCATAATCAGAAACTGCCTGAGAAATACTGACATCTTTAGTGCAGATCAATGAGAAATCACGTAAACTTCCAACAGATTCACCAGATTAAACCAACTGTTTGTTAACTGGGAAGTGTGTCTTTTGTCCTCTTGAAATTAGAATCTTCTATATTGTAAATTAGACTGTGAATCCAATGAGAGGATATCTTCAGATGACCGCAAATTTGCATATATTAATTGCTTAACCTTTCCATCCCCGCAAAACCAGGTGATTTAAAAGATCACCATGAGGTGATCGAATCTGGTCTGAACAAAGAATGAATTATTCTGCACTTTTTTTTTTTACTTTGTAGCACTTTTGGTCTGCTTTCTTTTGAAAGGTGCAATCTTTCATCAAAGGGCCAAATGCCTTTTTAATACATTGATGATTATGCAACTAACAATAACAATAAGTAGGAACAGGAGTAGGCCAAAAATGGCCCATCGAGCCTGCTCCACCATTCAATATGATCATGGCTGATCTAATTTATGACCTAACTCCACCTACCTGCCTTCTCCCCATATTCCCTAATTCCTCTATCATGTAAAAATTTATCTAACCAAATTTTAAATATCTTTAATGAGGCAGCCTCAACCACTTCCCTGGTTAGAAAATTCCAAACATTCACTACTCTCTGGGAAAAACTATTTTTCCTCATCTCTGTCCTAAATCTACTCCCCCGAATCTTGAGACTGTCCTCTCGTTTTAGTTTCCCCGGCCAGCTCAAAAAGCCTTCCTACATCTATCCTATCCATACCCTTCATAATCCTATATGTTTCTATAAGATCTCCTCTCATTCTTCTGAACTCGAGCAAATACAATCCTAGACGATTTAATCTTTCATCATAAGTCAACCCCTTCATCCCAGGGATCAACCTAGTAAACCTCCTCTGGACCATCTCCAAAGCCAGTATATCCTTCCTCAAATATGGAGACCAGAACTGGACACAGTACTCCAGGTGCGGTCTCACCAGTACCTTATACAGTTGCAACATTACCTCCCTACTTCTGAATTCAATTCCTCTAGTGTTGAAGGCCAAAATTCCATTTGCCTTCTTAATAACCTGCTGCACCTGCAACCTAACTTTTTGCGATTCATGTACAAGCACTCCCAAGTCCCTCCGCACAACAGCATGCTGTAGTTTCTCACCCTTTAATCTCTTTCAGCTCTTCTATTTTTCTTGCCAAAGTGGATAACCTCACACTTACTAACATTGTACCCCATCTGCCAGCCCTTTGCCCACTCATCCAGCTTAACTATATCCCTCTGCAGACTCTCCACATCCTCATTACAATTTGTTCTTCCACTCAATTTGGTGTCATCTGCAAACTTGGCTACACCACATCTTGTCCCCTCCTCCAAGTCGTCAATGTAAATGATGAACAGTTGTGGGCCTAACACTGACCCCTGTAGCACCCCACTTAAATATTAAATATTAAATCCTATTAAATATAGATAAGCAACACAATGGTTCTTGTTAAAAGGTAGAATAATAAAGGTAATCTAAAATAATTGTTATTTTCAACAAAGATGAGCAAGCGATCGCCCACTCGCCACCTAAAGACAAAACAGGTGACATGGCACAAAGACCCAGCCGCGGCATTCTTCAAGGACAGCAACATTATTGCTGGTGGATTAGAAGAAGCATGTTGATAACAGATTTACCAATTTTGTTGAAAATCATGCAACAACTGTGGAAATGGGTGGATGATAATGTGTTCAGGAAACAAAATCATTCAGGTCATGTAGTTAGTAGTTGTGAGGAACAGTTAGTTGAAAATAACAGACTAAGTGCAAAGCAATGACTCTTGCTTTCCATTACAAATCCTGATATCTACCAAAAACAAAAGGAATGGCAGCAAACAAATGCAGATTAATCTGTAGCTAGATCGCCTTTTAGTGATAAACTGGCCTCGATGAGTTCATTAAGAAGCAGCCTGTAAAACCAATCTATTTTCATAGTAAATCACGGCCACTAGGCAGGTGTGGACAATTCTGGATTAAATTACAGCCTCAAGAATATGCTAATCTAGTTGGGGAGCTAAAAGGGTTACCATAGCAACCTTTCTCCGGGGTTACCCTTCCGTAGTCACCCTAAAAGTTATGCAATTAAGTGAAAACAATTGATCCACCTGCTGCCTGATCAACTTCAAGTGCACCCCTTCACCCAGCCATTCCGGAAAAAAACCAATAGCACGCAGTTTGTTACACTGCCATGTTTCGAAGAGACCATGGCAGATTTTCTCTGAGCCGTCGGAAAGATGGAGGGCCTATTTACTCAAATCACCCATGTAAATTTGTATCCATTCAGGAAAATGGGCGAGGCAATGATTTTTCGCTTTGAATTTAGCTTCCCCTGGCATTTTGTTCTCTCTTTTAAACCACTAGATGTTTTAATATTTATGTGTATTTTTAAAATTTTGGGCCATTTATAACATATGCTACTATGCTAGCTTTATCCGGCCCTGAGTGTCTGGCCTGACTGTCTTCAAGCCATAAGTGATTCCAAGCTAACATGGAGTATTGGATCATGAAAGGATTATTGATCACAGCACCTCTTACTGAGTGTACAATAAGTGCTATGAAAGTGATGGGTAGGTGAAGACCGTATCTGGCACACTTGGCATCCTCAGGGCACTGATTACATGAACAGGAAAGTAATGTCACAATGGTACAGGCCATTGGTGAGACCACATTAGGAATATTATGCGCAGTTCTATTTACCAGCTATAGAAAGGACATCATTAAACTCAAGAAAGTTGCAAAAAATAATTACCAGAATATTCCCAAAATGGTTGGACAAAAATTATAAAGGAAGATTGGAAAGAACCATTGAACACTACAGCACAGAAACAGGCCCCCTGGCCCATCTAGTCCATGCCGAATTATTATTCAGTTAAGTCCTGTCGACTTGGAGATGGACCATAGCCCTCCATGTGCCTTCTGTTCATGCACCTATCACATCTGGGATATTTTAGACATTTCTCCCTGCAGGTGAGAAGGCTGTGGGGGAACCTCATCATGGTTTATAAAATGCCAAGGGGAATTAGAAGGGTAAGAGGTTATTCTCTTTTAACAAGGGTAGGGTATCTAAAACTAGAAGAAAAATATTGAAAAGTACCTGAGGTGCACCATTTTCACACAGTGTTGTGGGTATATGGAACAAACCACCAGAGGAATTGATTGAGGCAGATATAATTGTAACATTTTAAAGACATTCAGAGAGGTGCACAGAGAGGAAAGGTTTAGTGGGATTATCGACCCACATGGAGAATGACACCTCCTACGCCAGGCTGCTGTTCATTGACTTCAGTTTGGTGTATGATCATTCCTTAGAAGCTGCTGGAGAAGCTGTCCTCACTGGGACTCAACACCCTTCTCTGTAACTGGATTCTGAACTCTGAACACAGTTTGTCTGGGTCAGTAGAAGAATATCAAGCACCATCACACTGAGCATTGGTGCACCTCAGGGCTTTGTGCTCAGCCCTGTCCTGTGCATGACATAGACTCATGACTGCAAGGCCAGATCCAGCTCCAACAAAGTCATCAAGTTTGCAGATGACACGACAGTAGTTGGCCTCATCAGCAAAAATGATGAGTTGCACTACAGAGAAGAGGTGGAAAATCCTGTGAAATGGTGCAAGAATAACATTCCTGAGTCTCAATGTAGACAAGGAGATGATTGTGAACTACAGGAGGACCAGGAATGACCATGCTCCACTAAAGATCAACAACTCTGTAGTAGAGAGAGTGGAAAAAAAAACAAGTTATTTGGAGTTCACATAACTAGTGACCTAATGTGGATACACAACATCGACTCACTTGTCAGGAAGTTGCCACAGTGACCGTACATCCTCAGAAGTCTAAAGTTGGCTAGGCTACCAGCAACCATTATGTCATACTTATACAGGAGCTCTATCGAGAGCATCCTGGCCGGCTGCATCACAGAAGAGCATGGTTGCTGTGGAGACTGGTGTCTCCTTCCCCCTTTCCCATCGATGTGATCTACCAGGATCGTTGTCTAAAGAGGGCGCACAAAATTAAACCTCCATACCTACCACGTAATCCTCTGTTTTTCTTCCATCCATGTGCTTGTCTAAGAGCCTCTTAAATGCCCCTAATGTTTCAAAGCCTTGTTGACTTGATTTTCTTTAACATGATATTTTGGATCAGAAACAGAATTCACATGGCAAAGTTGGAAAGAATTATTTTCATGGACTAAAGCCCTTTGCCACTAATTGCTCATGTTAGCCAAGTCGCCATTTGTCTGTCCTTGGCCTATATCCCTCTTTCCTTTATGTGTCTGCTCAAATGTTTATTAAATTGTATCTGGATTAATCTAGAAAAGCTTCTTTTATTCTACCAATACATTTTTTAACTTATCAGGATAATACCACATGTGATATTACAATTTGTATGTGGTGGTCCATCATGAACAGTCTGTTTCCATCACCCTTTCAGGCCCACTGCACTGTCCTAAGCCTTTCAACCCTTTCTTGACTTGCACAAGTCCCTTCTCCACCCCCTCAGCCCCTTCTCCACCCCCTCAGCCCCTTCTCCACCCCCTCAGCCTCTTCTCCATCCCCTCAGCCCCTTCTCCACCTCCTCAACCCCTTCTCCACTAGTTGAACCTCTTATCCACCCATTCCTGCCTCATTTGACCTCAAGGGCCAGCGCGTGCCCCTGCAGTCCTCACATTGCTCGGCTTACTAACAAGATCACCCAGCAGCCAATTACTTTAGGCATTAGTTGTTTGGTTTCCATTGCACTCTCCCTTTCCCTCTCATCCTTTCAAGCCTACTCAAGCACACCTTCTCAACCATTCCTGCTGTCCCGACCTAGATGCAGCACCTAGATGCAGCACCCTGCACTCCTCTCATTGTTCTATCCAATAACAAACTGCTTAGTCACCCAGTACCCACTTGTTTCACTGTTCTCTTTTTCTGTTAGTTGTTCACCTGACATGCTGCGTTGGGTCATCAGCCTTTCCAGTCTGCTTGAGCTCCATATTGCCGTATTCCTTTCAGGTCCACTGCACTGCCATCACCCTTTCTAGTGGCTGAAGTTCCACATTTCCATATTCCTATCAAGCCCGCTTTAGCACTTTACTGCCATTATCCATTCCATGTGGTTGAGCAGTGCACTATCAGTACAGTTTCAGGTCTGCTGAAGTTTCATGCTGTATCAACCTATCTGGTCTACTTGAGCATGATGCTGCCATCAACCTACCTGGTCAACTTGAGCATGATGCTGCCATCAACCTACCTGGTCTACTTAAGCATGACACTGCCATCAACCCACCTGGTCTACTTGAACATGACGCTGCCATCAACTTACCTGGTCTACTTGAGCATGACGCTGCCATCAACCTACCTGGTCTACTTGAGCATGATGCTGCCATCAACCTACCTGGTCAACTTGAACATGATGCTGCCATCAACCTACCTGGTCTACTTGAGCATGACGCTGCCATCAACCTACCTGGTCTACTTGAGCATGACACTGCCATCAACCTACCTGGTCTACTTGAGCATGATGCTGCCATCAACCTACCTGATCTACTTGAGCATGACGCTGCCATCAACCTACCTGGTCTACCTGAGCATGATGCTGCCATCAACCTACCTGGTCTACTTAAGCATGACACTGCCATCAACCTACCTGGTCTACTTGAACATGATGCTGCCATCAACTTACCTGGTCTGCTTGAGCATGACGCTGCCATCAACCTACCTGGTCTACTTGAGCATGACACTGCCATCTACCTACCTGGTCTACTTGAGCACGACACTGCCATCAACCTACCTGGTCTACTTGAGCATGACGCTGCCATCAACCTACCTGATCTACTTGAGCATGACACTGCCATCTACCTACCTGGTCTACTTGAGCGTGACGCTGCCATCAACCTACCTGGTCTACTTGAGCACAATGCTGCCATCAACCTACCTGGTCTACTTGAGCATGACGCTACCATCAACCTACCTGGTCTACTTGAGCATGACACTGCCATCAGCTTACCTGGTCTACTTGAGCATGACGCTGCCATCAACCTACCTGGTCTACTTGAGCATGACACTGCCATCAACGTACCTGGTCTACTTGAGCATGACACTGCCATTAACCTACCTGGTCTACTTGAGCATGACACTGCCATCAACCTACCTGGTCTACTTGAGCATGACACTGCCATCAACCTACCTGGTCTACTTGAGCATGACACTGCCATCAACCTACCTGGTCTACTTGAGCATGATGCTGCCATCAACCTACCTGGTCTACTTGAGCATGACATTGCCATCAACCTACCTGGTCTACTTGGGCATGACGCTGCCATCAACCTACCTGGTCTACTTGAGCATGATGCTGCCATCAACCTACCTGATCTACTTGAGCATGACGCTGCCATCAACCTACCTGGTCTACTTGAGCATGACACTGCCATCAACCTACCTGGTCTACTTGAGCATGACACTGCCATCAACCTACCTGGTCTACTTGAGCATGACGCTGCCATCAACCTACCTGATCTACTTGAGCATGACGCTGCCATCAACCTACCTGGTCTACTTGAGCATGACACTGCCATCAACCTACCTGATCTACTTGAGCATGACGCTGCCATCAACCTACCTGGTCTACTTGAGCATGACATTGCCATCAACCTACCTGATCTACTTGAGCATGACGCTGCCATCAACCTACCTGGTCTACTTGAGCATGACACTGCCATCAACCTACCTGGTCTACTTGAGCATGACACTGCCATCAACCTACCTGATCTACTTGAGCATGACACTGCCATCAACCTACCTGGTCTACTTGAGCATGACGCTGCCATCAACCTACCTGGTCTACTTGAGCATGACACTGCCATCAACCTACCTGGTCTACTTGAGCATGACACTGCCATCAATCTACCTGGTCTACTTGAGCACGACACTGCCATCAACCTACCTGGTCTACTTGAGCATGACGCTGCCATCAACCTACCTGATCTACTTGAGCATGACACTGCCATCAACCTACCTGGTCTACTTGAGCATGACACTGCCATCAACCTACCTGGTCTACTTGAGCATGACATTGCCATCAACCTACCTGGTCTACTTGGGCATGACGCTGCCATCAACCTACCTGGTCAACTTGAGCATGATGCTGCCATCAACCTACCTGGTCTACTTGAGCATGACACTGCCATCAACCTACCTGGTCTACTTGAGCATGACATTGCCATCAACCTACCTGGTCTACTTGAGCATGACATTGCCATCAACCTACCTGGTCTACTTGAGCATGACGCTGCCATCAACCTACCTGGTCTACTTGAGCATGACACTACCATCAACCTACCTGGTCTACTTGAGCATATGACACTGCTATCAACCTACCTGGTCTACTTGAGCATGACACTGCCATCAACCTACCTGATCTACTTGAGCATGACGCTGCCATCAACCTACCTGATCTACTTGAGCATGACGCTGCCATCAACGTACCTGATCTACTTGAGCATGACGCTGCCATCAACCAACCTGGTCTACTTGAGCATGACGCTGCCATCAACCTACCTGATCTACTTGAGCACAATGCTGCCATCACTCTCCTCACAAACCCATTGCTGCTTCATCCTCACTTGGGTGCTGACTGGTCCCCATGCAGTCTTCATATGAGCCTTTCCACGAGCAAGCATATTTATGTAGTGGCTTTACTGCTGTGGAAAAATGAAATATTGGAAGGCTAACTGTAGAGGATGCAAAAATGTCGACAGGTAAAATGACTAACTCCTATTTGTTTTATGATTTCTGTATCTGGTTGCCACTAACTGGCCTTCTACTTTCTAATTGCATCAGTATAGAGTCCAACATCTTGACTGACTAATGCCAGATTAAGATAGCAGCACTTTCTAAATGCTACCTGCATTTCTTAAAGGGAAGATTAATTTCAGCTGCAATGAGTTGTGAGTCATGGAAAAGTCTATTGTAATTTGCCAAAAGTTGTTTAGTAAAGTACTGGAGGGCGAAGATCCATGATCTTTAAACACTTGCTGGATGACATGAAGGATCTGTATCTGTAGAGGTCCTCCTGCCTATTCATTGCTGACGGGAAGGAGTAGCCAAAGTAGGCATGCCAGAGGTTGGGGTGGAATGTTTTTGTGAAGCAGTTATAGGCAAAGCATAAAGCTTAAGACATGGTAATACAGATGGGTGTCAGTTTTTATGAACTATTTCAAAATATAAACGATAAGCAGTAAGTAGTAAAACACGGTGGTCTGCACACCTCATGACTGAAGTCAAAACACAATGCTGGAGAAACTCATTAGGTCGAACAGTGTACTTAAAAGCAAAGATAAAGACACATAACCATGATTCAGGCTTGAGCCCATCATCATGGCATGAGCAAAATGTAGGTAGGTGCCTGAACATATTAGTAATTGGTTTTGAAATTAAAAGCACAGGTTTATGAATAAGCTCAGCTATCTGAAGAGAATCAGCTATTGATTCAGAGGAGGCTGAATGAGAAACGTGTTTGTAAAACCATCATGATCTTAAGATATTCCTGTATGCAATGGTAAAACACAGGCAGTTAGCTGATATTGAGGTATTTTTGTATCCACAGACTCAGTCCCCAGAACACTAGTTCCAGTGTTTGGATTTCTGTGATCAGAAATCAAGTCAACTCTTGATGATGGTCAGGTGTCTGGCAAGGAGTCTGGTGGCTAAGAAGGGAAGGGAGGAGTAGAGGTGAACTGTAGTGACAGAGGATTCCATAGTTAGGGGAACTGATAAGAGGTTCTGTGGAACAGATAGAGAATCCCGAATGGTATGTTGCCTCTCTGGTACCCTGGGCCGAGATATCTGATAGAATTTATTTCATTCTCAGGAGGGAGGGTGAGTAGCCAGATCCCTTGGTTCATGTAGGGAAAAATGATGTGGGTAGGAAGGGTGATGAGATCCTGCAAAGGGAGTTCAGGGAGTTGGCTCTAGATTGAAGGACAGGACCTCCAGCATTCTGATCACAGGATTACTGCCATGCCACGTGCTAGTGAGATTAGAAATAGAAAAATAATGCAGCTTAACGTGGCTAAAGAGATGGCTCAGGAAGGAATCACTGGACTCTCTTCCAGGGGCTATGGGACCTGTTCTGAAGGGACAGTTTGCATCTGAACTGGAGGGGACTAATATTCTTGTGGGGAGGTTTGCTAGTGCTGCTCTGGCGGCAGGGGGGCGGGGGGGGTGGGGTGGTGGTTTGAAACTAGATTTGCAGGGGGATGGGATTCAGAGTGCCAGAGCAGATAAAGGAGTCGAGGTGGAAAAATATGATATGAAAATTGCATGTAACATTAGAAGTCAAAGTAAGTGGTGGAAATGTTCTCAGGTACAGCTATTTCAATGTACAAAATAGATGCAGGACGTATTCATATACAGGTAGCCCCCGACTTATGACCATCCATACATACGATCAGAAAATAAATTGCACTTTTGTAAGTGCAATAAGCTTGTCAAAGAAGATGGTGTGCACGAGAAAAACCCATCCCCTGCTAACGCTCGAATCGGAATTTAAAATTAAGGTAGTATGTGTGCAGGGCATCGGGAGCTCAGAAGGGAGGGTGGCCAGGGCATTGGGAGCTTGGTTGGGCAGGTGGCCGGGTCTGGGTGAGAGTCCATAGTCGGGGCATTGAGACCTTAGATGGGAGGGCACATGGAGCTTTTGGAGTTCGGATGGGAGGGCAGCCGAGCCATCAGGAGCTCGGATGGGAGGGCGGCTGAAACCAAGGTGAGAGTTTAGTCGGGGCATCGTGACCTCAGATGAGCGGGTAGCCAAGATGAGGGTCCACAGCCAGGGTGTGGGGAGCTCTGGTAGGCCTTGTTTGGGCAAGAGTCCGTGGTCAAGGCGTCAGGAGCTCCGGAGCATGGGCAGCCTGGATCATGCACATTTTACTAATTTCACTGCCCTCAACACAGCCAACCAATTTACATGTCTAAACGCCATGCTAACATACTTCTGACTTGCCTCAATTTCTAGATATGACTAGTCAGTCAAAATGGAACATGGTCATATCGGGGACTACTTGTATAGAAATAAATGACAAAATATTGTTTTGTGAATATAAGAGTCTCAGATGGTTTGTGTGAGCAGTTCTTTTGGTTGTTCAGCATTCTCACTGCCTATGGGAAGAACCTGTTCCTCACCCTGGTGGTACTGGCTCTCATACTCCTCTATTTCTTTCCCAACAGGAGTGGATGAAAGATGCTGTGTGAGGGGTAGAAGGATTCCTCAATAATTTTGCATGCCTTCTTCAGTCAATGATCCCGGAAGATCATGTCGATGACAGGGAGGGAGGCTCCAGTGATCCTCTCTGTCACTCTTCTAGCCCTGTGGATTGATCTCGGGTTCATTTCTCTGCAGCAACCGTACCGCACTGTGATGCAGCAGGCCAGGACACTCTCAATAGAGTTCCTGTAGAAGATTGACATAATAGTGGCTGGTAATATATATGGAACAACCTAGCAATCACATACTTCACCATCTTCCCATGGACATACTACTCCTACAAGGCTCAGATCTACATTCCATAACTTCTGCATATTACATGGCATGCATGTCATTTTGAACAAAATTTTCACATCTGTCCCTCTTTCTTTCAGACCAAGGTAGCTCACATTTTGCAGAAGCATTAGCTAGCCAAGGGTAGGCAGGTATGGTTGAATCACTAACTCAATTCCTGGCCATTGGGCAGAACATGAGAGACAAGGTTGAGATCCTGGAAGAATGCTGGAATTCTGATATCTAGTTTTCCCTCTCCTCTCTTAATCCATGTTCCTTTCTGACTCACCAACAGATGATATAGAAATGCTCCTCTTACAATAATCCAAAATTTAACTTTCTCCCTTCACCACTGGAGTCACTAGGTGGGTGCAGACTGCACTGGGTGACACCTTTGGGGGGGGGGGGGTTGTGCAGTTGTGGTGGTACATCACCGGCCTACTGCAGGGTGCAACACTTGTCTTGGGCCAGGCAGCGGCTGACACAGAGAGCCCCCGACAACGTTGAGAACGACGTGGTCAACATGGGCGGTGACCAGGCCGCCCTACCGATGCTCCCCACACCTCTGGATGCCATAAATCACTGCGCACAACCAGAGAGTGAAGACTCCGACTCCGAGACAGTCCTGACTGCCACCACGCTGACCAGGGACAACCCTCATGACCTCGGGCACTCTATGATGGACTTGCAAGTCAATGGGTAGGTAACAAAGTGCCTGTTCAACAGTGGCAGCACCGAGAGCTTCATTCACCCAAGCGTGGCCCACTTCCTGACATTAAAAGTCCACCCCTCCACCTACTCGGTCACCCTCGCCGCCAAGGATAAGACTGTTGGTACCCTCAGGCACTGCTCGGATGATATAACTGTGGAAGGGGAGACTTACACAGGTTTCAGGCTCCTGGTCATGCCCAAACTCTGTGCCCCAGTCCTCCTGGGCCTGGATTTCCAGTGCCACCTGCAGAGAGTCACCCTTGCCTTCGGGGGGCCCCAACCTCCATTCATGTTATGCAGCACACCAACCTACCAGCCCGGCCAACCTTCAGCCTCTCCACACTTCGCATCACCCCACCAGTGCTCTTCCCACATGTTGCGCTAGGCTGCAAGCTGATCACCGCCAGAAGTAGGCACTACTGTGCCGCAGACAGACATTTCATCAAGGCGGAGGTGGGGAAACTCCTGGTGGAATGTACTGGCAGGATGCCCTGCCCGAGGTGCTCCATGCCATTCAATCACTGCTTTACACGGCTACCAACGAGACCCCTCACGAATGTCTGTTCTCATTCCCCAGGAAGTCAGTGACTGGAATGTCCCTCCCAGCATGGCTCATGTTCCCAGGACCGGTGCTTCTGCGTAAGCATGTACAGACGTACAAGGCCAAAGCCCTGGTTGAGCAGGTCTTCCTCCTACATGCAAACCACAACTATGCCTATGTTAGGTTCGGCATTGGTAGGGAGGACACCGTCTCAACCAGGGACCTGGCACCAGCAGGAGCACCCACCACACCACGCCATCCTCCACCCCAGGACAATGCTGACCAGCTATGGGGCATGCAGAACCTCCTTGTCCACAAGGGGCCCGCTTCAGCCCTGGGAAATGAACCTGCCCCCCACCCATCCAATATGACCCTCATACGTCAACCTCGCCACCCCCCCCAGGAAACCCCTCCATGCAGCACCACACCAGTCACACAGACCCCTGCCACCAGCCCCCTCACTTCCCCTCCAACCAGTGACCAGGAGTCAGTCCTACGATGGTCACAGAGACCCCGGCGGCCCTCGGACCATCTCAACCTGTAAATATTGTATGTGTATAGTAGGTACGATTCCTTGTTACTGCGCCCCACCCCCGGGATAATTTTAAAGAAGGGGGTGAATGTAGTGGTACACCACCAGCCTACTGCAGGGGACAACCTCTGTACCTGCAGGAGTGGTAAGGGAACAGGACAACACCTGGCCGGCTGTCAATCAGTCAGCCTGAAGGGATCAAGCCCCACCCGGTCGGGTATCAATCACCCTCCGGTATATAAGCCTGCGCCAACCTCCCGAAGCTCACTCAGAGTTACTGCAGCTATAGCCAGCTAGTTATACAGTCTTTGCCTTGTGTGTGTCTGATTCTGGCTAACAGCGCACCACAGCAGTGTTTCAAAATAAATGTATTTATCGCGTGATGGCTGTGCTGTGATCTAAGTCGCCCCCCCTCCGGAGCTCCTGACCATGGTGTCTTACCTAGGCCCAGGTGGTCCGCCCATTTGAGCTCCCAACAGCCAGTCACCCTTCCGTACGAGCTCCTGATGCCCAGACCGTGGGCTCTCACCTCGACCTCGGTCACCCTCCTGTCCATCCGAGCTCCCGAAGCATCAAGCTCTGGCTTACCACCTGATCTCGGCCGGCTGCCTGCCTGCCCCTCCGACCTACCATCATCCCTCTCGCCAAGGCCGCCCATCTGATCTCCCAACACCATGAACAACGTAGGTACTTTGTCGCCTCCAAAGTCGGATGTGTGTAATAGTCGACCCTCAAACTTTATGGTCCTCAGCACTTTATGATCATTGAAACTGTACAAATTAGTAGTTTAACAACTACATACTTTGATAAATATTATTAAGTACATCTGTCTTAATTATTTATATTAAAGTTATATTACATGTACATGTAACGTTTTTTTCATGTCATGCAGCTCTCAAATGTCTGACGTTTATCGTATGTAGCTCTAAAGTAGGTTTGGCCACCACTGGCTTAGAGCACATGCACCAAACTTCAAAGGGAGTATCTGTAAGAGTCTTCTTTAGCTTGGCTTCGCGGACGAAGATTTATGAAGGGGTAATGTCCATGTCAGCTGCAGGCTCGTTTGTGGCTGGCATGTCCGATGCGGGACAGGCAGACATGGTTGCAGCGGTTGCAAGGGAAAATTGGTGGGTTGGGGTTGGGTGTTGGGTTTTTCCTCCTTTGTCTTTTGTCAGTGAGGTGGGCTCTGCGGTCTTCTTCAAAGGAGGTTGCTGCCTGCCAAACTGTGAGGCGCCAAGATGCACGGTTTGAGGCGATATCAGCCCACTCGTGGTGGTCAATGTGGCAGGCACCAAGAGATTTCTTTAGGCAGTCCTTGTACCTCTTCTTTGGTGCACCTCTGTTACGGTGGCCAGTGGAGAACTCGCCATATAACACGATATCTGTAAGAGTAATCAGTTGGGAATACACAATGATATCACTGGTTGTACTGCAGCCCTTTCAGAAAGACTGTGCTCAATAGCAAGGAGTACTGCTGAGCCTTGTATCAACATTACATTTTACATCAACTGAATGGGTGTCATTATCACATTTGCAGATCCAACCATAGAACACTGTCGCATAGAAAAGGGCCCTTCTGTCCATCTATGCTGCCTAGTGTCATGTTGCATCTGATGACTATTGTCCCACCTTTCACCCTCGTGTGTGTGTTGCAGAATGCTGTTATCATCAACTCTAAATATCAGTTCTTTTTGCCATTTCTGATTGCAAGCCTGCAGCCCTGCAAACAATTCTGTGTTACTGCTGGATATGTGGTAGGTTGTGTGTAGACCATGAATCACTTTTTTTTTGTCAGAAGGGTAGTGTTTGTTATGGGGCCTCCTGCAACAACCTTTGCCGTCTCCCCAACTGAATATCAGCAGATTTCCACCAGACAAGCTGTAGCTACTCAGAGCGCACAAGGGTGATCAATTGACATTAGGATGGCTTTCAGCACAGTTTGATTTCCAAATCGGTGCTGAGTTATTGATTGGAGGGTGGCTTTTATTTGGACATTCTGATGAAATGAATGCTGCGATGATTTATTTTAATTGCCTGTATTTGAAAAACATAGGAATGGTTAAATTATTGAGCTCCAATTTGATATTTACATGTTGACAGCTTACAAGTTACAATGTCACAGCATATCTGCTCTGCATATGCCTAGATGGGGTTAATGCCACATAATTCTTCCCACAATAGAAGACAGTTCAACTCACACTATAAATATGCAAAAGCTTGATAGATTCCACACTGGATTCAAAATGTCATCTATAATGTCTGAGCAATTGGTGATGCACAATATCATACATTGTTTAAGGTTCCTGAATAGATTTTGTGTGCTTTTGGTCTGAGAACATCTTGATTTTAGCAGTTTTTGTTCTGTTGCAAAGATGACTATCCCTTCAATCTTTGTATTCCATGTTACTTAGAATGTTGTTTCCATCCTTGTAAATTTATTGGCTTCAGTTGTCTTTCTCATGTTTCCTATTTTCTGTTTAAAATGGTTCATCAGGTTTATTTATATTTTATCTGCACATTGAGTACATTCAGTGTGATTAATGGATTCAATGATTTCAATAGTTGTAAGATCAGAAAAGCAATGCATATTCTTAAGATTATAACTGAGTTTACAAGGGGGATTTTATTAAATACCTGTAGAAATATCTAACAGGCAGTGAAGATGCAACAGTACTGTGTCTCCATCACATGAGTAACATACCGTATGAAAAGTATGAAATTGCATCGACTTTCATTGCATGATCCATTGTGTGTGGGCAGGAAATTAGGACGACAAAAGTTGACAGCACGTCAGGAAGCCAACTCCAACTTGCCAAGTTCCCTACTTAACTGCAGCATGTCAAGCTGTGCATGAGCAATCTTTGTTCATTCCAATACTTCCAATCAGTAAATTACAGCAATATTAACACTTTTGCCATGTATTCTGGGGGTTTATCTGGTTTCTTGGGTATTTTTAAGATCACCAGTAAGTCCAATGTGAAAAAAAATCATGGAAACATTTAAAATTGAGAACTTATGTTAGTGAGTACTGAAGTATCACAGCTGGTTTTTTGTCTACTTTGGTGAAAGAATTTGTTCGCAGTCCTTGTAATGAGAAATTACTTTGAATACTTTGGATGCTCTTCTGGCAACTTTGAAGGTTCCTCTGACAGCTTTGGAGATGTGTGTGTTTGATCTGCACAGAAGAACATTAATTTAACAGATCAGCATGAGAACTGCTTTTGCTGCATTATTTTCGACCTCAGATGTGGAATGAAGTGACAGGTTCCAACAGCAGCACAAGTAACTATAATACTAACCCATCAGCCTGTACTTCCCAAACGTCCAGCTCCACAGGACAAAGGGGATTAACTCAAGGTCATGTATGCAGCCAAATGAACCTGCAGCTAGAACCTCCACTTCCACAACATGTCAAATTACACATATTTCAGGAGTAAAACACAATTGAATGCCAGCACTTTGTTGACACCATGATTGAAGTTAAAAACACAATTCTGGAAGAACTCAACAAGTCAAACTGCTTTAGTAAACAAAGATAAAGATATGTAGCTAACATTTTGGGATTCAGCCCTTCAAGACATTTCTTTTTTTTGTGGAAATACAATAAAAAGATCCAGAGCAGGTAGCTGGGTAGGATGAGGTGTCCAAAAGGAGGAAGAAAAGTTAAAGTGAGAGAAAGTTCAAGTGTGGTGGAAAATCTTTCTTGTTGAAGTGTGCACAGAGACAGAAATGATGGAAGAAACATTTGGCACCATGGCACGCAAGGAACTCATTAAGGTGTGGTCGAAGGGGGATGAAAGTGAGGCCTCTACTGAGGACAGAGCATTCCGTTTCTGAGAAAGGATGGTAAAAATCAGGCAAGGGTCAGAGTGGAAGTCAGTGTGTTGGAGGGTGTTAGGGGGAGGTGGGAGTTTGGGTTTAGATTTCAGGTCAGATGGTAGCAAACAATGCATTCTGCTGAAATATGCCTTCTCCCAGGTGACCTCTGCTGACCAAGCTTTTCCTCTGATCATCCAATTTATCATCATTTTCAGGGCTTTATTGGAGATTATTTGCAGGATTGAATAGTTTACAGCCTGCCAGATGACTGATGGCTTGCTGCCAAACCAATTAATCATGTACACTCTTCCAATGTAGATGGCAAATACAACAAACTGGCATCTGCCCTGTGGCTTTCCATTTGTATGGGCTGTCATGTGCAATTAACACACACTTAAATCTCCTAACAACTGCAAGGTGTTCCTCTCCATCACTGTGTAGGCAGTGTATACCACAGGAAGATCTTTATGCATGTGTGCAAACAATCTCTGGGAGCAACACCAATGATGGTCTCTTTTTGATGCAGTTCACTCTTCTCCACAAAGCAAAACTACTAAGTAAATGCTTTGAATCAAGTGACAAATCATGGGTGGTGAGGAAACCACATAACAATATAATTCAAGACGTACGGCAACCATTGTGAAAGTCATCGACAGGCTGAAGACGCACTTCTGATTGTATGGACAATTGTGGAGATGCCTGATAGAAGACAGTTCTGCACAACAGTTCTGAGATGCTGGCCTTCCATTACACCCCACATTTGGGAGGACCGAGTGCTTTCATATATTTCGAGAAGGAGGAGGCCGAATGTGATGCAGTCAGTGCAACAAGAATAATATTTCTTGCTGGCTGGATGACCAATCTTTTTGCATAATGAATTAGATTGCATCAGGCCACCCATCCAAAAAGCATGTGCAAAGTCCCCTTTTGGAAATCACCTCCTCCAACCTCATAACCCATTATCATGCCATCTACTCTTCTGTTTGTTGATGACAGTTTATGTCTTATCATACATCATGAGGCACATTTGTTAATGGGGAAAATACAGGGAAAATACAATCATGGTTTAATTTTTTTTTAATCTAATATTTTGTGGAACAACCTCTTCAACTTCTTAGCTCTTCTGTCTGATAGAACATAGTTGACCATTGCAAGTCTTACAAACAAATAAACAGGGACAAATCTAATTGACAGAACTACCACACAACAACCTGATAGACCCATTTTGAGAGAATGTTACCTTACAGTCACCATCCTGGGTTCCTTCATGAACATCAGTGGCCATGTGTTGAAGAAGACAGCAGAACTTGCCTATCAGAGATGGTAGCATTCTGACACAAATTCAAGAGGACCCTAAGAGTTGCTAGCAGAGATTCCAAACTTCATGAAATCTCACCATATCTAGCAAATGTGGGCATGGAAGCCTACTACTGATTACACCATCTGCTCTCTCTCAACTGATGTATGTTGATTAATACTTGGAAAATACATTGCAAGTAAGATGGACAGAATGCATTCTGGATAAAGGAGTTCAATGCTTAACTCCAAGTGTAATTCAGTAGAACTTCCCCTGTCCAATTTGGCCAAGTCCTAAAGAACATAATTAGTCTGTGGTAAATGGGGATAAACCTGCTGGAATTTTCTTACCGTCAAGAGAATCCTTAGTTTTAGTCAATTAAAGCTGAAAGCTAATTTGACACATTTTGATGGCATTGGTGATAGATTTCAGAGCTTTATAAGTTTTAAACCTTGAGTATCATTGTCTGCGGATAATAAGTTGTGTTTCCTTTTACTTCCTTTGAAATTCTAACCTTTGAAAATTGGCTGCTTGAAGCAAATGTACTGAGCATAGAACAGCATGCTGCTTACATCAATGTGTGCTGTGCTTGGTAAATTAACATAAATGAAGTCTGGTGTTGAAAATGGTTCTGTTTTCTCTGAACAGCTACAGATCATTCTTCATCCCAGCCACTGGTTATATGATTTTTTTTAATCTCTGGAAAATTCATTTGAAGATGAGAAACTGAGTGGTGTTATTACCTTGGAGCAGGATTAACATCAGCCTGGAATCCTGGTCACCTCTTTGAAACAAGTGGGGACAGCCTCAATCTGGCTCCTGCTATTCATAACTATTCATAAAACCATAAGATATAGATATAGAATACAGACACAAGATATAGGAGAAATAGGCTATTCAGCTTATCGAGTCTGTCCCACCATTTAATCATGAGCTGATCCATTTTCCCACTCAGCCCTACTGCTCCAATTTTGATGCATTGGCTAATCAAGAACCTATCAATCTCTGCTTTAAATCCACCAAATGGCCTGGCCTCCACAACTATCTGTGTCAACATATTCCACAGATTTTCCATCCTCTGGCTGAGTTCAAGCTTGGTCCATGGTCTGTATTGATAGACAATCTTCTTCACCTTGCAGGAGGAAGTAATAATAGGGTGATAGAATGGGAAGAATTGGTGGGAAGAAAATCTGTAATCCACATTTATTGATTATTTTGTCAATTTAAAATCCCAGAGTTTGTTTTAAATGGGAAAAATCCAGACTTTCATATTTAAGGGCACAGAAATTGAAGGCAACATCTTGCAGCTGTATTCAAAATTTGAAACAAAAATAAATTATATCTTAAACTATTGTTACAGCGTCCTCGAGTTAAATTTGAAATGGAGGGATCATACTTCCTTACTTTTGTCATTTATTCAAACAACAAAACACAAATTATGCACAGAACTACATCACACCATTTACAATGCTGGAAATTCATAAGAAGTGGTAAATCAATGCCACCCCTCTGTTACATACTATTTACATTTTCAAATTAAAATCTGGTTGTTATTATCTACGATGCACACAAACCCCTAGGTGGCCCACTATTCCCGGAACTTGTCCATCGGACACAGCATGCTCCCACTCCAACACCACAGGGGTCAGGGCTTAACCCTGAAAGAGGGGCAGGCAGTCAGCTCACCCTGAACTCTCAAATGCTCATCCATTCAGGCCGCATCTGTGAAAAGAGAAACATTTCAGGTCAATGCCTTTCCATCAAAATGAGCATTAAAAATCAAACATGATAATAGGTTGCAATGAATGGTGAAGAATAGAGAGAACAAAGGAAATGAGTGTGACACAAATGACAAGAGTGGTGTTTGCAAGAGGGTGGTGAAGGTTTGTTAATGATCTGTTGAGAGGAAAAGTTATAATAATGGGAGATGAAGAACAAAAATAGGAAAGAAAGAAAAACAAATCTTATTATTGTGAGATATGAAACACTGCAAATGCTGGAAATCAAAAATAAAGGAGAATGCCAAAATGTTCCAACAGTTCAGGCAGCATCTGTGGAGAGGCAGAAATGGAGATAACTACAGATTTCTCCAATGTAGAGGAGACCACATTGTGTGCACCAAAATGGGTAAATGAATGCTACATCACCTGGAAAGGTGTTTCTGCATCCCTGAATCATGAGAAGGAAAGGGATAAACAGCTCAGATTTTGGAGTTACATGGGAAGGTGCAGTGAGAGGGTAGTGAAGATGGAAAAGTGAACCAGGGGATTGTCGAGGAAACATTTCCTTTGAAATGCTGAGAGGAGAGGGAAGGGAAATGTATGGCATCTCATTCAAGTGTTGCAAATGGCAAAAGATGAAATGTTGATTGTGGAGGCTGATGGGCTGAAATGATGATCATTGGGCAGCTCTGGATGGGAGTAGAAGGGATGATGCAGTATAATAGATATTAGTTGCTCACCTATCTGGACCTCTAAAGGGGCTCCATAGCTACAACATTGAATTGAAGGTGAGGAGTGAAAGTGGAAGCTGTATAAAGTGAAACAAGTTCAGTCAGGTGAATAAATGTGGTCGTGGGGTTTATTGGCCCAACCTCCTGCTAAGGAAGAAGCAGAGTCCTCAAGCCATCCTGAGTGGAATGGAGGTGCAGAGGGTTTGGATGTCCCTGGTGAAGGTGAGCAATTTGTCATCAGGAAAGTGCAGGAAGGCATCAAAGGGAACAGTATGTAAAAGGGAGAAGATGGGACAAGTAGAGAAAGATGACTGTCATGGTAAGAAGAAATTAATGGGAAAACAAGCACAGTCCTAAGGAGAGATCCCCTGCCAGTAATTGGTTTTCTCCACCTTATCATCATCACCGTTCAAGTCTTTCTTTTTGTCAGTGTCCATTGTATCATAGACATCCCCTTTATTCTCCCTCACCTACCTGGAATCTTAAAAAATGTTCACTTTCTAATTTTTCTAAATTGATGAAAGATCATTGGTTCACAAAGCCAGCTCTGTTTTTATTTTCTATATTGATACTACATGACCAATTCAACAGTCCTAGCATTTTCTACTTTTATTTTAGATATACAACATCTGCAGATTTTGTTTTGTCTTTCAATTTTGGTGAATCAGTCAAATTGCATTAGAAAACTGAACTATGCACCTTGATAAAGGGTCCAGATCTGAAATGTAGACTGACCATTTCTACCCATGCTGTCTAACCTATTGAATTCTTCCTGGAATTATTTGTCTGATCAAGATTCTACTTTGGAAGCTTTTGTGTTCCACAAAAGAAATTCTAGCTGGTTTGGCTAATTTTCCAAAATTATATCTGCCTTTGAGGATTAAAAAAATTGCCAGATTTCACAATTTTAACAAAATCTCCTGTAAAAACTTTATTGGACTCCTATCAAAAGCAGTATTCCTGTGTGACTGGAGTATATCAGTTTACACCAGATTATGTTGCCACCTCCACAAATTTCTTTCTGGATTCTAACTTTTTTTTTCCCCTCTATGAGAAGTAAGGATATTACATTCATTTACATTCACTTACATTAATTGATGTGTATAATAATATGCAAATAGTGTTATTTGAATGTAATATTTGAATAATGACAACTAGCTTCTGATTATGTGTCTTCCTTCATAGGGAGTTGAAATTTAATACACTGATTTGCAAGGCAACTGAATAAAAGCCATTAATCTTCACAAGTAAAAATTGCCTCATGAGCATTTAGAAAATCTCCTTTTTTTCTAATAAACAATCAAAACTCAAAACCCACATTTTCATTTATATGTTCAAAGGATCATCAAAAAAGGAACAATTAAGTTGAATTATATTATTCAATGACCTTAAAATAACTCGGAATATAAAGAAGAGGCTCATTTTAATTCACATGGGATTTCTAATCCTCACAATTTTCAATGTCCTCTTGGTCAACCAATTATTAAATCTCACTATCTATCTATCATTATATTTGACCATGTTTGACCAATCTGATTGAATTTTTTGAAGAGGTGACTAGGAATGTGGATGAGGGTAGCGCAGTGGATGTTGTCTATATGGACTTCAGTAAGGCCTTCGATAAGGTACCACATGGAAGGTTAGTTAGGAAGGTGCAGTCTTTAGGTATAAATTTTGAGATAGTCAAATGGATTGAACATTGGCTGAAAGGGAGAGGCCAGAGAGTGGTAGTGGATAATTGTCTGTCAGGTTGGAGGCCGGTGACCAGTGGTGTGGCTCAAGAATCTGTATTGGGTCCATTGTTCTTTGTTATATACATTAATGATCTAGATGATGGGGTGGTGAATTGGATTAGTAAATATGCAGACAATACTAAGATAGGTGGAATAGTGGATAATGAAGAAGGTTTTCAAGGATTGCAGAGGGATTTGGGCTGCTTAGAAAAGTGGGCTGAAAAATGGCAGATGGAATTTAATGCTGATAAGTGTGAGGTGCTTCATTTTGGTAAGAAGAATCAGAATAGGACATACGTGGTAAATGGGAGAGCATTGATGAATACAGAAGAGCAGAAAGATTTAGGAGTAACGGTACATCGTTCCCTGAAGGTAGAAACTCACGTGAATAGGGTGGTGAAGAAGGCTTTTAGTATGCTGGCCTTTATCAATCATTGCATGGAATATAGGAGTTGGGAGGTGATGTTGAGATTGTATAAGACGTTGGTGCGGCCTAATTTGGAGTTCTGTGTGCAGTTCTGGTCACCTAATTAGAGGAAGGATATAAACAGAGTGGAGAGAGTGCAGAGAAGGTTTACCAGAATGTTACCTGGGTTTAAGCATCTCGAGTATAGAGAGAGATTGGACAGATTAGGTCTTTATTCTTTGGAGTGTAGAAGGTTGAGAGGGGATTTGATAGAAGTATTTAAGATTATGAAAGGGATAGACAGAGTGGATGTGGATAGACTATTTCCGTTAAGAGGAGGAAAGATTAAAACAAGAGGACATGAGTTAAGAATTAAGGGGCAGAGGTAACATGAGGGGGAACTTCTTTACTCAGAGAGTGGTAGCGGTGTGGAATGAGCTTCCGGGAGAAATAGTGGCGGCGGAGTCAATTGTATTATTTAAGAAAAGGTTGGACAGGTATATGGATGAGAAGAAGATGGAGGGTTATGGGCATTGTGCAGGGAGGTGGGACTAGAAAGGGGTGTTTGGTTCGGTGCGGACTAGAAGGGCCTAATGGCCTGTTTCCGTGCTGTAATTGTTATGTTATGTTATATTATGAAAGGATAAATATTGGCCAGGATATCAATAGAAATCCATTGCTCTTTGACTAATCCCATGGGTTAATAGCTCAAATTATCTAATTGTTTTTTTTCTCCAGAAAAAAGGGACAATAAAAGTTGTAAAGTCCTAAGCATGAGGTGCATGAGGGAATGATGTCAGACCATGAGGCCTTAGGCCTAATGAACTCTCTTAGTTATAATTGTTGGGATTCCTTTCTTTCTTGTCATTAGCAGCCAACAAATTGAAGGACCCATCACACCTTGGACACACTCTTTTCCCCCTCCTCCCATCATGGAGAAGGCTTCAGGTAGCAATTGCCTGTACCAACGTGGAAGACAGTTTCTTCCCCATGGGCTCCCAGATGTTCCCCATAACAGTGATATCACACAGCTGTTGCTTGGTGCCAATTGATCTTTTTTCCTTTCCAATCCTATACTCTATAACTGTGCTCTTTACACAATTGTATGAATGCTAAAGATAACATATTAGTCTGCTTGCAGAATAACTCTTTGCAATGTACTGTGTATTTTGTGACAAATAAACTTAAACTACATAGATTCAAGGACACAAATTAATTAGATTTGTGGAGAGTGCTACTCTAAGGGAGAGGAAGAGCTTGATGAAGCATCAAACAAGCTACAGAACGGGAAAAATGGCCTATTGAAGGCATTCTATTTAAATGTACAAGAAAAGGACATATCAATAGAGCATCACCCTCATTTAGAGGTGGATATTGGAGATATCAGGGTTAGAGTCTCTTCCAGGCTGCCTGAAATATGTAAGATACCCCCAGAAGCAGCAGCCTCTTGGGCAAGTGAAATAAAGATAGTCCATCAGAGTGACGTTCAAACAGAAAGTGGTGGCATAAGCCATCAATTCCACCTTTGACCTTCACGAGAACATAGCCTTGCTTTTGCCAGTGTACCTCATTTCCAGAGCAAAAATGTGATTATGATGGTCAAATGGATATTTTGAATAACATCTTTTCTGACCTCTTCAAGTCATTATCTTCATTTTTATAAAAATGAACTTCATTGATTTGCAAATGGGAACTATCCAGTCCAAATTCAAAGCAGTATTCTCCAAGGATGAGATAATTGTGAGAACCACGATTTCAGGGCACTCTAAAAGTTTTGTCCCTTTGCTTACATACCTAACTTCAGTTCCAGCTATTATCTTATAGGCTACCTTATATCTACTGCTACCCCATTTCATTAAAAAAAATAGAAATTATCTGGTGCATTTTCAGGGAAAATACTGTTGAGATACCTGCTGCAGGTAATGCCTTTTAAATGAGTCATTCTAACATGACAAAAAACAATAAGAAACTATTTTACCAGCAAAAAAAATGTTAGTGCAGTTTCATGTAGGTGATGGGGGTGGACAGAGTCATGAAGGAGGAATGTGATACATTTGCTTGCATTGGTCAGGCCATTGAGTTCAGGAGTGGGGATTTATATTACAACCAGTACAAGACATTGGTGAGACTGGGAATATTGTGTGTAATTCGGGCCACCTGGTCATAAGAAGGACGTCATTAAGGTGAAAGTTATGCAGAAAAAAATCCACAAGGAAGTTAGCTGGATGGAAGGATTCAGTTATAAGGAGATGCTAGATAGGCTGGAACATTTTTTCTGGGGTGTAAGGGGTGGAGGGATGATCTGATGAAGGTATATAAAACCAAAAGAGGTATGGATAAATTAATAGTGCCAGTCATATTCCAAGACAGGGAGTGTAAGGTGAGAGGAGTAAGGATTAAAGGAGACCTGAGGGATCTTTTCTGCACAGAAGATGGTGAGGTGACTATGCAGAATGATCCAGCAGTAAAAGTGGCTGAGTTATGTTGAATTACAATGCTTAAAAGGCACTCAGACACATGCATTGATAGGAAAGGTTTAGAGCAGTGGTTTTCAATCTTTTTTCTTTCCAGAGCACCTATGACATAAGGAGTACTTAAATATTGAAAACCACTGTTTTAATCATCCCTAATTGACTCGTTATGTGCACTGTTTCATAACTCTAAAGAGAATGGGCCAATGACCATTTTTCTCAAGCAGAATATTTCAGTAACAATTGGGTCTTGAATAGTGATTCTCAACATTCCCTTCCCACTCACCTACCACCTTAAGCAATCCCTTACTAATCACAGAGCACCGATGGCATAGGGATTACTTAAAGTGGTAGGTGAGTGGGAAGAAAAAGGTTGGGAACCATTGGTTTAGAGGGATATGGAAAAGATAAAGGGTCCATTATTGTCACATAATACCACATTTAGAATACAACATACCTGAAATTCTTTAACTTTTGTCTACTGTAAGGCAGACAGAGAGTCGCTACTTTGTCCAGCACCCCTCACAGAAACCTACAACTCACTGGTGTTCCAAGGCGGGCTCCCCTCCAAGTACTGACCAGTCCTGTGCCTGCTTAGCTTCTAAGATCATACAATCCCAGGCCTATTCAAGCCATTCGGAGCAAGCACAGACAAAAGTATGTGCTTTGGTCAGCATAGACAAATTGATTCAAATTAGTCAAACTATGTAACATTGAAACAGCATCATTATTGCTTGTTTCCACTATTTCTCACTTATCATACAGTCCTAAATGGATTGTTATTCACAGGAGAATTGGCTCTAACTCTTGGTTTTTAGGAGATTTTGAAAGGAAAGAAAGGCTTATATCTATAAAACACAATTTACATGAACTTTGGGACATGCCAAAATGTTTTTACTTTCCTTGGATGCACTTTGTACATATAGTCATTTTGGTATCAAAGAAAACAAGAGAACTCTCACAAATAATACATTAATTGTGGCATTATCTACCTTAGTTAATTAAGCATTAGCCAGGGATCCTCAGTGTTCTCCTTCTAAGTCATGCTACTGGCTTGCCTATTTTTCCATGTCAAGATTTCTAAGGCCTCTGCTTTACATCTTGCCAAAAATACAGCATACAAAGATCAAAACCATTTTGGAGAATTTATCAAGAACTTTGAATTGGTATTTACATCAACAAATTTCTCTTTCCAGTTTCTATAAGATTTTTTTGTTTTGTTTTGCTGTTCATTGAAGCATATAAAAGATAGATTTTTTTTCAACAAATGTCCTTTATGAATGCAGTTAATAGCAGTAACAGAATCAACAATATATCAAAGTGGATATCACATAGTACATAGATTTGTCAAGCTATAGTCATCCAATTATCCCACAGATTCATACCGACTGAGCCACTGTTGATTATATTTGATCATCCACTTTAGTTTCTTTCATGTTAGTTAATTAGGAGAGCCAATCATTTTTCATAGCTGGTACAAAATGTATGAGTGACCATTGATCTTCCTTTCTTCAGTTTCCTGGAATACAGAACAGAAATATTGACAAATTTCTGCACCAAAATCGCAAAAGGAGTAGCCATGGCAATATTGATCACAATAGACTGCATTAAAAATATTTTTTTTAAATAATGAAAAGATTATTTCAACTACTGGTTACGTCAGAATTTCATGTGTGCATCCTATAATTTGCTGCCCATTAAAACCAAAGGGTTTAAAAGCACAGGAGACATGTCTAATGTATTAAAATAAGAAAGTCTCCAGACACTGATTGTATTTACAACCACAGCATCTGCGGGTTTTCTTGTTTAACTCAATTTTTCTACTCCACTGTGTAGAATGCCTTCCTTGACATAGTTCTTTTTCCCTCTTTCTGAAGCGAGTTCTGTGAGAATCTTTCTCACTGCTACCCATCTGCAATTCCTGCTACTCTCAAGCTCTAAGTTCATGTGGCCTCCCACCCATATCCACCAGTGACCTCTTGCCTGTGCTCCTCCCCCCCCCCTCACCATTTTATTCAGACAACCGCCTGCATTGCTCATACTTCTTTGAAGGGCTCAAGCCCGAAACATTGGTTCTGTATCTTTATATTTGCTTCATAAAGGAAGCTACTTGACTTGCTGAGTTTCTCCAGCAATTTCGTGTCAAAACATCATTTGTTGCAAATTTCCACAGTTTTAAGTGGGATTGTGGAAAATTCTGAATGTAATATCAGACCTTGATGTGGTATTGCACTGAGTTGGGCACAATTTTATATCAGGGGTTTTATTATTATCAAAACTAATTAATACTTTACTAAACTAGCTGCTAGCTTATTAAAATTATTAAGAAAAGATAACCATGTGCTGTTTCCTCAACCATCACTGATGTATCATTTATTTCAGGTAATCATTAGTGGTACTCTTAGACCTTTACCAAGGGTTAAATGAAAAATCAGTTGTGTTGATAAAGCCAACAGATGTAACTGCGACAAGAGTAATGGAATACATTTACAATCATTCTTTTTGTTACCTTAGATCACCCAAGCTGATTCATGTACTGAGGTGGCCAATATTAATCAGGGTTCCAAGCTTTTACTTTGCTGCATGGTAAATCGGCAATCAGTCAGGAATTGAAGTGAGACTTTGGGATTATAAATGAGTTATTCTGTGCTGATATTAAAGGAGTTTATAAAAATGCACATTAAAAAAATAAATGCTCCATTTGAGCCTTTAAAATCCTGGACACTTGTATGCAGGTACAGCCCTTTCAAGTTGAGTCTCATGTTCACAACATGGAAGGTAATATAGGAAATGATAGGGACCAGCTGATTACACTGAAAGATTTTTCTTCCTGAACACCTTTGGGTGCATTTTATGGATTTTGGGATGCTGACCACGAAAATCATTTTAAAATTCTCTTATCAGCTATTTTTTTTAGATGTAACCTATTTTTGTGATTTTGTGTCATATTTTTAACATGCTTCAACCATGCGGCCTGCGGTGGACATCGGGGCAGGTGCAGCTGCCTGACAACCCCTTGGGGCTGAGGTGGCCAGCGTGGGACTTCAGTGCAGGGGCAGCCCGTGCCGGCTGCCCCAGCCCTGATGTACTGCACCAGCCGCCACAGCCCTATAGTCCCGCGCCAGCCATCCCAGCCCCTTACTCCCACACTGGGGGGCTGTAGGCAATGGGGAGTTGGGTCACTGGGCAGTGGGGAGGGGGGCTGTCATGCGCGGGGACTTGGGTCGCTGACTGATTGTCATCAGCCCGCCCCTGCCAGGCCCTGAAAGCTGCTAGCTGCAGGCTGCTGATTTCAGGTGCCTAGGGGCAGTGCTCGGAAGCGGAAAATATATCTCCCGAGGTGGGTTGAGTAAGTACACCAGGGACGGGTTCTCCACTTTCAGGTGGCCTCCCGACAGCCACATTCGGGTATTTTAGGCAGCTTTACATTCGGGTGGCTACCTGAAAGGGGCTAACGATAGTGTTAGTGGGTGTGGCTTGCGATCGCGTGATTGCTACGGTTCTCAGTTTATGGTATGCGGCTCTTATGTTAAGCAAGTTTGGCTACCCCTGCCTTAAATGCTAACACGAGAGGCATCAGATGCTGAGTACAAATGAAAATTAGTGGCAAAACAGGTTTAGCTCATTTCAAGTAACACAATGTGTCAGCATTATTATGTGATGAAACATGCTAAATTTAATATAAGTTAATTTAATGTTTCTCCAACTTCCTAGGTGATATAGAAAAGCTGAAATTATCTCTGTGTTCAGTTTGGTTATCTATCATAAATCCCAGTTATTTTTTTAGGAAGGAAACCTTTTGGGTGAAAAAATGTTGGCCAGTATTATCATTGTGTTATAACAAGATTTTTTTTTCCCCCGCACAGTTACTGCAAAATTCTTCAAAAGTACACACACAAAACTTCAGCATCAGCCTATAATTTGTGCAATTTTAGCATTCACTCTTTATCTCATCAACTCTCAGTTTCATTCCACTCTTTGATTTCAAATTCCTCCAAGGCTTTATTTCCTTTACCCTGAAATCTTATGACATACCAATGTTCCTGGGCTCTTGAGAGAAGGAGCTGCTCACATGATTTGGAGAGAAGAATGAAATTGGAAATGGGTTTGTGATTTTCAAGAAGAGTGGTTCAAAAGTTATTCTTTTCATGTGAAATGGTTGATGGCAGAATATTTGGAGAAACTAGGATATATTTGAGGAGAATCAGGAATTAACAGCAGCATTCAATGAAGCTTGTGGATTTGGTAGTAGGGTTGAGGCAGAATGTAAGAAGTTTCATTGATAAGGAGAGCTTTGAGAGGGCATGCTCACTTGCGAGGTTGTAGTGATGGTGGTGCCACTGTGGATGTGTTGTCTTGGTGGGTTAGACTAGGTGAGGGAAGTAACAGTGTCAAATGAGTAGACAACCTCAAAGTAAGCCACAAATGAACCCAATGGACACGGGTGATTATTATTGCAGACAATAAAATCTAACTGTTGGTTGATAGTGAGGAAGGAAGGTGGAAACTGCAGGGAGATATTCCTCCACTGTTCAGGTGGATAGCCAATTGATAAATGGAATTCAGATTGGATAAATAGAAGTAATGGGTTGGCAAGGTCACATGGGGGTGTGGAAAAAAGAATCATAGTGAACTGGATGATATGACAAGTAAGAAGATTACAGACTTGTAATCTTGTAATCTAAAGGAATAAAGATTCCTTTATTATCTGAAGGTGGAATTCAACAATAATAATGTTATGGTGAAAGTGATAAATAGACTAAATTGTCCACTGCTGTTCCCACAACATCCTTAAATCCATTGGGAAGAAAAACAGACTGGCATTGACATACATGCGCTCTGACAATGACAGCAAAACCTTGGTCAGAATTGGTAGAAAGGTAAAAGAACAATACAAATACTGAAAATCCAAAACAAATAAACTATGCTGGAAATACTGAAAATATCAGGCAGAGCCAACTTTGATTTTTAAAAAAGATCATTGACATTTCTTTTGCACTCTTACCCATGTGGCCTGGCCGACTAAGTGTATCCAGCATTTTCATGAAGCTGACCTGTTGTATTCAAAACAATGAGCTTATTAATAATTTATTGCTTTGAGAACAATGGGTGTCCTTCACGAGCAATTATCAGCGCGGCCTCTTTATTAACGAATTCAAGGATACTTTTACTCTTTAGTCAAAAACACAATCTACAACATATGTCTGTCCTCTCGCACTAGAAGCATTTTCATTATTAACTGAGCCACATAACTGGCTTAAAATATAGTTATATGCTAGATTAATTTAAGGAAATGCAAATGTTCTGTCAATAAGATCTTAATTTTTTTAAGACAACCTCTGAAAATCCTTAACATCATGGGGGAAACATCTATATTAGTGAGTTTAATATATCTAGAAAAGCTACGATTCTGGCTTTCAGTGCTATTGCATGTTCTTAATCCATTCACTCTTGTAATTGTGGTAATGGATTTAATCACAAAAGCTATTACACCCATCTTAACTTTAGAAATACATGGCATACAATTGCAGAACTAACTGAATCTATAGCTTATTGGCATTGAATTAGTCCTTCACAGTCAGGGTTTCAAATCTACATCAACGCTTTTGAGTCTCATTGCATTTATTGGATCATTATCCCTCAGAGAGGTAAATAATGAACCAATTAATTGACATCCATTTTCAATGATTGTGGGTGTTGAAATTATTCCTTACATTATTTTTCTTCTTTAAACTGTTTTAAGGTTGTAACGCGCGTCGAAAGAACCAAAGACTTGTTGATCCAAACCAAGGCTTTTATTAACTAAAAGATTGGTGCATATCACAAGTAGGTCAACCAGTCCAGAATGACCTGGTCTGGCAAGGAACAATCCTTTAAGACCTGCCAGTAGGTGTGGCTATACTCTCAGCCAATCACAGTCATCCTACACTACCATCTCTACATATACACATTGGTGATAGACTCTGTACTATCACAAAAGTATTTTGTTTATTAGTAACACTATGTAAAAATGAATAGTTAAAGGACATTGATTTGTTTTAACTATTCACAAATTCTGCATTTAAAAATAGTGATTTCCCATAAATTATGCATTGCCTAATTCTCTGTCTGTCAGCATTAACCTAAACCTCACAGCTGCATGAACAGCATTAGAATGCAAATTATATATAACATAATGCTGAGGTATTTTTGTGCGAGGCTAAGCTGACCATCGACATTTGATATTCAATAGCATTATGGTTTTCTGACTTTCCACTGGATTGACTATGGTCATTGCTGAACCAAAACTGAATTTGAGCCTAAGTATGCCAGGTTGGATAATCCACAGATTTAAAACTATAGTTCAAAGTTCAAACTTACTGACATAGTACATATATGACCTCACATATATTCTTGAGATTCTTTTCCCTGTGAGCCAGGCAGAAATTCTACTTCGTAGAAAAAAATTGTACTCAAGAAAAAAAATACATTTACCAAAGAGAGAAATGTAAACAAGAAAGAAATGCAAACTGCGCAATACAGAAAATAAATATTCAATAAAAATATGAGCAAAGTAAAAGTATTTAAATGAATCTCTGATTGAGTTTGTTGTTTAGGTGGAGGGGTTGAAACTGTTCCTGAACCTAAATATCTGTGGCACCTATAGCCCTTTCTTAATGGCAGCAGTGAGGACAGAGCACGTCCTGGACGGTGTGGATCCTTGATGATTTCTGCTGCTCTCCGACGACAGTATAGATTTCTCGATGGAGCGAAGAATTTAGCCTGTGATGTACTGAGTTGTGTCCACTACATTTTGAAGGGCTTTCCACTCCGATGTATTGATGCCCCCATACCATAACCATATGGATATATCTATGTTGGACATCATAGGACCAGCGTAACTCACCTACCATCTTCTTTCCAAATCCAAACCCTTTCTATATCCAAAAAAAAAAAGGCAAACATCCGGAAAGTCAGAATATCACCACATTATTTATAATCAAATCCAGGTTAACTAGTATATAATTAACAGCTCCTTCCTTCTTTAAACAGTAAGTTCATCTCTTAATTTTTTTTATCTGTGGGAACCATTCTGAAATTAATGGAATTTTGGAAAAATGTGAGGTCATCCATTTTGTAGAAAAAAGTGGAAAGGTGATTTTTTTTAAAAATTGAGTTGAAAGTTATTGGTAATCATTGGGAATGGGTGAAATGGTACATAAATCCTTGAAAGTTCAAGTATGTTTAGAAGGGTGAATAGTATGCTGTCCTTTATTGCATAAGATTAAAGATGCCTTACTGCAAATAAATAGTGCCCTGGTAAGACTGCATCTGAAATATTGTGTATTAATTTGGCCTTTGTACACAAGGAGCCACATAATTGAACATTTGAGAAAGAATAGAATGCAATCATAGCCTATTAGATCAATGTTTGAGGAGAGGCAGGAGGTGTGGGGGAGGTGGGGATGGCAAGTTTTAGAAATTAAACTGACTCTGAAAACATTGCAAAGAATGGGAGGCGGCGGAGCAGGCTCGATGGGCCATTTTTGGCTTACTCCTGTTCCTACTTCCTATCTTATAGGGCTTGATAGGATAAATGTGGGCATAGTATTTCCCCAGACTAGAAGGCTGGTGTCTCTAGAACCATGGATCTGTCTTCAAGTAAATAGTTGGCCAAATAAATGTCCACATACAGAGGACAGCAAATTTTTGGATTTGTCCATCCCAGAGCATGATGGATGCTCATTGACCTGAAGATTGGTATAGATCCACTTTGGATATGAAAGGAATCTAGGGATATGAGCGTAATACAGGAAAATGCCCCCAAGGGAAAAGTTAGCCATGATTAGATAGAATAGCAAATAAGCACAAAGGGTGAATGGCCTACTTATGCTTGCTTCTAATGCACTTATATTTTATTTTCCACCTTGTTGGATGAGTGCCTACTCTGCAAACAGCCAAGGTGTTGAATGTCATTCTGGATAAAACAACTCCACCAATATTCACTTCCTCCCATGTTGCATTCTGTCACAGCTTCATTAACTTGCCATAGCTTATTTATCAGCATCTCACAACCTCTTAGCTTTATACTGAAAACTTAAAGGAAGTAGACATGTCACAGTCCAAATTGTGGATATGAACCTTGTCACAATGCCTTCAACCAAGTGTGCAATCGGAATGCATCCACAATGCATCATCATGTTCTTCAGGACAATGGGGACAGGTTACTGGCTTTTGAAACAACAGACCATTCCTTGGATATTAATCATGAAGTAACAATTTATCCCTTACATTACGAAAAGTCTGTTCAGAGTAAAACAATATTAAATACAATTGCATGTGACATTGATGGAAGCAAATGGTCATCCTGATGCTTCATTGCACAGTACAAATAAAATGCATTTTACATTATGTCAAATTACTGAGTTTAATCTACTATGTAAACTAGGTGTTCAAATGTTACATATTCAAGAAAAAAAAACAAGGCTTGCAAATTCTGCCTCCACTTTGTTTAGCTTTGTATTTTTGGTTTAAAATAGATGTACCTAACTTTTGTAGATTACTTGTCATCTTGTAGGCAATAATAAAAACTAAGTATTTTGATTATATGTTCAAGATAATAATGATTTGCCCTATGGTCAGTAGAAGCAAGACTCATTCAAAAATAGGAGCCAATCATTCATTAACAAGTCACAGAACAAAACAAAAATTAGAACTATTTAAATCTTTACAATTATATGAGGGTTAGTATCTAGCTCTGTTAACCCAGAGAGTGCATTGTTTAATTTTCCATCCATTAATTCTATAGATTACTGCAAATGAATACCACAGCTCGATTAAGTTAGCATGGGAATTTAATTCAATCTGAGGCTCCATTCTGAATATTGATTTTCAATTTTCAACCTGACTGAATTTCAAAGTGGCATGTGTCAAATTATGGAGGATTGTTCAAAGATGATCTTAAAACAAAAGACTTGCTGATGTGGTATTACCTTGATCATGAAGAAAGGAGGAGCACTGTTTGGTAAGGATCATGAAGCTTATCAGCAATTTCTAAAATGATACATTTTTGTTAAAATTTAAATTTAAATAGTATTTCTGGAATAATACTAAAAATGACTCTGTTTCTTAAGGAAACAAAGTTAAAGTCAATGGACACTTAATTTATTCACCATGCAACTTATATGCATTTTAAATTATTTAATTTTAAATTGGTGCATCAAAATAGACCTATCTAACCACCTAGAAACATGTAATATTCTAATACTACAATGTCAGAAACGTTGACCCAGTGTCAAAGGCGAGCTTGCTTTCAACATGATTTTTTGAAAGTGAGCAAGTCATTGATCAAATAAACCCCTTAAAGAAACAAAGTTACTCCACCACAATTTTAATTAGTCACCTACCTGCATTTTTCTCTGGGCTCAGGCCTGAAACATTGGTTATGTATCTTTTCTCCAGTATGTTCTGTAAAGTAACAAAGTAGACTGCTTTCAGAGTTTTCCACTTAAGTGGCTGGCTTTTGAAATTATTGAATACAGATTTCAAAGAAAGCACTTATTTATTTCGTGGTATCTCTAGTTAACTTTCTACATTTTATTTTTTCAGGGGTATGAGAAATCAGAAACAGATGCCACCAGTAACCATTGTAATTATGTATCTAGTGTCTCTTGCCTGTAGTGGCCTATATTCAGTATCAGATTTAGTTATGAATCAACTGTAATGCCCTGGCAACAATTACCCATTACTATTACCAACCTCTGCCTCAGATGTGCATTTTTTTCCAACAATACACAGTTTGGAGTTAATGGTCGAAGACATTCTCTGCACTTCTGCCTTCGACGCGACGGCGGGTCAGCTGCGCCCATGAACAATGTTGGTCTGCATGGCTTCGTTTCCAATGAATAATCGCGCGATGGGAGGGAAGTGATTATACATCTGATAAATGTACAGATGTGTCAGTTTATCGCCAGCGAGACTGCATGGCAAGCTATTTTTTAGCAGCGTCTTTATTCCGGCAGCCGAAGTGGGATAGAGCAGCAATCCGGGGGGGGACAGGGGGGGGGGAGAGGGGGGGGGAGGGGGGGAGGGGGGGGAGGGGGGGGAGGGGGGGGAGGGGGGGGAGGGGGGGAGGGGGGGGAGGGGGGGGAGGGGGGAGGGGGGGGAGGGGGGAGGGGGGGAGGGGGGGGAGGGGGGGGGGGGGAGGGGGGGAGGGGGGGGAGGGGGGGGAGGGGGGAGGGGGGGGAGGGGGGGGGGAGGGGGGGAGGGGGGGAGGGGGGAGGGGGAGGGAGGGGGAGAGGGGGGGGAGGGGGGGGGGAGGGGGGGAGGGGGGGGAGGGGGGGGAGGGGGGGAGGGGGGAGGGGGGGAGGGGGGGGAGGGGAGGGGGGGAGGGGGGGAGGGGGGGAGGGGGGGAGGGGGGAGGGGGGGAGGGGGGGAGGGGGGGGAGGGGGGGGAGGAGGGGGGGGAGGGGGGAGGAGGGGGGGGAGGGGGGGAGGGGGAGGGGGGGGAGGGGGGTAGGGGGAGAGGGGGGAGGGGGGAGAGGGGGGGGAGGGGGGTAGGAGAGGAGGGAGGGGGGGGAGGGGGAGAGGGGGGGAGGGGGTGGGAGGGGGAGAGGGGGGGAGGGGGGAGAGGGGGAGGGGGGAGGGGGAGAGGGGGGTGAGGTGGGGGAGGGGGAGAGGGGTGGAGGGGGGAGAGGGGGGGAGGGGAGAGAGGGTGGGGAGGGGGATGAGGGGGGGAGGGGGAGAGGGGGGGGGAGGGGGAGAGGGGGGGAGGGGGAGAGGGGGGTGAGGGGGAGAGGGGGGGAGGGGAGAGGGGGGAGGGAGGGGAGAGGGGGGGGGAGAGGGGGGTGAGGGTGAGAGGGGGGAGGCGGAGGGGGGGGGGGAGGCGGAGGAGGGGGGGGGCTTGAGGCGGTTGGCGGAGGGGGGCGGGGGAGGCCGGAGGATGGGGGGGAGGGGTGGAGGAGGGGATGGGGGACTCAGTTCTGTCAGAACTGGAAGGCTGGAAGAGTGTATCTTCAGCACCAAGGTATTCAAAATCAAGTAAGCTTGCACCTTTTTGTTCATCTCAAGGAAATTAACTCTTGCCATTCTTGTAGTTCGGGGCAGATATCTCCAATTTTCGCGTTGGTGGCCCAACCAGTGAATTCTACTTCTGCATGAGACCGCGGATCGCTGAGATTAATGGCCATGCAGAGCAAGGCTTTGTTGGTTTCGGCGTCCTTTTAGATAGTGGTGAATGAAAATGCCCAACCCCGACCCATTTAGAATTGGAATTTTCAGCAGAACGGTTCACGCGAATGGGCAAGGCGTTGTTCATTGTGCCTGTTACGTTTACAAGCCACGGGGTGTAAATAATCCGGGACATGCACACTCCAAACGGAAACTTGAATGTGGGTTTGCAGGAACTGGAGCCCGAGGAAACACAGCTGGGAAAGAGGTATGTGCTGGTTCTCTTTCCAGATTTTCTCTTTGGGTCAAAATGCGTAGGTTCAGTAAAACATAAGGGCGGTCGGGGTTCAAGATCTGAGCGTTGCCTTGTGGAGTTGAATGGCCCTGTTTCTCCCCCCCTCGCTCGCTCTCTCCAGTCCGCCAACCGGGACAATGACGTGAGACGGCACCGCCGGCCTGTTACAGCGGATTCAGCGATCACGGGCAGCGGTGCCTTTCCCTGATTGATCACTGAGAAAAGAAACCGTGTGGTTCACTTCGGTGGGGTTGTTTTGGTACTTGTGATCGGATGGTCTGTTTGATGAATTGAGACATCGGACAGCAATTAGTATTCACGGTTATTTCAGATGCCCCAGTTGGCAATTGTATCCAACAAAGGCATTTAAGCGACGGCTTATAAATTAGTAGCATTTTGCGACCACTTCCCTCCCGACGGTGCACACGTCTAGTCGTTGGAACAGGAGACACGAAAAGGCATCTCCCAACCAAATGTTAGAAATATGCATCCCAGACTTTGCCAGTAAAACCTCTCTTTTCCTTCTCCTTCATTGACACTTTAAGCGTCAGCCTGTTTTCAATCAGCTTGACTTGTCCGTTATCCTCCTAATCAGACCCTAAGGAGGTCAGCCCAATAGTGTCAGAAGTAAGTATTGTTGCAGTTTCTTTCGTGCTAACCTACTAGAGCCAAATTGTGTAAAATACTGGAGAATGGAGAGCCTGACATCATCCCAAGAACAAACATTGATATGTCCTGACAATCTTCACACCCAGAGATAAAGCACCAGCCTAAAAAGGTCAGTGCCAACAAATGAAAATGCAATTGAACATCCCTGAAGAAATTCATGTGTACTCTAGGTGGATAGGTTTTTCTCTGGATGTGCCAACTAAAGAGTTGAGTTGATAATACTTCAGCACCCAGGATCAGCTTCTAATGCAGAGTAAGAAGATTGATTTATTACAACGATTGGCATAAGGCAGCTGTGAGTGCGTGAAGGTTCTCGGGTTAGCAATATTACGATGGTAATAGGATTAGACAGATAAATGCAAAAGTATCAGACGACTTTTCTGCTAATCTGCCATTTGACCTTCAGTCATAACAATTTGCAAGCGCGCTTCAACGAGAGGCACAGCCACTTAATTTAAGATTGAATTGCACACTCTTGCCTCAAGAATAGTTCAGTGATTACATTTAGGGTTTTATCTTCCAAAGAACGAATTTACATGTTGACAAAAATAAGCACGTTTCTGATTCTGGATCTTGTCCTTTTATGAATGGAGAGCTTCGTGTAAGAGGACTTCAACAAGTTAAACGGCAGTTTATTTCACAATGAGATGTGTTCTACAGATTAGCTTTTATCTGCACATTCCAGACCTTGTAATTAAAATTACATTTTCCTTTTCCTGTAAAATACTTCTGATCACAGGTTTGCCACACAACAAATACACTTGTTGTTATCTCCCCATGAAATTGAATGATGAAGTTATTTTCATATTGTTGAAACTTCAGTATTTTAACATTGTCGGACTTCAATCACAAATCACAGCATTATCACTTTCAATAAGATGATGATTTTAGAATGGTTCATTTTCACTTTTTTTCTAAAATCTAAAAACACCATGATTTTTTAAAAAAATTGCAACTAAGGATACTGGTCACATAACGCAGAAATAATGCAGTTATTGTATGATAAAGCACAAATAAAAGCTTCTTGTGAACATTCATACAAAACATCATGCAGCCAAATTTTTGCAGAGAATGTTAGAAATATTCATCCCAGACTTTGCCTGTAAAACCTCTCTTTTCCTTCTCCTTCAATGACACTTTAAGCGTCAGCCTGTTTTCAATCAGCCTTACTTGTATGTTATCCTCCTAATCAGACCATAAGGAGGTCAGCCCAATAGTGTCAGATGTGAGTATTTCTTATTGGCAGTTGTTGCAGTTTCTTTCATGCTAACCTACTAGAGCCAAATTGTGTAAATACTGGAGAATGGAGAGCCTGTCATCATCCCAAGAACAAACATTGATATGTCCTGACAATCTTCACACCCAGAGATAAAGCACCAGCCTAAAAAGGTCAATGCCAACAAATGAAAATGCAATTTAACATCCCTGAAGAAATTCATGTGTACTCTAGGTGCCTCTTGCTTCAGGGCATGTTCTGGAATGAATAATTTGCTGAGTTTCTAGTGGCATATTAAGGACAAATGCCATATACATTAGATGTACCTTGTCATGCACATTAAGTTATATAATTTCATATTTCATATGCAATTAATGAGAGTATTTGCATTTCCATGACCTGATCCCACCATTACACCCAAATAGGACTCAAAGGCATAAGGAGTAAGTGGGTGGACAGAACAGAGTAAATGTGTAGTTATACTAACAATCTATATGCTATTTTACCAAATTAATTTATTGATGCTAAAGTGGTTTCCTCTCTTCAAACAAAATATAATTATGTCCCACCCCAAAAGACCAAGTCATAATCAAGTAACAAAAGTTAGCTCTTTACCATCTTTATTAAAGTATTTTTAGACAGGTACATGGATAGAAAAGGTTGAATGGGTTTCATAGTTACTCATTCTAAGTATTAAATATCCAAATTCATTATTCAACTTTGCAGTTCTTAGATGTTGCATCCTTCACTTTTATGGATTGTTTGCAGCATAGAAGAAAAGAAGGTTGATCAATTTTCATCAGGTATTCTTTACTGGCATGTTGAACATTAGCTGCTTGGTTATTGTGTTTCCTAACATCATACGAGAAAATTGGATCTGTGTCTCAAATTTCCTGCTAGATCTATCTATCTATATCAAGATGTGGGCTTGTTAAAAATAGATGCACCAGCCTAAATAATCACTGCTATTGGAGAAAACTCAAACTCGGAATAATAAATAAAGAGTTAATAAGATTTGTGAATCATGGAATTAAGCAACTTGTTTCTTGATTCAAATGTCCTTGTCACTCCAGAACGTAGCTGAATAAAAAATAAAATATTATTAAAGGAAATAATGATGGATGCTAGAAATGTGACATATAAACAGTAAAGGCTAAAAATAGCAGGTGAGGCAGAATCTATGGAGAAAGAAACAGAGTTTATATTTTGGGTCAACCTTTATTCATTTTGATGGCTTCTTCAGCATTATGTATTTTTGCTTTTTACCATTCCAGACCAATACAAGATATGTATTTAATAAACACACAGGAGTCCACTAACTGCTTGAACAAAATTAGTATTTTTGTCATTTATTGCAGGCTTTGATATTCTTAATGCAGTAATGAGTGGTTACCTTGGTAACACAAATCTACACCTCTATTTTTCAGGGTAGGAAAAAATGGTTGACAACAAATTGAGATGAATTCACGTGGTTACAAGGGTCATGTTCAGTTTCATTTCAGACAATAGGAAACTGAATATACAGTACTTAACAATGAAACTTTTGGACATATGGGTTCAGCAGATGTCCAAAAATCAATGTATTGTGAAACAAGGATTAAATCTTTGAGAATAAAGTTGGTTAATGAAAGTGAAGAGGATAAGGTTGTTTTAAACTAATCAACTAATTAAATTTTATTTATTTTGAAGAAATATACTTATAAAAGCAATGCATCAGTTATATATTCACATAAACCTTCAGACTCTTGTATAAATACCACCTGATTATTTTGGAACATTGTATCTCGTTGAGGATTTTTTGGAAAATTTTATTTAAGTTTTAAGAAAATGCAGAATATAGGACTCAATTACTATAATAACAATAATACATTGAATATAAAATCATAGAAAAATATTCATAAAGCTGAAAAAAAAAGAAATGAGTCCCTCCTCTCCCAGTGCCCCATCCCCAGATTTGAAAAAGGGGTCAGACTGTAGGAAATAGAGGGAGATCAAAAGAAAGAAAATAGAAAAAGCAACAGGAGCAAGGTTCGATATTTCAGTCACATAATTTTAAAAGTATTAAATTTCTAATAAAGGATATAGTAATTGACAAATATCAAAATAATTATACTATCAGGTCATTTAAGTGATCTAAATAAGGCTGCCAAATTTTAACGAACATACTATAAGTAATCTTCTCAAGGGGAATACAATTTTGCACTTCCAACGATCAATCTGAAGTAGGGAATTGGATTTCCATGTTACTGCTATACATTTCCTATTGACAATGCAATTTTAATAAATTTAGATTTACTTCTGGAAAAGTTAACTTTTATAACTGCCAAATTCCCCAGAAGAAACAATTCCAGTCTAGAGGGAAGTTCACCCCCACAATTTAGTTGAGCACTTGTTAATTTACTTCTTGGAACACTTCTGTTCAACTTATGGGTCAATCATAATTGTCTCATGGCTTGTAAATAACTTGTAACAATATAATAAATTTCACTTAATGCAGTAATCAGTATGCAGAACTACTTTATTTTTTTTAAAAGATAAAAAATAAGATGAGCCAAAAGCTTTGCAGCTTCCAAAATAATTAATATGAGGATGTATGTGTATGTGTTAATATGAGGATAATTATAACAGGAATCTGGGTGAGCAGTTTCAAAGCATGTTTAAACCAATAAGTTATAAATTTTCCCCTTGTACTTAGATTCTCCATTGTGCAATCTACACTTCTGCTCTCATCTCCTCCTCTTCTTATCAGCATAAGGTTAAGATTCACCTTGACCTCAATTTCCACCTCATTCGCCTTCTCATTCAATGTTCTATCAAAACCCATTTCTTTTCACAGGCATTTTCACATCCAACATCTACTTTTGTACCTCCTCTCTTCCTGCCATCCTGATTTGTAAATACTACTTCAAGCAATTACTTAATTGTACTTCATCCAATTTGGTCCCCTGAATTCTGTCCTCATGGAATGGTCTCCTTAAAAATTGGGGAAACCAAATGTTGATTGGGTTCTTTAAACACCCAGCTTTTATTTAGCCTGCAAGTGTGAAGTTGTGTTACTTTAGTTCTCCACCTGACTCCCCTTCTAACCTTTATCTTTGATCAACAAATAATTCAGTATATTATAACTTTTGGACTAAAACTACAATGAGCCTTTCTATTCCACATTTTCAGCAGCTTTCTTTTAGTTGTCAAAGTATTCAGCTTGGAAAAAGGCTCTTCAGCTCAACTTGTCCTTGCAAGTAATATTGGCCACCTGTGCATGTCTGATCTGCCAAGCCCAGCTTATATCCCTCCAAACCTTTCCCATCAAAAAGTCTCTTCAACATTCAAAATGTAAACTCCACAGTCACACACCCAACCTCCTCAGTGCAAAATATCTGCCCATCAGGTCTCTTTTAAATCTTTCCCCCACCCCACCCCACCCTCACCCTGGGAGAAAGTCAATAACTTTTAATATAATTGATGCCCCTCATGACTTCATACATTTTCATTAGGTCACCCTTCAGCCACTGAGACCCATCCATTACCAGCCATGCACAAAACTTAGGCCTTTAGTCCTCATAACATCTTTTCAGGTTTTAGCATCTTCTCATTTGACACCTGTTTGAAATTAAACAAGGAAGTCTACAGACAATCATTGTCGATTAATACAAAAAAGTACTGGAGAAATTCAGCAGGTCATGTTGTGTCCATAGGAAGTAAAGATCCATAACCAACATTTCAGGCCTGAACCCTTTGTCAGGAGGGAAGAAGTGGCAGGAAGAGGAGCACAGGCCAGCAGATAAGAGGTCATAGGTCGAAGTGGATGGGAGGGTGGAAGGAAAAAAAAGCTGAGGTGTTACGGGGAGGGAGGTAACTCTCTGAATGGATAGCGAGGGGATGAGGTTGGAGGAAAGAGAGAGAGGAGAGGGGAAAACAGAAACTGGAGAAGGATGTTAATGCCATCTGTTTAGAGAGTGCTCAGACAGAATATTGGATGCTGTTCCTCCAGTTTCAGATGGCCTCAATTTGGCAGTGCACAAAGCCATGGATAGACATATGGGAATGGGGTGTAGAATTGAAATGGTTGGGCAATGGGAGGTCTCCACTACTACAGCAGTGAGACGGAAGGTAATCAACAAATCAATCTCCCCAGTTTCCGTTAGGCCCCTCCTATATTCTCTCTTTCCCTTTCCTGTTTTCTTTCTTCCAGCTGCCCACTCCTTCCCTCTCCATTCAGAGAGCTATTCCCTCTCCCCATCAGCCCTTAGATATATTTCATCTGCCCTCCCACCCATAACCACGACTGACCTCTTGCAAGTTCACCTGTGTTTCTTCCCCCCCCCCCCATCTTTTTATTCAAACACTTGCCTCTTGTTTGCTTCTACCATGTCGAGGGGCTCATGCCAATACATTGGTTATATATCTTTGCTTCTGATGAATGTTGCGTGACCTGCTGAGTTTCTCCAATAGTTTTGTATTGACTTCTGTTTGAAGTAGCTTTTGTTACTCATTCACTTGATCAATCATTTTCAACTGGACACCTTCAGACAGTCTTTTGGGCCGACTTGTTCATGTTGACCAAGACAGGTCCATTTACCTGTTTAGCCCATACCTAATCACATACCTGTCTAAATGTCCTTTATATGTAATAGCAGTACCCACATCTACCACTTTATCTGGCAGTTTTTTCCATATACCCACCACCCTCTGTGTGAAAAAGTGCTTTTTAAATCTTTACCCTCTTACTTTAAATCCATGCCCTCCAGTTTTAGATTATTCTACCCTGCAAAAAAAGATAACAATTATATTTCCTATATATGCCCCTTATGATTATTTTTAAACCTCCCACCTCCTTTGTTCCAGGGTGAAAAGTTCCAGCTTATCCAACTTCTCCTTATAATTCAGTCCTGCCTGTCCCAGTGACATTTTTGTGGATTCTGTCTACACCGTTTCCAGCTTAAATATATATTTCCTAACAGAAGAGAAGAAGGAAGAGTAGGGAAATAAAATAAACAGTATACAACAGCAAAATGAAAAGTTTCTTTATCCACAATAAAGCCAGCATTGTCATGTAGTTTCTCCTGCCTGACATGTATCCTATTTTCTACACCCCTTCTGATCTTTCTCTGAAATTTAAATCTTTAGCTGGTTCTTGTGAAAGGTATATTGATCTGAAAAATTAACTGTTTTCCTTTTCACATTTGCTGGCTGATCTGCTGAGCATTCTACAAAATTCAGGTTTTATTTGTAATTAATAAGAATTGTTACCACTCTATTGCACTTAATACTTCTCTTATCACAACAGCTTCTTACTGAATTGGCTCATGCTATACCTGCACTGAATTTAAAAGGAGCTTCATAACCTTCATGCCTGAAGTAAACTTTAGATAGCACAATCAACACTGAAAAAAAAAAATTGAGAGGAGAATAGGGAAGAGAAGAGAAACAAAAATCAGTGCACATGAGCAAAATAAAGTATTTATTTAGAATAAAATTATGTACTAAAGAAAACCATGGAAAATCTTTCCTCTTCTTTGGTGTCATGTTTATACATTCAATTACTGTATATTGTTACGTTCATTCTCTAATTTGCTGCATAGCTCTGTTGTTTGAGGGGCTTCCACTCTGCTCTCAATCCTTCAATGTCCAATAACCAAAGGGCTGTGGTCCTGCCCCACAAAGTCTTCGCATTGACTGTGCAAGTCTCACCAAATACTCCTATAGTGTGGAATGTGACTTGGTTTCTTTCCTCACCGACATTTTGTGTGCTACAAAAATGCCTTGGAACTAATAATCTTTGAAATTACAATGACATTTCTATGGCATTATTGCTGTGGATGATCAATGAAATTGAGTTTCATCTTTCTTCAGAATATATACAAAGAGGATAATTGACAAGGAATCTTGTTTTGATTGGGCAGCAGCTGTGAGTGTGCTTATTTTTCTCAAAATTAATGCTTGTTTTTGAGCAAAGTTACTCAGATCTTAAAATAATATTGTCGGAAACTCTGTACAGTAAAATTCTTCTGTTCAGTAAAATTCAAAATGCTAGCAAAGCACTGTTATGTGTGCAAGAATTTTAATTCATGTTATGTGATTTATTTAAATTACAAAATGAGTTTGACTTTGATAGCTGTAGCAAAGCAGATGCAAGTGTATTGATCACTAATTGGACTCAACTCCTGACCATTTTCATTGATTTCAATTTAACTTTATGTTGAGTGGGAAGTAATAATCTCGCATGTGTCAAATTTTGGGAAACAAAGATAAGTTATTCCTTTCAACATAAAGGACAGTCCATCACCATACTTATCTTTTCCTGAACAAAAATCAACAGTTAACACCACTGACTGCAACAAGCTTTTCATTGTTGATGTATTTTAGGCTATGAAGATCAAATATTTTAGATTTGAATGGTAAAGATATTTTAAGTTGGGTCTCAGCCTAAGTTACCACAGGAGATGATTATTTAAAGGTTTGTGACACTGGACAGTGTACTTTGTGGTAATTTCAATCCTTGTAGATACACTGTGTGCCAGGGTAATAGCTATGTTTAGGTCAGGTTCAAACTCCACATCTGACCAACATATTAAAAGAAAGTTCAAGAGGGCATTATCTAAAGGCATATCTATGGCATTCTATGTGTGACACCTTGTCAGTTTCTACTGTTGCCTGATTTATGATTTGACACAAGGTAGTCCTGACATTAACCCTTAAGATCAGGGTAGCCAAGCTTTTAATTTTTAATTTAGACATACAGCACGGGAACAGGCCATTTCTGTCCACGTGTCCGTGCTGCCCAATCAACCTACACCCCCAGTACATATTCGTATTTGAAAGCAAAAATTATCTCTTTTATCAACATGCACTATTATCTTTGCAGGGAGTAACAGTAATTGAGGGTAATGGGAGTTGTTTAATGTGCTTTATGATACTAGAAGATTGAAACATCTAGTATTGCAATAAAGTCTGCATATTTGCTCACACTAGTGAATTGAGCACTTAATGACAATGCCTTATTGACTTGAGTTCAGACTATATTTGTGCACATGGAATCTAACCAATGCTGCAGGTTATTTCAATATCTCACAATAATTGAACTTGCGGTTAGTTGCTGCATTCAACTTTTGCAAGTAGAAATAATCAACCAACTATACTAGTCAGTTGTTCACTGCAGGACTGCAAAGCAGATGTAAAATACAAATGACTGCAAGGAACAATGAGGACGTGACTTTAGTCAATAAATGGCATGCCACAGGAAATTCTAATAGCTAAAATTCTAAACTCTCAGAATTTTTATGACCTCCTAACTCATTATTTCTGGTTCTTGCAATGATATTCTTTAATTTTCAATGACCATTGGTTTCAAAGAGAGAGAAAAGCATGACGTGCAGATTGCTGGATCTTGTTGAGCAGCTTACTCTGAGACCAACAGTAAGTACTGATAATAAAAGATAGGCTATTCCATAATGTACTCCCTACCATTCTCCTCTTAACTTCCCCAAATTATATTTTAATAATAACTCTTCATAATAGCAGTGTATATTTTCTTAGGTGCTCCTTTATATTTATGTAGGACAAATTTCTGCAGGGCTTAACAAAGTCCTCCAACAATCCATCTCGCTGAATTCAAGTTTTTCACCCACAGGAGGTACAAGTTTGCCTCGATTACAATTGCAAATTGTCTTAAAAATTAATTGGCTCTCCTATTAGCTTACAAATGAAATGTTTTTCCTGAATTAATTTGAACAATTTTGAAATTCAATAATTCAGTGCAATCAGGCATAGATGAAATGTAACCCTTTATTTTTTTTCCTTCTTCCCACTAAAACTTGTTTGTCATTATAATTTAATGTAATAACCTAGCTCACTTCTTTGTATTGTAGCTGAACAAGGGATCACTTACTAAAACAAGTATTTTATAACATATCCAGTCTGTCAATTGTCAGTCATCACATTTATCCAATAATTAAGTGTTTACAGGAACTGTACTTCATACCAATTCTTTGTCAACTTTTTACCAAATTAAATCAGAAATCTTGGAAAAAAAACTAACTTACTAATGTCTCTAACCCTAAGAAAGTGAATAACGGTAGAAAATTAGGGCAGTTGGTGAGATTTCCCAACTTTGATGAATGGGGCAGGAAAGGTTTGAGGGCTGGGAGCCTATATGGCTAAAATGACTTTTTCCACCAGTGTGAAAAGCATGAAAACAAGTTGTTTTGGCTTTGATTTATAAATTAAACTTTCCATTCTTGTGTGTCAGTTTGGCTGCTTCTGTCTCCTGTGTGCTGGGTGTTGTTGACAGAAACTGGAGGAAGTGATCCATGCATATTCATACAAGTCTTTAATTACATATATATTTGAGGTTGGAACTGTTTCTAACTGATGTAACCAATAGACATCTCCTGCCTCCAATACATGAGCATGAGAAATGGATAATGTGTCACGAAAATTGCTTATGAACCCAATTCCTGACACATTCATGATGACAATCCAACTAATCACGTTAAGGTGATTAAGGCAAGTGCTTCCAAACAAATGCATGGATAATCTGAAAGGAAATCTGGCAGAGCTAGTAGAACTGCTTTCTCACAGCTTCAGAAAAATGAGTTCAATCCTGACTTTGGATGCTGTTGATTTTGTGTTTGCACGTTTTCCTTGCGACAGCATGGATTTCTTTCAGGTGCTCTGGTTTCCTGCCACATTCCAAGAGCATGCAGCCGATCAGTTGATTTACCACAGTAAACTGGCCTTTTTGTGCAGGTAAACAATAGAATCAGGAGTAGTTTATTGAAATTTTAAAAATAGTATTTTCTAGTATTAGTGTAAATAGATGCTTTATGTTTGGCATTGTCACAGTGGAGTAAATGAGCTCCTTCTCTTTTGCATGACTATAAAATGTGAAATAAGATTTGCAGAAGAATGTAATGACATGGGGCAGGGTAGATTGGCAGTAGCTGTTGCGGAAGCAAATGATTGAATGGGGAGAGGGATGTAATTTCCCTCTGCAGGCACAGGACAACTGAATCTTCAGCATCATCTTTCAGGTATCCAACAATCTTGAAACTTTCCACTGTGTGTAAACTAGAATGTTTTTTTTATTGTCAGGAGAATTTGGTCTACCTGTGCTTCTTTAAGAAAATTGAATCCAATAAATGCTTGAGGGCTGAACCCACCAGGCACATTCAGATGGTGGTGAGCAGCAATATGGATCAAAACCAAGCTTTTGAGGATATCACCTCCTTGATTTAAGCTTGCACCTCTTTCCCAAAAGGTCTTTGAATTTCTACGTGCATTGTCCCAAATTCCCACTTTAATTTCAGTGGCTACTTTTCAAATAAGTAGAACAGCAGGAAATAACTGATGTGCTCAGGTTAATCTTGGTAAAATTGACAAGCAATTCCACATCAGCAAATCTGATTGGGAGAATCATGCTTTGTAATCAATACAGCAGTTTCCTGGTAACTTCTGAGGATACAAATCCAATAGATCAAAGTTGTGCTTATTAACTGCATTCTCTTATCTCCACGTAAATAATTCAAAAGAAAAGAATGAAATCTAATGCTGTGGAGATTATTTTATCATAGCAGTGGTCTTCCTCTTGGAACATTCTATTGCTTTCTGGAGTTACAGTTGCGGCAACATCTTAATAATTAAATTATGAAAAATAATAAAGACCTTCACATCCTACTATGACTTTAAAATCACTATTGGATCATAGAAACACACTCTAATATCCCTCAAATAGGTACAGTGATGCAACCATGTGATCTGTCTTTTTATATATCACTCCAGTTTTGTATTTCAGATATTAAGATTAAATATACCATGACACAAAATAATTGCCTTGTGCTTATGTTGGAGATTATTAACATTATCCACATATACAATAGTTATAAAGTTGGTTCTTGTAGATCCGGATGAACTTCTTAGTCGCACTGGATAAAAATATCTGAAATTTAATTGATAGTTGATAAAAATAGATGGAGGTAGGTGCTGCGTTAAGATAAAATAATGCTCCAATGAGAGTGCATGATTATATTATGCAATTTTCACCAACATTGCAATCATTTAACTGGATTAGATTAAAATATCTTTAATTAAAAACCTGAGCAGTTTACTATCAATGTAATTTGTAAATTAAATGAGCATTAAATTTAAAATTGTATCCCATCATTTATAACTGCACTGTATCCTAATTATGTACTTTTGAAGTGTTGTTAGTGCATTAACATCTGGAGGCGTCACAAATAATTTGTACAAAGAAAGTCCCACAAATAACAAAAATTCACTCATCATTGTTGGTGAGGTATTAATAATGATGAGATCATTAAGGAGATCTCTCCTGAGTTTCTGTCATAAAAGTCAAAAGTTTATTTATGCCTTAGAAAAGCAGAATACGTCCATGGTCCCGGGTGAAAAGGGCATGCCAGCATTCGGCTGAATTTTTACCTTCATCTAGAAACTTCAAAAACAATTCCTTTTCTACACACCACTAAGCTCAACTAAATTTAACATTCTACTGCTCACACTGCCCAAGTTTTACTTCTTCATCACTCCCACCATCTTTAGATTGAGCTCATAGACCTCAAATGCCTCACATTTCAAATTCTTGTCCTTGCTTTTTACCCACGCATGTCATTACACTCTACCCCATACCACCAATTTTCAAACTGTCTCAAAACACTTTGCCTCCAAAAATTCATACTATTTTGCATATTTGCAAGTTGACAGACTGCAAATAATGGGGGAAATCACAATACTAAGGAAGAATGAAAAAGCAAACTATTGTTGCTAACAGAATGAGATGCGAAATGGCAGTGCCGAGAGATGTAGAGGGGTTACGACATGAAATCTCAAAATAGTTAGCATGCGAGGTTCGGCAAAATAAAAGCTAATGGGATGTTGGTCTTTATCGGAAGGGGGTATGGAGCACAAAAGTAAATATGTTTTGTTGCAACTTTACAAGGAGTCGCTGAGACTGTACAAGGTTTCGATCTCCAGATTTAAATGAAAGATGTTACTCACACTCACTCTCTACAACTTCGATTATCCAAAATGGTCAGGACCGGGCCTATTTCGGATAAACAATATTTTTGGATAACTGGTTACCTTTTAAAAACAGCCCAAATAGCAACAGCAAATCATTTGTAAAAGTATTTAAAGAACAAACAACAAGGGAAGGCTTTTAAAGCATAAAATAAAGTTTAATTTTTACCAAAGAACAACCTGAACAAAATAAGATAATTCCAAGACCAAACACTTGAAATTCTACTCGGAGTTTTTCCATAATTCCAACATTGTTTCAACCTGTGATGTCAGTTCAGCTCCAAAAAAAATTGTTTCAGATATCTGCATTTATCCAAAATATTTTTGGAGGTGAAATGTCATCATTTTGGCTTTGAAATTTTTCGGATAAATGAGGATCTCTGGAATTTATGAAATCCTCAATTAATTGGGGGACAGACGTCATTTCCAGGTCCAAAATTAAATTTCATATAACTGAGGAGGTTGGATAATTGTGGTGTGTGTGTGTGTGTGTGTGTGTGTGTGTGTGTGTGTGTGTGTGTGTGTGTGTGTGTGTGTGTGTGTGTGTGTGTGTGTGTGTGTGTGTGTGTGTGTGTGTGTGTGTGTGTGTGTGTGTGTGTGTGTGTGTGTGTGTGTGCGCTTAACTTCCTATTTTTTGCCCCGATAAAGCATTAATTTTCTGTCATAATTCGTAATTACTTGCTGTACCGACATTGCACAAAGGACACCCAGACCCCTCAGCCCCTTTGAATGTCGAAACCTCTCAGTTTTTGTAATACTTTCTCGGTTACATGGATAATATCACTTTTTTTGCACATTGTACTCCATTTGTCTGAGCTTTCCTCACTCACAACCTATCTATGTGCTTTTGTAACCTCATTATGTCCTCTTCACAACCTTTCTTTATGCCATGGTTAAATTTAACAATCATACTTTTAGTGTCTTCATCCAAATCAGGTAAATGAATTGCAACAAATGTGAGCCTACAGTGACAATCTCTATGGTTTACGACTTGTTACACCTTTGTAGCTATAGAGATACTCTCTTTTGTGTTAACTTCCAATCTTCTATCCACATCAATACACCGTGATCATATTATGGATTTTTTTTATATCACACTTAACCCCTTCCACTATACATTCAATATTGGATCTTAAATTATTAAATTCTACATAGAAGTAAAGCCTTCTTACAGGTGAGGAATGTGTGTAAAAATAAAGGATTGTAAAAAGTAATTGGCACTTTTCAGAGTAATTTTTGCTGCTTCTAACGTGTTCAGTTGCACTCATTTTTTCCAAATTTTATTTTAAAATAGGAAATTTATGACTCACGCACCCACACTTATGTGGCTAGGATTTCAATTGCATGAAAAATGGATTAGATATTTTAAATTTTTTGGATTTGTCTCCTTTGTGAGGAGTTTTTGAATGCTTTCTCTGAGGACAGCGTATAAGTCGATGTGCTCTCGCTGAAGCTCACAGTTGCAGAGAATGAACAATAAATTGGAATGGAAACTCAGGCTGACTTCCTCTTCCTGACACAGGAACGTGCAACATTATTTTTAGTATGTGAATGAGATCATCCAAATCTGATTAAAATTGAGGGTTAAATCTGTGACCAAGTGGCTTACTTAAAAGCTGTACGTCAGTATATTGTCATGTTATTTAAATTCAAATGTATTACAGATCTATTTCTTTAGAGCTGGTCTCCCTTTCTGAATTAGCATTCATTGATACTACATTCAAATATTACTATCCTCTTTGTTTTGACTTTAGTTCATTTCAGGATCTCCACGATTCCACAAATAGGTATAGTTGATATGTGCTGCATGCAATATCAATAAATACAATTAAGTTTAAGACAAAGATTCATATTTAGGTCAGCCTTAACATGTCCAGAAAAATTGATACACATTGTTCTAATATTAGTGACAATAATTGAAGAATTTGAGGAAATGATTTCTACTGCATTAATAAAAAAAAAAGACAACAGAATATCGGTAATTGTGATGCAGATATAACCTGCAAAACTTGTATTAGGATTTACATAGGCAATGAAATTCAAAGTATAGGTACCTTCCTTCTGGGGGGAGATTTACTGAATCATTTCTTGGAGAATCTGCTGTTCTTCAGAGAATTACAGGTCACATTGTGTCGGGATCTCATATCGTCAAAAACAAAATACAATGAAGTGGTGCCATTCAGATAAAAAGCGGATTCCTAACTGCCTAACCAGCAGTTTAAAAGGAACCTGTATGTTGGTCATGACCCAAGGATTGCACATTTGTAAAAAGTGCATGAGTGAACCAAGAGCACAACCCATACTTGGTTGGGTGCTGAGGGACTGTGCAGTCCAGCTGACTGAGATCCTAATGGACAGCGTCAATGTCTCACTCCAGCAGTCCATTGTCCCCGCAGGTTTCAAAACACTCTGGTGTCCAAGAGTGCGATGGTAAATGGGCTAAATGATTACCATCCAGTGGTACTGATGTCCACGATCATAAAGTGGTTTGAGTGATTGGCACTCACTACTCCTCTCTGCAACTGGATCCTAGACATCTTGATTGAAAATCCACAGTCAATCCAGGTTGGCAGCAAAACATAAAGCCTTGTCATAGTGAGCATTGGTGCACCTCAAGATTGCAGGCTCAGCCTGCTACTGTTCATGCTGCTAACACACAACTGTACTACCAGGATCAGTCCCAACAGAATCATCAAGTTTGCAGATGACACAATGGTAGTCGACCTTCATGTAGAAGGGTGAAAGGCTTGCGTAGTGCTGCAAGAGCAACAACCCAAGTCTCAATGTGGACAAGACAAAGGAGATGACTGTGGACTTCAGGAGAATGAAAGACCACTCCCCACTACATATCAATGGCTCTGTTGTAGAGAGAGTGGGAAGCACAAAATTCCTCACCATCCATTTAGAGGACAACCTATCCTGGACCCACAACACATCCTCAATAATGAGTAAAATCTAGCAGCATCTACAATCCTAAAAAGTTTGAGGAGGCTACTGCCTATGATCCTAACAATATTCTACAAGAGCACAATGGAGAGTGTCCAGGCTGCCTGCATCATGTTGTGGTATGGTAGTTGCAAACATCAGATTGGAGATTAGTTTGAAGGGTGATTAAAACTGCAGAAAAGATCACAGGAGTCTCCCTTCCCTCTCTCGACGACACCAACAGAGGGTGGTGCTTAAAAATAACGGCTTAGAGAATCATCAAAGACCCTTATCATTCAGCCTGCTGTATCTTTGACATGCTACCATAGAAAACTACAGCACAGAAAACAGGCCATTTGGCACTTCTAGTCTGTACCAAAACATCACTCTGCTAATCCCACTGACCTGCACCCATTCCATTAACCCTCCAGATCTCTCCCATCCATGTATCTATCCAATTTATTCTTAAAATTGAGTGAACCCGCATATACCATGTCAGATGACAGCCCACTCCACACTCCGATCACTCTCTTAGTGAAGTAGTTCTCCCTAATATTCTCCCTAAACCTTTCCCCTTTCATCCTTTTGAATTTATCTCTCCTGATCCAAATGGAAAGAGCCTGCTCGTATTTATTCTGTCTATATCCCTCATAATTTTGTAAACCTCTATCAAATCTCTCTAATGTTTCTATGCTCCAAGGAGCAAGTCCTAACCCGTTTAATCTTTCCCTCTAACTCCTGAAGACCTGGCAACATCCTAGTAATCTTCTCTGCACTCTTTCAATTTTATTAATATTCCTTCCTGTTTGATGAACAGAAATGCACACAATTCTCCAAATTTGGCCTTACCAATGTTCTATACAACCTCACCATAACATCCCAACTCCTGTACTCAATACTTTGATTTATGAAGGCCAAGATGCAAAAAGCTTTCTTTACTACCCTGTATACCTGTGACAGGGAATTATGCATCTGTATTCCTAGATCCCTTTGTTCCTCCGCACTCCTATGTATGTTCTACCTTGGTTTGTTCTTCCAAAATGCAAAACCTACACTTGTCTGGATTAAATTCCATCTGCCATTTTCTGTCCCATTTTTCCAGTTGTTCTAGACTCTTCCACAATACCTCCAAACTTAATGTCATCAGCAAACTTGCTGATCCAAGTTCCCACATTATCATCCAGATCATTGATATAGACAATAAACAACAATGGTCCTAGCATTGTTGAGGCACACCACTAATCACAGACCTCTGGTCTGTTGAGAAGCAATCATCCACTACCACTCTCTGTCTTTTCCCATTCAGCCAATTTTGATTCCAATTTACCACCTCTCCATGGATACCTAGTGTCTGAACCTTCTGAACTAAATTCCTATGTGGGATCTTGTCAAGGGGCTTTCTAAAGTCCACGTAGACAACATTCACAGCCTTCATCTACTTTCTTGATAACTTCAAAAAATTCTGAGGTTTGATAAACATGACCTACCACGCATAAACCCATGCCGACTATCCTTAATCAGCCCTTGGCTATCCAAATACTTGAATATCCCATCTCTCAGAAGACTATCTAATAATTTACCTACTACTGATATCAGGCTCAATATTAGCCTGTAACTTCCTGGTTTACTTTTTTAAAAAACGAAACAACAGGAGCTACCCTCCAATCTTCCAGAACCTCACTCATGGCTAAGGACATTTTAATATTTCTGCCAGGGCCCCTGCAATTTCCATACTAGTGTCCCTCAAGGTCCAAGGGAATATCATCAGGCTGAGGGGGTTCATCTACCTTTATTCGCTGTAAGGCAGCAAGCACCTCCTCCTCTTTAATCGCTATATGTTCCATGACACCACTGATTGTTTCCCTTCCTTCCTTATATACTATGCCAGTTTCCTGAATAAATACTGATGCAAAATTTAAAAAAAACTGTTTAAGATCTCCCCATCTCACAAGACTCCATACATAGACAACCACTCTGATCTTCTGGAGACCAATTTTGTCCCTTAATATCCTTTTACTCTTAACATACTTGTAGAAACCCTTCAGGTTTACCATCATGTTATCTGCCAAAGCAACCTCATGTCTTCTTTTTGGCTTCCCGATTTCCTTCTTAAGTATTTTCTTTCATTTTCTATAATCTTCTAGAACCTCATTTGCTCCTTGTTGTCTATACTTGCCATACACCTCTCTAATTGCCTTAACTTTGCCTTTAATTCTGATAGGAACATGCAAACTCTGCACTCTCAAAATTTTGCCTTTGAAAACCTTCCACTTACTGAACACATCCTTGCCAGAAAACAACTTATCCTAATCCACTCTTCGTAGATCCTTTCTCATTTCCACAAAATTGGCCTTCAATTTAGAATCTCAACTTGAGGAGTTGACCTATCCTTATCTATAATTAACTTGAAACTAATGGCATTACGGTCACTAGACCCCAAATGTTCACCTACACATACGTCTGTCACCTGACCTGTCTGGTTTCCCTATAGGAGATCAAGTTTTGCATCCTATCTTGTTGGTACCTCTATATATTGATTTAGAAAACTTTCCTGAACACATTTGACAACTCCAAGCCATCCAGCCCTTTTACATTATGGGAGTCATAACATCTCAACTCCTGTACTCAATACTTTGATTTATCACAGCTGTGATATTTTCCCTGACCAGCAATGCCACTCCTCACACTTTTATCTCTCCCTGTCTATCACGTCTGAAACAATGGAACCTCGGAACATTGAGTTGCCAGTCCTGCCGCTCCTGCAACCAAGTCTCATGATGTAATCCCACATGCCAATCCACGCCCTAAACTCAACTACCTTTACAACAATATTTCTTGCATTGAAATAAATATACCCGAGAACATTTCTATCATACACAAATCTTTGATTTCTGTTTATACATGCAGTCCTCACATGACCTTTATCCTCCTCTACTTCACTATCTACTCTAACACTCTGGTTCCCATCCCCCTGCCAATCTAGTTTAAACCCCGTGGAGCAGCACTAACAAACCTACCCGCAAGGATGCTAGTTCAGGTTCCAACGTCCCGTCAGAACAGGTCCCATCTTCTCTGGAACAGAGCCCAATTGTCCAAAAACATGAAGTCCTCCCCTCCCTCCTGCACTATCACTTTAGCCAAGTTTTGAGCTGCATTCACTTCCTATTTCTAGCCTCACTAGCACATGGCACAGGTAGGACTCCTGAGATCGCAACCCTGGAGGTCCTATCCTTCAACTTTGCACCTAACTCCCTAAACTCTCTTTGCATCTCTTCATGCTTTCAACCCACATCATTGGTCCCTACATGGACCATGACATCTGGCTGCTTAGCCTCCCTCCTGAGAACACAGAGAACTCAATCCAAGATATTGCAGACCCCAGCAACAGACCATTCGGGATTCTCAATCTCTCTCACAGAACCTCTTATCTATCCCCCTATCAAATCTCATATCACTATGGCTCTCCTCCTTTCCCTCCTTTTTTTTTAAGCTCAGTGTCCAATCTTGGTGGCAAAGATGTGACCACTACAACTTGTCCCTGGTAGATCGTCCCCACCAACAGTATGCAAAACGGTATACATATTGTTGATGGGAATAGCCACAGGGGTGCTCTGTCAGTAGAGGGAAGGGGACTAAACAGAAAGAGCAGTCCCCCAGTTACCTGTCTCCTGACAATTGGGGGTGACTGGCTCCATTAAACTCCTCTCTCTCACCCTCTGTCTCTTGAATGATCTGGAGTTCATTCTTTCTTGGTTTGTCAGGAGCTGCAGCTGGATGCACCTTTTCCAGCTCAAAAGGCTGCAGGAATTCCTTGGGATGGTGAATTCCTTGGGATGCTTCTGGTTTCCTCCGAGGACCAGCAGCCACCATGTAGCCTCTTTTTGACCTCGTTAAGGCAGGTAACAAGGAGCCCAGCTGGCCTGTGGATTCACTGCAGGAATTCGAGACAACCAAAACAGCACTCTCCAAAGCCACATTCCTGGCACATTCAAATCCAGACCTACCCTGTCATTAACGACAGACGCCTCAGACCATGCAGAGGGCGCATTGCTGCAACAGCGGCAGCCACTCACTTTCTTCAGCAAACACCGCTGACCACCCGAGCTGACGTACAGCACTTTTGATCATGAACTGCTGGCAATGTATCTGGCCATATGCCAGTTACAGAACATCCTCGAAGGCCAAATGTTCACAGCCTACACGGACCACAAGCTACTGGTGCAGGCGCTGGGCAAAGTCTTGGACCCCTGGTTGGTGAGGCAACAATGGCACCTTTCATACATCTCCGAATATACAACAGACATCTCCCACATAGCAGGGAAATCCAACGTAGTAGCTGCTGGACTGTCCAGGCCAACGATCTCCAAAGTGACAGGTGGCATTGACACAGCTCAGCTTGCCAGGGACCAGGCTGAAGATGCCAACACACAGGCATACCGCACTGCCATCACCAGCCTACAAATTGAGGAGTTCACACCTTTTCCAAGAGGCCCAGGCCACTGCAGGCCAATCCTGCTCATGACTTAGAGACAGCGGGTATTAAATCAAGTGCATGGACTCTCTCGTCCTTCCATCTAGTCAACAGTCTGCCTCATTTTGGATTGGTTTGTGTGCCACAGGCTTCCGCGTGAAGTTTCACTTTGGGCAAAAACCTGTGAACAATGCCAGCAAGCCAAAGCCAATGTTTTCCACCCGCAGTGGACAGGTTCAACCATGTGGACATTGTAGGGCCCCTTCCTATCAGCCAGGGGATGAGGTCACTTTTCACCGTGGTCGACTGCTTTACACATTGGCCACAGGTAGTGCCGATACTGGCCTGCAACACAGAGACCTGTGCGAGGCCCTTAACCTCATAGTTTTGGTGTCCCTTCCCACATAACTTGGGGGACTGAGGAGCCCAGTTTACCTCTTCCCTCTGGGCAACCATGACCAAATTCTGCGGCAGCCAGCTACACTACACCACTGCCTAACACCCCCAATCCAATGGGCTAGAAGCGTACTTTCACCACCATCTAAAAGCAGCCCTCAAATCATGGCTGCATGGGCCCAACTGGATGGAATGAACTCCCATAGGTCCTGCTGGGCATCCACACAGCACCTAAAGAGGGCCTCTCCACCTTATCAGTGGAAATGGTCTCCATCCCAGGCAATGTCCATTTCAGCTCCATAGAACCACCACCAAGTGCCCTGGATGTCCTACAGCAGCTGAGCAACTACACCGCCTACCCACATCCACAACCTAAAACCACCCACGAGATGCCAACTAGTGACATCCCACAAGAACTCAAAGCCACGGACCTTGTCTTTGTAAGTCGGGGCAAACCAGGTACCCCCCCTGCAGTGCCTTTATGAAGGGCCCTTCAAGGTACTGAGAAGGGAAGGGTTTGTATATACTCTAGATATTGGAGGCAGGCTTACCTGCTCCTACACTACAGTTCCGGAGGCACCCACCCAAAGATAATCTCCCAAACCTCACCCAAAGAGAGTACGATTCTGGGGGTGGGGGTTGTGTAATGAGCCAGGTCAACCCCGCACTCAACGGGCTGAATCGCCATAGCGAACAGGCAGCACGGTAGGGCACAGGGACTTCCCCCTCCAACGTGCAGAAGTTCCAGGCTGCAGGAGCATGTTGCCTCAGAGCAGCATTATGACATCACTCCCATGAGCCTGTCGCCTCCCCTAAAAAGGAACGCGCGTGGTTTGAATAAACAGCAGTTAATGGTTTATTTGCTTGGTGTGGACAGCATTTACTTCAGCAGCTCTGCCTTTAGCACTGCTACAATGGTTCATTTTTTTTGAAAACTGTCCAGTCATTTATTGTTCCCTTCTCCTAGTTCACTGGTATCAGGCAGTTTTCAGAATTAAACAGTCATTACATAAAAAGGGCTCTGGTGCCTTAAGTTATTACCAGTCAGGAAGGTCTTTGGCGGGTGCAGAAAGAGGTTTGTTGCTCGTTGGACATGCAAACGGATTTCCTTCAATCAGCAACTGAAGTGTTTTTTCCGAAGAAACGTGCCTTTTTCCAGGTTACCACAAAGAGTTCTTCTTTTCCCCTATATCAGGAGAACCACAACACCAGTCACTGCAGAGATTTTGAATAGGCTGAACTCAGAACTCAAAACCCTTCTTGAAATGGGGTCTTTAGCAGGCTTTTCACTCTGCAGCCTTGCACTGACTGCTGGAGCCTTTATCTTCCTCTCTCTCTTTCGGTTTTAGTTTATGTTCCTGTCTCTGTTTCTGCTTCTGTGATGTGATGTTTGCTTGTGAAAAGTGACCTAAACAACCTAATCTTATTCCCTCTTTTAAACATCTATTTTAACTTACTCCATTACAACAGGAACAATCAGGGATTCTATGACTCTATTCGGTAAAATAACTTTTATTGTTGAGTCAAATGCCATCAGTGGTGTCCTTTCTTTGCCTATAGAACCTATATTTTAAACCCTAGTGAAAATTAAGATTAAAAACAGGACGTGCTGGAAATGTTTAGCAGATAAAGTTGCATCTGTCGGAAGAGAACATTTTTGGACGAAGGCATTGCTACTAAAGCCAGCAATTATTGCTCATCCTTATTGCCTCTTGAACAACAGCAGTCCTTATATGGCACAGTCATTCCCAAAATACCTTTAAGTATGAAGATGCAGGATTTTAAGCCAGTGACAATGAGGAAACAGCAATATATAACATTTCCAAGTGAAGACAGAATGTGCCTTGAAGAAGAACTTTCATGTGGTGGTGTTCTGTGCTTTCATTTTCCCTGTTGTTTCGGATGGTAGAGGTTGTAGTTTGGAAAATACCATCAAATTACCCAAGACAAGGAAATACAGTGCATTCTGTAGAGGATACTCAGTCACTGTGCATCAACAGTGATGGGGATTGAACATATTCAGTTACAGCATACTGTTAGTCAATCTCACAGCCTGTGGGAAGAAACCATTTCCCAGCCTGGCAATCCTGAATTTGATACTCCTGTACTCCTTTTCTGATGGTAGTGGGTCAAAGATAATGTATGATGGATGGAAAGATTCTTGAATAAATCTTTCAGCTCTTACACTCCTGGTAAATATCATCTATAGAGGAAAGGGAGACCCAAGTTTTGATGAAGCTCTGTATTGAGTTATGGTCCAATGCTTTGCAACTACCAGATCACACAGTGATATACCCAACAGAACACTATCGTGCTCTTGAAAAATGTTGTTGAGATGGGGGCGAGTAGCCTTGTCCTTCTCAAACCTCCTGAAGAAGTGTAGGCACTGCTGACTAATGAGGTGCTGTGGGTTCGTGATAGGCTGTCCTTTATTTGCACACCAATGAATTTTGTTGCTCTTCACTCTCTATTGAGGTGTATTGGAGAGAGGTCGACCTTTGTCCTCTTGAAGTCCGCAATCATCTTGCTGTTTTGAAGTAACAGTGATCAACTTCCATGACAGATCCAATTCAAAATTTAATTGAAGACCTGTAAAGGTGCAAGCAATGAGCTTTGAGTCTTCAGCCCATGATCTATGAATTTCCCCAGGAGCTGGGTAGGGAAGGTGGTACATATGAGAAAGAAGAAAAAAATTGTCTTTGGTATTGATTGCCAGAAATGTCTTCAGATTAATTTTTCATTCAGACTCTGAATGAGTCTGGCTAGTAACATCCAGACTCCTTTTTATCCTTATCAACTCCTCTTTTTGCCTGAGATTGGATAGATCAGTTTTGGGATAGCTATACATCAAAATAATATTTTGTACAAATTAATGAAACTATCAGCAAGAGGATGTTCCACCAGTGAACCAATCACTTTAAATACTATCTCTGCAGATCAAGAGCACAGTTTGGGTATCCTGTGGTGAATGACAGCTCCTGACACCACAAAAACTTTTCACTGTCATCAAGGTACAAATCATGGAATACTCTCCACTCTTGTGTGTACGCAATTCCAACTTAAGAAACTCAACCCCTTTCAGGATAAAACAGCCAACTTGATTGGGACTCTACACCATCCTGAATGTTCAATTCTTCCACTGTTAGTGGCACTCTGCAGAATCCACTGTAGTTCCTTGCTTTGAGTAATTTGACAGCATTTTCCAAAGCTACAACCTGGTCAGGTGCGAAGTCTTTAAAGGTGAACTAGCAAATTTTTGAGGTTAATTCAACTATAATTTGTTAGGCTTTTTAACATATTTAAGAATACACCCCTAAGACAGAGAATAATTCGGAATTCTGAAACTATTGTCTGCACCCTGACATGCTAGAAAATAAAATGCTTCTTTTCCCTTCTCTGAAAAGGAAAGGCTATTTATCAACATACAAACAATTCTTCCCTTTGATTGCCAAAAATAGATCTTATGCTTACATTCAGATTTCACAATATTTAAGTCAACATCATCACACGGCAACAAAGACTTGTTTATAAACTCTCCTGAGCAGTTAATCACTTCTAGAGGTAAATGTTACATTGCCACTTTGAGCCTGATGTTTCTTAATGCATGATAGCACAAAGGATACTGTGAGCTACAGAAAATTGCAGAGAGTGTTTCTTGTTTCCAACATGTTTAATTAACTCAGCCAAAAAAGTATCAGATATAAAGGACCTACTGGTTACATCACCTGCAGAGGAAATTTACTGAGACACCTTGTCAATGTGTCAAAACTAATTGTTTGTTATAGCACTAAGTCTTAGTTGATGGGAAGAAAGCCGAGGAAAACAAAAAGCAGCAATTTGAAGACCCGCATGTTAAAGTATGGCAGGCAAACAGAAATGAAGAGGTCCAAGGTTTCTGAGATGATGATGCTGAAAAACTAATTTGGTGCAAGATATGAGGGATAAACAGAAATTCACCTCAGATGGAAACTATTTGCTGACAAAGAACACAAAGCTGAATTTCTGTACCAGTAGTTCAATAAATTTTCAGTTAAATATAGTTAGATATAAAGGAGGAAGAGTGGTTTTGGAACTCCAGATTAACTAAGCCATTACTACAATTAATTGTTGGAAAGAGTTAAGACTAAATACATCCTGTTAGACATCAGATTTAATTCACTCACATGAAACAAAAGAACCAAAGCATTTAGAAAAAACTAATCCTTTGACTGGTGATTCAAATTATGCTAATTTCAAGAAAGGTGATGTGTAAATGTATGTCATCGTATCGGTTTAAATATCATGGAGCATAATGTCTTACACAAATCATTGCAGCTGAGAATACAACTCAAATAAAATAAATTTATTTTGAAAAAAAAAAATCACTAAAATATTCCTTGATATATTTAAGACTGGTAATTTGATGCAGTTGTTTTGACACAACTCCAGTTTTATTCTATGGTACAGACTTTTCAAATCAGTATCATAAACATCAACGAGTAACCAGATTTTAAATAACTAAAAATACATTTAATAATTATAAAAGGACATTAACTAAGTAAGGAAAAGAAAATTAATATAAACCCATTAAAACCAGCCTTTTGTGTCCTGCACCGAACGAAAAGGAAACCTAATTTTTTGAAAGCTTCCTCGAAGACCAATACATTGGCATAATTGGAAGAAACTTGCTGTGTCACTAATTCATTCTGGGAACGTGGACATTTTGTGGGCTACCAGGAAGTATTACCCAGAAATTGAATTGCTCAGTGCCTTTTGTTTTTCAGCAATTTACGTAAAAATAATTAATCTCTTTACCTGTAGTGAAATGTGTTTCTGGACCAAATTGTTCAAATTTGAAATATATCCAAAAACTTCCACTCACAAATTGTTCATGTCCAAAGTTATTTTTTTTTTATGCACAATGTCTAAGGAACCATAAAAATGTGACCACACAAGAAGAACTCGATCTACTGGATCTGTGCTGATTTGTGGTAGAGGAAATCCGTCTAATTCTCTTGGATTTTCCTTGTATCTACACAAAATACTTTCCTCTCAGCCAAAATACATTTCCCTTTGACTGACCTGGTTGACTGTATTTCCTTTGCTCCTTGGGTACAATTTCTTAATCATAATTATTAATAGTGTAAGAAAGACTTTCCTCACAAAGGGAGAATCCAAGACCATTATAATTCTTGACACGCTCTTCAAATCTTCTCTTGTAGTTTGCTCCACAGAGAATAATAACAGCTTCTCTAGCCTAATGTAGTAGCTGAAATCTCCCCTCCTTGGCTATTCCATTAAATATTGTCAATATCCTTTTGAGGGACCTTCATATGTCCCTATAGAGTGGTATCTCTAATTGAACACCGCTATTCAAGTTATAGTTTAGAAATATTGAATAAAACCTCACAGATCTCCATTAATGAATACTAGGAGCTCAAATATTTTAATACCTACTCCCTTTTTAAGATACTTTAAATATACATCTACACCCAGAAATGTAACATCAGCATGACCTTTAAAACTGTCCAAGTCTACATTGTCACCCATCATTCCATTAAAACACACATCTTCACTCTTCTGTCTATTAAATTTCAACTGCTATTTGTCACCCAGCCATTCGTATCCATTTCCAGTCAAATATTATTCTTCTGTTTACTACACCTCAATGTTTTAATCCATTTTGAAATCTTACCCTAAAAACCAGCAACATTCCTTCATCAATATATTTTTTAAAATGCGGACTAGGAATGAGCCCTGCAAAAACCATCTGGGGAACAATAAAACCACCATCTAGAAAAAAAATCTGTTAGTATGACACTTACACTTACGTTCTTGATACAATTTTGTGGTTCCATTGATCCTTTGATTCAATAGGCCTCAGTCTTACCAAGTCCCTTTTATCCAGGTGATTATTCCTGATGAAATGTTACTGCAAAGTGTGGCCAAAAGATTTCCCCTCCCCCATCCCGAGTAGACCTTCAGGGCAAATATGTTTTAATAATAGTCTACCAGTGCAGAGAAAGAAGTTTAACTCTCAATTAAACTTGTGTTTTAATGTTGTTTCTTCTTCTGCTGCAGCGGTGTGATTTTAAGGGGCTTGCTTGGGTAGATAGATCTTAGATCATCAAGCAGCAGAAAGAAATAGCAGATTCTCGCCTGTAAATTAACTTAAATTTACTTCGTCTCGCCTTCTTGGAAGTAGAAAATCAAGGTACCCAGTTAGAAGAATTCAGTAATAATCATTGAAAAATTGACTGGGAAAGTCCCAAATTTGAGGGCCTGCCACTCTGCTCAATTATTCAAAAGATAAGGAAGGAAGTCAGGAAAAGGAAGCTTTTACACCATGATTATAAAATATTCAGTAATTTGAAGTGGAAGAAGTGCACAGTTCTTCATAACTGCAAAGTACACTTCAGAGCTGAAGATGAAGCCCTAAAACCTATGCTAAGACAAGGAACCCTTCAAGGAATTGTCTCAAGGGGTGTCAGAGATGCTGTGGTGAGAAACAGCACCCCAAAACTTGGCAAACTACAGTCTAATAAATAATATGTAAATAAATATACTGTTTAAAAAATTAATGCATTGAAATAAATATGCCTTCCAATTGCATGGCATAGGTTTGGAATATTATCCCTCTTTTCCATCTCCTTTTGCACAGACATAATCAATTTTCACCTCTCCCCTTATCATATCCAATTAATACCTTTTGTTGGTCTGGACTCCTCACCCAGCCAGCACTGTCTGTATTCTTAGATCTCCTGCTTGAAGACAAGCTCAAGCCCGAAATGCCAGCAATATATCTTTGTCTTCTATGGAGACAAAGTCCAGCTGAGTTCCTCCAGCATTTTAGTGTGTTTTTATTAATTTATATTTGTATTTAAATATATATTTTCATTTCTTTCAAAAAAAGAAATTCATACCATCTCTGGTTGACATATGAACTATATGAAGAGCACATCAGATAAGTTACTTGTGTATATCTTGGGGAGAGAGGGTTCATTACCAACATTGTGGAGAACCAGTGGGTTGAACTGCATTGATGGTGGGATGATGCCAGTCCACATGGTGTCCAAAGGAAGGGCTCGGTAATTGCGAGGATTTTCCATCATTATGCTGGAGTGAAAACACTACTCAAATTTTACATTGAGGCACAACAACTGCAAAAACATTTTCACACAAGTAACTTGTAGTCAACAAATTCAGTTGAATTCTTGCCATTCAAATGTCTTACTGGAACCAATTATCCTTCTTACTTCCAATCTTGTTGGAATGTATATGTATCGTGCTCTGAAAAGAACTGTGCAAGTTTTAAGTAATGAGAATAGGAAATGATTGCCTGGATGTAGACACAAAGCCTCTCAAAATACAAGTGGTCAGCAAAATTAGTTTTAACGAGATCATTACTGACTTCGATCATTAGCTTTAATGAGTCCAGGACAAAAGCAACCCAGAGGGCTTGTCTGACAGGAAGGATAATCCAGCTTGGAGTGCCTAATTAAGTAGAAGGACAACCCTATCTATAATTTTAGTTAGCTTTGAATGAACTCAAATTGATGAAGCCCACTGCCCTTGACAAGTATGTTGACTTATGTGCAGGAAGGCCAATATATGTAGCATACAGGTATAATTTCTTGTTTTATTTGCTTGTAGCAAAGCCAGTCCATACAGTGTATTTGCTTTATTCATTTTGCTTATTAAACTACATAACACATTTATGATTTTATTTGAAATGTACTTAGTACTTTCATAGAAAGCTTCCCCCCTTTTGGCAGATTTTTACATTTCTGCTCAAAACTTGTCACTTGCTTTGGTAAATTAGATCAGAAGATCAGCTCCCTGATGATGTTATTTGAACAGTCCACTCCCCTGCCTTTTCTACGTAGCCATGACAAAAATTCCTCTTCAACTCCCATCATCTTATATCCAATTTACTTTTCAAATATTATTTTTCTATCACCCAGTCAGGCAGTGCATTACAGATCACAACTCACTCCATGTTTCTGTATGTGGCTTCTGTTTATTTTCCCAATCACATCCTTTCATTATCAATATTTTTGACACTCACCTTATTTGCTCCATCCTGAAGAAATCATCAAATGATCTCTATTAATTTTCCACCACCTTTTATAACATAACACACCAAAAGGCAGGAGGAAGGCTTGCTTCATTTATAAATGTTACGCCCTATGTTTGACCTCAATGCCTGATCCCTGTATTTTTGAATCTGCTTACAAGTTCAAAACTTAATTGAGGTCAGCTGTAAGTACAGCAACCCCACCCCCCCCCCCCCCCCCCGTATCCAGCACCTATTGGGATCAATAGATGCCAGATATGTGAATTTTCCAATGGCTTAAGACGCATTCTTACAATCTCTAACTACCACACCAGCATTAAAAATAAACAGTTTAAAAGCCAAAAGACAGTGCAAAATGTAAAGTCATTTGAAAAAAAAATCAGTATTGTATCCTTAATTAAGTTAAAGTGATTAACTTAACTTAGGAAATGCAAGTTTAAATTCGAACCCCATTCATTGCCATTGCAATAGCGTTGTGCTAAGTGCTACGGTAACTGTGCCACCATCATGATTAACCACTCTCAACTGTTTAGAGATAAAACCTTATTAATATATTTAACAATATACCAATAAAGACTCTTACTAAGCAGGCAGCCAATGGTGAGTGACATCATCCTGGGCAATGCCATTTTATTCAATAACAACTTAATTCAAACAGTTTCTATGAGCAAAGCACAACCAAGACACTCTGCTGGCTGAATAGTTTGCTTTCATAAAAGGGTTGTGTTACTTCAGAGAACAGTTACTTTTTAAATTTATTTATTTCCATGATTTTTTGGGGGGCCATTTGCTTGAGGTTGCTGGTTTCTTGAATTATTGATGGCCGGAATTTTACTGTATACTAAATAACTGATGAAACTCTTGTATATTTAAAGATTTATGATCTTCAAGTAAAGAATCTTCTTCTCGTCTCAGAAATGACTAGATCCTTTAGCAATTGATGCTGCAAGTTCAGTTTCTGAAGTCCCTTTGCAATCCTCTATTCAATGAAGTGAAACAGTGAATCCATCAAAACTCACCCTGTTATAATGGCAGAACGTGACAGCCAACCTTTGGAGAATTGCACACAAAATTAAGTATGGAGATCTGGAAGCTCAGAAGTGATTTTTCAGCTGTTCCATAAAATAATGAGCATAAGTCATTTAATGAATGCATTGGATAATTACCAACTATTTTCATTTTTTTTTTTAAATCAAAAGCATTTTTGCTTTGTCCATAAACGGTAAATTACTGTGCTTAACAGTCTTAATTTGATTGGTGTAAATTGCATTAATCTCAGATAATTACTTCTGAAAGCTGCACTTTTAAATAAATATAATTTTAATGTTTTGAAATGTTTAATGCTCTCACAATTATTTTGCATGCAAGTCTTTGCAACAAAAAGAAATTTTCCTCATTGTTGACTTGATAACAATTTACGTTGATGATATCAAAATTTCCATGAATGCTAAGCTTATTACACAGCATCCAAAACAGATTGCTTTCCCGTTCTTCCTTCCCCACATTTGAATCCACCATACCACTTTTTAGATTTGTAACTTAATCCTCACTGTTTAAATCCCCATCTAGCTTTTTAATTATCAGCAGACTTAGAAACATTATGCTTGGTTCATTTTCCAAGTTACCAATATAATAATGAACGCCTGAGGCAAAGTTTGACACGAGCAATTTTCAAATTGGCAGGATATTGTGCAACATTTTCCCCAACAAATGTCCTTTTTACCAATTCCTATTAACTTTGCTTTTCTTGATTCAATTACATCTTCAATTATATATTCCAATTATATCAGGGTAACTAAGCTGCACAAACCTATTTTATCATGTCCTTCTTTTCTTGTGCAGTGATGTTATATTTGCCACTTTCACACTTAATGATTTTCTTTCCCCCCCCGAGTCTAAGGAATTGAGGTGATGGAAGGAGGTGTTCTCTTTCCCTATGGACTCTTTGACTATTAGATGCAGGTGATTTTTCAGCTTTTAATTCCTATAACTTTTCCAGCATCTTTTCCTCACTAACATTAATTACTTAAACTCATCTCTCACTAGAGTCTTTTTTTTAATTTCTAGAATGCTTAACCTACAATGAAAAATATTTACAGAGTAGGCCATTTCCAGATTCCACAGTGCAAATTCTTCTCCATCTCCTTTTATAGGCCTGTGATCTAAATTTACCATTGCTGGCCTCTTCGCTTTCAAGCTAGTGGAGATTTTTTTTTTACAATCTGATTTACTTTTCTTGTGAGTTGAATCTTTTATTCAGTTTTCTTACTTCACACTTTGTCAGCTGCCTTCTAAAACTATTCCAATATTCAGGTTTATTATTCATTATGAAAACATTCCAAGTTCCTTCCTCTAGTACAGTAGGATTCTTTTTCATCACTTTTCTCATTTGAAAAGAATCCAATAGAAGAAAAATTATGAATTCAGATTTTTTTTTTCTAAATAACTGGCTTTGTTTCTTTCCTGTCATATTTTCTAAATCTAATTTCTCAAACTACTTCAGTCGATTTTTTCCCCTCATTCATCAGCAATCAACTTCACTTAAGCCTTTTGTTTTTGACTTAAGTATGTTAGTTTCAAACTCAGTACAAAATTCTTATTCCTATTTAAACCCTGGAGTATTCCATGTGATGAGATTACCAATTAATTTTGACTCGTTGTGCAAGGCAAGATCTAAAATAGCCTGTTGTTTGGTTACAACATGGCATTCTGCTCCCCAATGAATTCAGTGAACTCATTGTTCAAATTATGTTTTGCCAATTTCATTTGTCCATTCCCATCCATGTAAACAGCAAAGTTCACCAAGATTATAGTATCACCTTTTTATTTACAAGCTCCACTTATTTTTGATTCTTCTTCTTTCCATATTAAACTTTTAAAGAGAACAACTCCAACTTCTCCAAAATTTAAATCATCTGAAAGCTATCATTCCCAGTGCTACTCCACTAAATCCTTTATGCTGCTGCTCCTTGTCCTTGAGACTAAGTGCACCTGAGACATTACTTGTTTAGCAATTTATTGACATTCTTAAAATGCATTCAGGGTTGCAAGTTTTCAGAAAAAAAAAGCAGTCTTCTCAAAATATAAGGTTATATAGATTCACCCAAGTCCCTCTGCAATTCTATTCCCTTTTAACTCACTGGTGGGAATTTGCTTTCTTTACATTCATTGTATTTATGTTAATTTCCAGCTATGTGTCCAGGTACATTTGAAAAGTCTACCAAGATTTGGAATATCAGCCATCTTCTAAGACAGTGTTTCCCAAACTGGGTTTCGTGGAAGAAATGTCAGGGGGATGTTTCTTTTTAAATTACATTTTATCTTTAATTCCATTTGATTCTGAGGGGTTGGGGGGGGAACAAGATGGCGACTTGGGGGGGGAGGGGGAGATGCACGTGACCCTCCATTGTTGCTTGTTCTAAACTATGCTATATACGCCTGTGTAGTACAATTGAAATATCAAAATATGCAATGAGTCTTAATTTTGTCTAACAGCTCCCATTAACTTACATTTCCAACCATTTGAAAACAAACCTTTCAAAATGACTTTATCTGGACAGCAATCAATTTGCAGTCAAATTGCCAATGCGTGTTTAATCAGTAGGATTTAATTTCACCATTAAATGTGCGCAAATTAATTTGGGTATCCCATGATTCATGGAATCAATCAAATACAATACAAATAGGAATTTGTGATTCTCTTTCTTTCTCAATCTTTTTATTAAACGTTATTGTAAACAATACATGAGGAGAATAGAATACGGAATCGAATAGTAAAAACAGGAACCAATATCTTGCAATAAATAATACAACATATAACATATTGAACAATATTATCCCTTTCTCTTCAATTTGGAATATTCAAAAAAGAGAAAACAAAACTTATTGTTAAAACCCAATCTAACCTACCAAAATAAACAAACAAAAAAATGGCTGGGCAGCCTAAACAGAGTTCACTGTGACAGATCAATACAAATTATTTATCTATTTATTGGTTCTTGCCAATAAAAAATCCAGAATAGCCTTGAAAGTAAAATCAAATTACAAATTGACTTGTACAAAAATAGATTATAGAAGGATGTCAAGTCTCTTCAAACTTAAGAGGTATCAAAAGTGCAGCTTCTAATTTTTTTCTAAACTTAAACATGATATCAATTGAGAGACTCTTGCATCAAAGTAGATGAATTAGGATCTTTTCATTTTAATAAAATAGCTCTTCTGGCCAACAGTTCAGTAAAGGCTATAACCCAATGTGCAGAATTGGGAATTCAAGTCACCTTTGGAACTACAATTCCAAAAATAGCAGTCAATAAATTAGGTTGCAATCTAATACCCAATATAATTGACTAAGTCTTGGAAATATCTGTCCAATACTCCTCCCATACATATGCGTTAATGTGGTCACATGATTTACGTCTATCACACGAAGGGCTAATATTAGGAAAGATATGGGCCAATTTATCTTTCGACATATGAACCCGATATACCACTTTAAAATGAATCAATGTGGTCGAGCACATAATGAAAAGGTATCAGCTATTCCAAAAATCTTTTCCCAAAGTCCCTCTGGGAGAAGTGACTGAAGTTCCAATCCCCAAGCTCCTCTAATTTTATCATTAAAGATCATTTGCAATATTAATAAATTATTGTAAATATTAGCTATTAAACCTTTATGGAAAGATTCAAATGAAAGAGTATCAACCAAATCAGGTTGATATGATATAGGAATGTGAGGTAATATCTTATTCAAAAAGCTTATAACTTGGAAATATCTTTAAAAATGTGACTTAGGTATATTATATTTGTTAGATATATCAAAAGGCTTTAAGCATCCATCTATAAACAGATCTGAAAAATACACAATTCTTTTGCTTTTCCAATATGACAATGAGAAAAAAAATAGTTGAGATAAATAGGTCTTAATAAACTAAAAAAAAAAATTATTTCAAAAAATTTGCAAAATTGAAAACAAATCTGTTATTTATGTTTATGTATTAGGTTAAAGATATGTCTACTAATCTTAGAAATTGCAAAAGAAAGAACAGCTCCCAATAAAGAGGCTACTGAATTCAATTCCAAATCTGTCCAATGAGGGCATTCAGGTTTGTCAGAATAATATACCCAGAAAATAATATATCAAATATTAACTGCCCAATAATAAAATCTAAAATTGGGTAAAGCCATACCACCATCTTTCTTTAATTTCTGCAAATGAAATTTGCTCAACCTAGCATTCTTATTATTCCATATACAAGAATAAGTTATAGAGTCAATATTGTCAAAAAATGATTCAGGAATAAAAATTGGTACTGCTTGAAATATACACCAAAATTTGGGTAAAATTATCATCTTGATAGCATTTATATTAAAGTTATGACCAATCGAGACCATCTAGAAAGTGTTTGTATAAATCTTTAAATGTTTTAGTGATCTTAACCCCAAGATATATAGTGTTCTTCAACCACTCTAAAAGGTATATGCTTATAGATAGGTACATGCATATTCATTGGAAATAGTTCATTCTTGTGGAGATTCATTTATATCCTGAAACAAAATACTGAATTCAGAAAACAAGGTCAGCTTTAAAGGAATAGATTTCTCAGAATATGGAATAAAGATACCTTATAAATTACATCACCTCTATTAATACCTTGAATATCACTGGAGTCACAAAGTGCTATCACTAAAGGTTCTCAGACAAGGTTAAATAATAAAGGATTTAATGGACAACCTTGTCTCGTTCCTCGAAACAGATTAAGAGGATTTTTGATTATAGGTAATTACTGCAGCAACAGGAGTATGATAGATCAAATTAATCCATGAAATAAAACCAGAACTGAAATTAAATCTCTCCAAAGTTTCAAACTGATATTTCCATTCCACTTTATCAAAAGCATTTTCTGTATCTTATGATACCATGCATTCTGGAATTTTAGTTGTTAGTGAGTAAATAATATTCATTAACCTACAGATATTAAAATGTGAACAACAATTCTTTTTTTTTTAACTTGCTCTTCGTGTCATGCCGCAAGTGCCGAGGAGACGGCGAGCACAGGCTCGCTGCTTACCACATCAACGCCGACTGGACTCTTTTCTCCGTGAACAACAATTCTTTATAAATCTTGTTTTGTCTGTAGAAATTCTGGGGAAGCATGTTTTCCAATCTGAAAGCTAAAATCTTAGAAAAAAATTTGGAATCTACATTCAACAACAACATTGGTCTGTAGGAAGCACAAACTAAAGGGTCCTTATCTTTCTTAGGAATTAACAAAGTTGATGCTTCATAAAATGACCATGGCAAAATTCCAAGAGATACAGAATCATTAAACACCCTACACAACCAAGGCATTAGTATGTTAGCAAAGCATTTTTTTTATAAAAAACACTCAACAGTATAACCATCCAGGCCTGGAGCTTTGCCAGATTGATGCAAGGTAATAGCTTTAAAAATTTCCATTTCTGATATTTTGGAGCTTCCAATAAAAAGTTGATCATTAGAAGAAATTTTAGGAATATTCAATTGTTGCAGGAATCTATCCATGGTATTATTAAGAAATTGAGTTTTATATAAATCAGAATAGAAATCCTGAAATGCCTTATTAATTTCAGCATGATCATATTCAATATTGCCATCTCCTTCATGAATCTTAGGTATCTGTCTTTTAGCCATAGCTGCATTGAATTCTCCAGCTAATAATTTACCTGATTTCTCTCCATGTGCATAAAACTGACTTTTTGATTTAAACAATTGTCTCTCAATAGGATATTTTAATAATTAATCATATTGCATTTGGAATTATATTCTTTCCTTATAGAGATCCATATTAGGTTTTCTCAAGTATTCTATATAAATGTCTTTAATTTTTTTTTTAAATTCAGTAATAGAAACTGTTCTTTCATATGTTTCCTTAATCCTGCTGAATAAGAAATTACTTGTCCTCACAGGTTTGCCTTAAATGTGCCCCAAAGAGTGAGTCAGCTTAACATTCCCTCAATTGAATTTGTTTTTTTTTAAATGGAGGTTTTTTTCTTATATACAGTCTGTTACCAAGGGAACCAGATGAGTATCAATAAAGAACTAGTCAATCCTAGAATAACTATGATAAACATGAGGGAAAAAAAAAGAGAAGTATTTGTCCTTAGGGTGTAAAAGCCTCCATATATAAACCAAGCCATAATCAATAAAAAAAGTTAATAAAAGTAACAGAATTATTAGGAAGCATCTGATTAGAGGAATTCCTATCAATCATTGGATTAAGACAACAGTTAAAATTTAGATTCAGTAAAGAAGCAAACACTGTCTTTAAAAAAAATCCAGTTCGTCAACATTAGGAGCATATATATTAACCTTTTTTTTTATTATTCAATGTATCTAATCTACCCATGGGATCCATAATAATTTTAAAATGCTCAAAGGGAACTTTAGAGTCAATAAAGATCGATACACCTTTAACTTAAAACTGAGACGGAATGAAATTGCAAACCTCTCCAGAACTTGAAAAAACTATTTTCTCCTCTTTACAAATGTGTGTCTCTTGCGCAAAGATAATATAGGCGTGAAACATTTAATTTTTTTTCTTCATTTAATTAGATGGTTCAAGCTATTAACACTAAGAGAAACAAAGTTGTAATTTTTAACATCCATTTAAAAGTTTATTTAAACATTATAAAAGGAAATATTTCTGCGCTTGCGTAGACCACATTCAGAAGAGGAACCCAAAAAATGGCAAAGATCAAAATATGGAACAGATTTATATTTAAGAGTGAACTCTCGCAGCTACCCAGATACAATAAAACTAATCTCGCAAAGCTCCACCCTCCTCTCACTGCTGAACAGTTTCACAATGGAGCTGCATGCTAACCTACACCTAATCTAATCCTGGGATTCAACTGGCAAGTCTCCAAAATTATATTTAATTCTCACTCTCACAGCAGAAAAGAAAAAAATATATAGAAAAGTATTCTACTATTTTAATATACTCATGGGTTAACATTCAATACCTTCTACATAAATCAACGCAAGACCATAAGACAGAAGAACAGTAGGCCATTCTGCCTGTCAAACCTGCTAGGTCTTTCCAACACGAGCTGTTGCATTCTGCCACTCAGTCCAACTCCCTACCTTCTCCCATAACCTTTGATACACCTGTCTATTCAGAGACCTATCAATCTATACATGCAAAGGTTGGACAGGTATATGGATGAGAAGAAGATGGAGGGTTATGGGCATTGTGCAGGGAGGTGGGACTAGAAAGGGGTGTTTGGTTCGGTGCGGACTAGAAGGGCCTAATGGCCTGTTTCCGTGCTGTAATTGTTATGTTATATGTTATGTTAAAAATGTGTGTATTTTGCATTCTGAAATAAAACTGCAACTTTGCCCACATTCCTATCCGTTCCATTGCTTGGCAACAACTAGTTACAAGGTCAAAGGCAGTGTGCCTTTGTTTTCAGCAATCAGCAAATATGTGGCCTCAAATCCAGCAGGATGGGCGCAGAAACTAAACAATTTTAAGACTCGTATTCATAAACACTAGGAATGATAACCATAGCTGTCTGAAAAAAATAAAAGAAGAATGTTCTGCCATTTTAAAATAACTCTATAAACCTTCGTAAAGAATATCAAACAAAACATACAGTACACAAGTCTGCTTAAAAAGAAAAGGAAATAAAGAGATAAAACAGTTAAAAAAGACAACGGGTATCGAGTTTCAAATCAAAATACATAAGACTAATGCATATATCAACTAGCATCCACAAATTACATTAATTGTAGATAACACTAAAGAAGGGAGAAAAGGAAGAGAGAGAAAGGTTTATATATGTTTAAAAATAAAGAAGTATTCTTTTTAATACCTAAAAACCTGAGTATTAGTCTCCCAACTAAATCTCTCAAATCAAGCACTTTTTTTTTCCCCCCGAACCTCAACTTGGCAGCTTCCGCTCTGGACATTAATTCCATAATGGAGAGATATTGGAACTCAGTGATTCTTCATCCTTCTTTCCATTCTTTTTTTGCCTCCTCGCCTTCTTGCAACAGACATCTTCAGAAGTTGAACAAAAGGTCCTCTTTCTCTCTTTTTTTAATGTTACACAGCTCTTCAAAAGTCAGATATAGTTTAAAAAAGGTTGGAGCAGTGCCTAAAATGCTCTTGCCAGTAGGAGACTCATGATTCTTAATGGAGTAAGCGATTGCCATATAGAAACTCGTTGAGGATTATCTGTTTATTGAAAATTTGATTAGCACTCAAAGTTAAAGTCTAGTTCAGAAATACTATCAGAAAGAGCATTTTTCAATTAATGTTGTTAAATCATACAAGGATAAGGATTATGCAGAGAAAAATAAAATGATTCTACTTTCAATATATTTCAACTATTCCCAAGTTCTTTGATATGGTGTCAAGAATGAATTAAAAACATCAATGACCAAAGCTTGATGAAGTGACTGCTTCTTTTTACATAAAAGAAAATCTGGTTATATTCAAGAACAAAGCTAAGCATTAACCAGACAAAGCCCAGTCATTCAACATGGAACATTAAGACACTGCATCATTTTCTGACTGGGTACCTTGGTCTTCAATCATTAAAAGAAAAAAAAATGAAACACACCCACCATTGCTGACTGGATTTGCACACTGTAGTACTGTACTTGTATTCGAATAGACCCAAAATCAGAAACAATGTATGTGTTACTTTTAAGCAAAAGATATTAAGATCAAATAGAAATACATTTTTCAAAAAACTAGTGGTTGGTTATACAATGGCCCCAATTGAAATTAGTGTCAGACTGAAATTTAATTAACAGGACATGTGCATTTCCTCAGAGGATCAGTTCAGTTTGTTGAACTGAAAGGGCAACCACAAATGCCCAATGATACAGAAAACCATGCAAGCTCATTTTTAAGAATAATTATAAATTTTCCCTAATCTGTGCAAGGAACAACCTTTTTTCCTCTAAAAATCATGCAAAAATCATAATACTGATCTACCACCTGTCAGTCACTCCTTTATTAAAACTCATACAGCCACTACAAATATACTGGCCAAACAGTAGAATTACTGCAAAAGAGAAAACAAAAGGAGCAATAATCTGGTTTTTTGTCTGGATGGGAGATTGTGACGATTGAGTTGCTGCAGGCACCAGTGCGGTTTGTTACCCCAGCTGTTCACAATGTGTATTGATGGTATGGATGACAGGTTCATTGAATGATTAATGTATCCATGATTGCTGACAAAACAAAGCTGTACTATAATGTGTCAAGAATGCAGAGGTTTTGGGGAAATGGATAGATGTTAATGGACTTGCATAATGTGGAAATATTTCAGGTCATCAAGTTTGGTAGAAAAAAAGTAGAGTATATTTGTTTTAAATTGTGAGAGATCAGAAGTTGCTGGTCTTGAGAAGGACTTGGTCATCCTAATAGTCATAGAGGGTATGAAAAGCAATTAGGAGGGCTTGCAAATAAATAAGGGGATAAACTTGGAATATTGTGTTCAGATTTTGCCTCTCATGGATAAAGGAATGCAAAAATGTAATGTTTTAATTCCTGGGATGGAAAGATGATCCTATGAAGGTAAGATGAAACTGATAGAGCTCTGCAGTTTAGCCGAATGAAAGATAATCACATTGATGCGTACAGACATCTTACAGAGCTTGGGAAGTATTGTAGCAGGGATAGTATTTCCCATGTCCTAGTGATTGAACACAGAAATTAAAAGCTCAAAATAAGTGATCAGCCAGAATAGGTGAACAAAAATCCCCCCCCCCCCCCCCATAAAGGGAACATTTGGAATTTCACACAGGATCATTTTGTGATTCTATTCAAGAAATAGCAATTGATTAAAAGAATCAGGAGATTATGGGGTTGGTACAAGAAAATGGCACTGAGGTAAAAGATCACGAGCTAGATAATCTACTGTGACCTACATTCTTATAGAAATATTTGTAAAAGGGCATTTTTTATTTCACTAGCTTCACATTTTCAACCTATTTATGAGTCAAATTATTTAATATGAAAAAGGCTGGTATTAATGCTGAGCCTTTCCCAAAATGTGTTCCAAAAAGTAACAGCAACAATGTAATTAATCGCAAACTACTGACAATTGTCTACCACGCAATCGACAATCACACTCCTCGGAAGATTTATGAACCCTATCAAAATTGGTCAAAAACAAAACATTTTGACCCTCATTGCAAACTGAATTTGACCTCATGCTGGAAGTTGAACTGTAGCTTTCTGTAACATTTCAGCATTGAGACTTCAGTACTGATCGAGTTGCCATTGGAAACTACATTCTTGTAATGTAATTGAATGGAATGAACAATGGCACTATCTGAGAAAAGAATTATTGAATCATGACATAGAAATGGAAACATTCCAGGTTCTGGCTAAAGGATCCCATCAAAGGAGCTATATCAACAAATTATTTTCCTTTTCTCCCCTCAATGGGATACATTTGAAATAATGAAAATATGAATAAAGGATATACAAATAATTAGTTGATTAGATAATAGCTCTTAATAGGTTGCTAGACTTCAGGTGAATCAATTTCTTATGTATTTAATTTTACTTTTAATTTTCTTGTTTATCTCTATATTTTCCAGAGACTAATATCTCATTGAGGAAATAACCAGTTATTCATTAAAAAAACAAACTAGATCCTGAACCATGATGAAAATTTAGAGCGTACAAGAAGATGTGTCATACTTTGAAAACCATCCATACAGAACCCCTAGAGAAACATATAGACTGCAGACACTAGAATCATAGGTGCAGAAAGATAACTGGAGGAATATTGTTCCACCTCTCTCACCTTCTTCTGTCCAGAACCCCATCTCCTTGACCCTACTCCAGGCACTGCCCTTTCTTTCCCCCTGTATATCTCTCCTCCCTACTTTTGTTTTTTTATAAAGGGTCCCAACCCAAAATGTTATCGGACCATTTTCTCTCCATGGATGCTACCTGACCAATTGAATCCCTCCAGCTCCTTTTTGTTGAAGCAGAACTCCTAACAAATTTGATATCAGAATTTATTTGATGGAAAGAGCAAGTTTTCTATGATTCAGTCTGTCTAACAACATTATAAGGAAACAGAAAAATTAAAAACACCCTTTCTAACTGTGAAAGGGAAATAATTTATTCCAGGAAATAGATTCTGGCTTTAGGGTATAGTTAAAAGGAACAGCCAAGTTTATAATCAGCTGTCTATTGTATAACTAATGCCTCGACTGGTCCAATTTTCCCCTTGAGTACAGATGTTTAAGCACATTAATCTAAAATTACAGTGATGCCCACAAAAAAATACAGTTGCCCCTCTGCTTGAATGGATCAGATATTGTTGAATGGCCTCACATACTTCTTGGTGCACTGAGCTATTGAGGAGCACATGAAAGAAAGTAGGAGATAGGAAAGTCAGAGTATGAAATCTGAATCTGAGATAAGTTTGGTTGTATCAGGGTGGTTGGGAGAGAGAAAGTATAGAGTGGGCAAATAATAATTGGATCAGGACTAGGATGTCTGGGTTGGGCATATCCATGGCTTATGGATATGATATAGATATGGATATGAATGACCCATTCCTACCCCCTCCTCCAATTAATGTTCATTGAGTCTCTGGGAAAACAGTTACAATTGGAGGATCATCACACCCCATTGTGAATGGATGCTGAGGGCTGAGTCTCAGCAAGCCTCCGGGGTTAGGGCAGACTCTATGGAACCAACTGCCTCCTGTAAGCACAGGCACTTAAATAAAATAATTGAAAGAGGAAATAAACAACATAAAATGCCATGTTTGGAAAGGACTACAGTCCTCAAATTATGTGCTAATGCTTTCAGGGGTATCTCCAAAGGCAACAGTCCAGATCATTCAGATAAAATAGATAGAAGCTATTCACTTATATTTAAACATAGTTGCTCACACCTTCTTCATTCCTCTCAGAGGACAAGTATTTCCCACTTCCACAAGTTATGAAGTTGGACTCATTTTCTTCCTGCCCCCTCAATAATCACTGTATTTTATAGCATCTTATTTTTCTGGCAATCTCACACAAGCATGCTTGCACTCAACATTAAAATCTGGGAGGGAGGCCAGGTGGTAATTCAAAAATCTTACAACCTGTTGCAAATGTACCAACTCCTCAACAGACCTATTTATAAATGCAGTTCATGCCTGAGAGTGGCATGTACCCATCAGTATTTTACCACAGGTCAACATGGTGAATAATGCACCCAGAAGTATGTGAGGCCATTCAACAATATCTGATCCATTCAAGCAGAGGGGCAACTGTATTTTTTTGTGGGCATCACTGTAATTTTAGATTAATGTGCTTAAACATCTGTACTCAAGGGGAAAATTGGACCAGTCGAGGCATTAGTTATACAATAGACAGCTGATTATAAACTTGGCTGTTCCTTTTAACTATACCCTACAGCCAGAATCTATTTCATGGAATAAATTATTTCCCTTTCACAGTTAGAAAGGGTGTTTTTAATTTTTCTGTTTCCTTATAATGTTGTTAGACAGACTGAATCATAGAAAACTTGCTCTTTCCAATATTGTGAGTTATACCCACAAGTACTATACCCAGTGTAATACAATGACACAATTCTACCCACAAGTACAACAGCACTGGGCCAATGGCTAGAGAACAATACAAATCTGCACTCAGTCACAGGCAAATGGACAATGTCTGACATGATTACTAGCTCTGCTCTGTGCTCAAAAGTTGGTCCTTCAGCCCTAGGATCAGACTGACTGGATGTGTCTCTTGGACCCTGTTTGACTGGGTGAGAGCTAAAGTCTCAAGTAGCTAGTGTTTACCTCTATTTATTGAACAAGGAAGTCTGCAGATGCTGGGGTCAAGTGCAACACATATGGGTGTTGGAGAAACTCAATGGGTAACACAGCTTCCATAGGAGGTAAAAGGTAACCAACATTTTTTGGCTTTGGCTCTTTATCGAGTATAAGCAAAAACAGGCAGGCACCTAACTGTGGCTGCTTATACCTGCTGAAGGGCCCAGGCCTGAAATATTGGTTATCCTTGACTACCAATGGGTGTTGCGTGGCCTACTGAGTTTTTTCAGCATGTTTGTTTACCTCTGGCTTCAGCCACTGCTTCTGTAGTTTCTCCTAATCACCACTTACTCCAAACTGCATGACAATATCACTGGCTACTCCTTTAAAGGACTGTAAACTGTTTGATGACTCTCAACTCCTCCTTTTAAGTGAAACTTGACATCCCAAATTTCAAAGGGTTCATGGCAGCCCTAGCCCTGCATGCAAGGCCAGATGCATGGCAATTCACTGTGCAGCTTTGCCACCTGTTCTGGGGCAGGTTTCTACAAGCCCATATATTAATGTTCTCCACGTCCCTCCTCCTCCCATCAAGAGGAGCAGGTGAGAAAATAATCCAGAGGGTGCCAGGTTGTCATCCCAGGGGAACCTCATCTGGCAAATATCCTTCAACCTATGATTTAATAAAGAAAGCAGCTATTTTATGCGCCTGATGTTCTTGGAGTAGCCAATAACAAGGTGTCTTCAGAACCATATTCCCTTGGCAAAGCTTTTCCAGTGACATCATTATGTATGTATATTTTATGTGGGAGATGGTGACTTTGGTCCAAACATGATTCAAACTGTAAATACCTGGTTGAATTTCTGGAGAAGCATGAATTAAACATAATTATATAACATTCCCAGAAGGTCACATGGCTGAGGTTGCATAATAATATGCTCTGCATCCTGAATTTCTAGTTCAATATAATTGAGGAATTGAAATTATGGAAGAACCAGATGGTGTTATGCAGATGTCATGGTACCTCTCTCATAAACTCTAAAAGAAATCTGGAACTCTTACCCCAAAACATGGAAAATGTCTAAACTGATGTATTTTTGTAATGATGTCATGTGGAAAGTAAAGTACAACCTTCTACCTATGATGGCTAATTTCCCTTCCAGTTCACTGGTTTGGTGGTGGTCACAGACCAATGCAGGACCCACGGTCTGTTACATGTGAGGCAAAAAGTGCTTGACAATTTGGGCAAGTGGCCATTTGCAAAGGACTTCTGCATGTTCCCAACAGTTCTCAATTCTATCCAACTTATGTGTTCCATTTTGAGGACTTATGGATCAATAACAGCCATAAGTTGGAGAGATATAATTTTTGATGAAAGATTATAATATATCAACTGTCCATGCAGTAATCCCTTGCCATGACAGAGCTTGGAGTAGAATGCCAGATTTAGGAATCTTCCATTGAGCACACAAATAATGTGGTCTGCCCATTGGAATTAATACTGGCAATGTTGGCCATTGATATTGGTTCTCAGAGGAATGAAAAATTTTGTTGCAACAGTTTTTATAGTATTTCTCATGTTTTGAGATGTCTGCTGTAGTTTTTGTATGACCTAAAATCAAATAGGAGGGTGGAGATTATTGCTCCTTTGTAGACCTTAAATACTGGGGTAGGTTTTGGACTTCAAACTCTATGTTCCTCTAATGAAGATGACATTGCTGATGAGGTTCATCATCAATGACTGCCTTCTCTGAGAGGTAGCTCCAAAGTGAAACACAAATGTCTGCCAGCACTGACATTGCAGTAAAAACAGAAATGGTGGAGAAACTTAACAGGTCTCAGTGTCCATAGGAGCTAAAAAAATATTACTGACATTTTGGGACTGAGCCCTTCTTTTTAGCATGAGATAAAGAAGACAGCACCTGAATAAAAGAAATGGCAGCAGGAGGAGTATAGACCAACAGGCAAAAGATGATAACTGGAAATGGAGAGAGGACAGGAGAACGGAAAAGTTAGAATTAATGGAGAGGGGGTGGGGGTGGAGTTGGCTCTGTGAGGGCAGAGCTGGGGTAAAGGAGACAGAGGGAAAAGGAGAGAGAAAGAGCTACAGGAAAGGAGACTTGGAGGGGAGAAGGAGGTGGCTAGTGGAAACGAAGAAGTCAATGTTAATGCTCAGATAGAATATAAGGTATTGTACCCCTAATTTTCAGGTGGTCTCATTCTGGCAGTGCATGAGTCCATTGACAGACATGTTAGTAAGGGAATTGGTTGGGGAATTGAAATGGGTGGCCACTGGGAGATCCCTTCTATGGCGGCAGACAGAGTCAAGGTGTTCAAAGAAGCGATCTCCCAGTCAGTGTCCAGTATAGGAGATCACAAAGGAGCATCAGATGCAGTATATGATCCCTGCAGATGCACGTGAAGTGTTGCTTCACTTAGAAGCACTGGTGGGACTCCGAATGGAGGAGGTGTGGGTGCAAGTGGAGCATCTCCTGTGGTTACAGGGGTTGGTGTCAGGAGGGCAATTGGTGGGAATGGAGGAACAGAGAAGGGAAGTATGGAGGGAGTGAGCCCTGCAGAAGGCAGAGAGGGAAGGAGCAGGGAATATGCGTCTTGTGGTAGGATCTCATTGTAGGTGGCAGAAAAGGCAAAGGATGATATATTTGGTGTGGAGGCTGGTGGAGTGGTAGATGAGGATGAAGAATCCTCTCCTTGTTGCACATGGGGGAAGAGGGGCCAGGTCAGATGTGTGGGTAATGGAGGATATAGGGGTGAAGGCTGAGTTGATGGTGGTAGAAGGGAAGCCACTTTGCATGAAGAAGGATATCTCTGATGATCTGGAATGGAAAACCTCATCCTGAAAGAGATGTGACAGGGACAGTGGAATTGAGAGAAAGGAATGGAATCCTTATAGTGGATAGGATGTGAAGAGGTGTAGGCGAGGTAGCTGTAGGAGTTGGTGGGTTTGTAGAAGATGTCTGTTGAGAGTTTGTCTCCTGAGATGGTGACAGAGAGTTTGAGAAAAGGGAGAGTGTTGCGAGAGATGGACCAAGTGAATTTGAGGTCAAGGTGGAATTTTGCAACAAAGTGGATAAAGTCGATGAGCTCATCATGGGTGCATGTGCAGCACCAAAGTAGTCTTTGATGCCATGGAGAGAGAGTTGAGAACCTTGCCTGTGTAAGCTTGTAGCATGGATTGCTCCATGTAGCCATAGCTGAGGCCCATGTGGGTATTGTTAGGTCTGCTTTGTTCATGAATGAGTGAGACAAACACCAGGCTGAGTCGAAATCAGGGTTCTTTGTTCTTTATTACCGGATTGTAACACTTGCAACTAACCATGTTAGTCGGAGAATGCATTCTGCCGTTATCAGCAAAATGGTGATTTTTTATACCCTTGGATACATGCTTAGAACATCATCATATCATTACTTGTCCAATGACTAAAACTGTTGCTATCCTTTCCCTGCTAGCTTCCTGCCTCTCAATCCATCAATGTCTCTCTTATCTTGTAAGTACAAGGATGCATTCACATCTTGTTACAGCCCTGTACAGGGTAACTCCTTACACATTCCCATCTCATGATGTTTTACCTTACAGTATCCATGGCTACCTCTTTGACTTGGAGAAAATGAGATAAGTCAAAGAAGTTATTGAGGTTCTCCCAGGAGGAGGACTAGTTAGGCCTGAGGTCAAGGAAGAAACAAAGGAGTTTGAGACCTTTGGTTTGCGGAATAGAGATATGTAGTGATCAGATATCCATGGTACAGATGGGTAGTCGAGTTCAGGGAATTGGAAGTCATTGAAGTAATGGAGGGCGTGTGAAGTGTTGAGGAGGTGTGAAGTGTTGTGGATGTAGGTGGGGAGGGATTGGACTAGGGGGACAAAACAGAAGGAAATGGTCAACTTAACCAATCAGTCTACTGTAGCCAAGATTCAGCGCAATATTGTGTTAAGCAATCATGTGTCATCAATCCACAACTTTTCTCCATATTTTTTGCTGCAGTGCATCAGCTTGTTTCCAGCAAGCATCCTATTGGCTTGGAGCTGATGCTGATCAACAGGATAAATGAAAAACTGTTCAATTCATGCTATCTCCTCTCCACAATCAGAATCACTTTTATCTCTGTTATCAAGCTGCAATAGGCATTTGAAGCTTCCATTGTATGCCCAGATGCCAAACTCCAAGTATTGATTCAAATCATTCATTGAGTGAATGGGCCTTCCATTAAACATCTACAGATTTAATTTCTGTGATGTAAGAAATGCACCAGCCAATTTGCACATAGCAATCTCCCACTAACAGAATGTGATAATGACTTGAAAAATAAATATTGGCCAAGAAACCAGCTATAACTTTTTTTGTTCATCTTTCAAAATGAAACAACTTAGGAGAGCAGGCAATCCTTAGTTTTATTATAAATCTGAAACATGGTATCTTGATAGCACAGTATGAATTATAGCATTAAATACTCTATCAGTTCATTATATTGAGTACTGGAATACTTTTTATGGTGAAGTCACTGGAGTGGGAACTGAACATACAAGCTTTGCACACACAAGCAAAAATGCTGCCAACCCTTGGGCAATGTTATTAAGGGCTATTGAAGCAAAGTTCAGATTTATTTTCAGATTACATACAAAACATCATGTTCAACCCTGAGATTCTTTTTCCTGTAGGCAAGGCAGAATTACTACTTATTTGTAGTCCAAAAAGCTGTACTCAAAAGCAAATTAAGAAATGTAAACCAAGTGACTGTGCAATATAGAGAAATAAAATAATAAAGTGCAAAACTAAGAGTCCTAAAATGAGTCTCTATGTTTGTGGTTGAAGAGTCTAATGGTGGAGGGGTAGCAGCTGTTCCTAAATCTGGTGGTGTGAATCTTGTACCTCTTTCCTGATGGTAGCAGTGAGAACAGAGCATGTGCTGGGTGGTGTGAATCCTTGATTATTGGTGCTGCTCTCTGATAGCTCCCTATAGATGTTCTCAATGGTGGGGAAGGTTTTGCCTGTGATGTCCTGGGCTGTGTCCACTACCTTATGCAGGGCTTTCCTCTCAGGGGTATTGGTGTCCCCATACCAGATGGTGATGCAGCCAGTTAGCACACTTTCCACCACACATCTGTAGAAACTTGCCAGGGTTTCCAATGCCATACCAAACCTCTCCAAACACTGATGTGCTTTCTTCGCAATTGTGGGCAGCATGGTTGACATCGTGGTTAGCACAACACCTTTACAGCGCCATTGATGGGGACCAGGGTTCGTATCCTGCGCTGTCTGGAAGGAGTTTATAGGTTCTCCCCATCTCTACATGGGTTTTCCCTGGAGGCTCCAGTTTCCTCCCACAGTTCAAAAACGTACCAGGAGTGTAGGTTAATTGGGTGTAATTGGGTGGCATGGGCCAAAATGGCCTGTTACTGTGCTGTTTGGTTAAATTTTTTTAAATTAAATTAGTGTGTTGGGTCCAGGAAAGAGCCTCTGATATAGTGACTCCCAAGGACTTAATTATGCTCACTCTCTCCACCCGATTCCCCAATGATCATTGGATTGCACACCTCTAGTTTTCCATTCCTAAAATCAGCTCCTTGGTTTTGGTGACTTTGAGTGTAAATTTGTTGTTGGCGCCCAATTCAGCCGAATTTTCAATCTCCCTCTTTTATGCTGCCTCATCTCCCCTTTTATGCAACACACTACCATGGTGTCATTCTCTTCTTTGGCTTGGCTTCGCGGACGAAGATTTATGGAGGGGGTAAAAGTCCACGTCAGCAGCAGGCTCGTTTGTGGCTGACAAGTCCGATGCGGGACAGGCAGACACGGTTGCAGCGGTTGCAGGGGAAAATTGGTGGGTTGGGGTTGGGTGTTGGGTTTTTCTTCCTTTGCCTTTTGTCAGTGAGGTGGGCTCTGCGGTCTTCAAATTTATAAATGGTGTTGTTGTCATACTGAGCCACATTGTCATAGACCAGGTGGGTAAGAATGGAAGGTTTTGTAACCTATTGTAAGAGATTTGATATACAAGTATTTTGATAGACAAGGGACTGATTCGGGATAGCTACGTGGTTTTGTGCATGGTAGAGTTTTTCAAGGAGGTTACCAGAAGTGTTGATGAAAGAAAGGCAATAGATGTTTTCTACATGGCTTTAGTAAGGCCTTTGACAAGATTGGTCAAAAATGTTCAGTCATTTGACATTTAGGATGTGGTTGTAAATGGATTAGACATTGGCTTTGTGGGAGAAGGCAGAGAGTGGTAGAAGAGAATTCCTTTTCTCTCTCTATATATGCCTGTGACTAGCAGTGTGCATTAGAGATCATTGCTGGGCCCTTTTTGTCTGTCATGGTTATCAACAATCTGGATGTTAATATCATAAATTGAATTAGCTAATTTGCAGATGACACGATGATTGGGGATGGGGTGGAGTGGGTGTGGAGTGGAGTGGGTGTGGACAGTTAGGAAGGCTTCCAAAGCTTATAGTGGGATCTGGACCAGCTGGAAAACTTGCACAGTAAATGGTAGGAAACTGTGGAGTGTAGTAGACCAGAGGGATCTGGGAATACAGATGCATAATACCTTGAAAGTGGCATCAAAGGTAGGCAGGGTCATAAAGATAGGTTTTGGCATATTGGCCTTCATGTATCAGTATCGAGTATAGCATTTGGGATGTTAGGTTGAAGTTGTCTCAGACATTGGTGGAGCCAAACTTGGAATATAGTGTGCAGTTTTGATCATCTACCTAAAGGAAAGGTATTAATACTGATTAAAAGAGTACAGAGAGAATTTACAAGGATATTGCCAGGACTTGAGGAGCTGAGTTATCGGGGAAGGTTGAATAGGTGAGGACTTTATTCCCTGGAGTATTGGACAATCAAGGAAGATTTGATAGAGGTATACAATATGGTGAGGGTATAGACAGGGTTGGATAAGATAAGAACTTGTGGAGATGGAATGAGGATGAACATAGAATGACCTATATATACCTACCCCCAAAAAATCTACCTCATAACCCTCTATTTTTCTTTCATCCAAGTGCCTGTCTCAGAGTCTGTTAATGTTCTTATTGTTCCAGCCTCCACCACCACCCCTGGCAATGCATTTTAAACACCCACAACTCTATAAAATACTTGACGTCTCCCTAATAATTTCTCCACCTTGTACACACATCCTCTGGTGTTTGCTAGTTCTGCCATGGGAAAAGGGTGCTGGTTGTCTGCCTTATCTATGCCTCTCATAATCTTGTAGACCTCGATTAAGTCTCTTCTCATCCTTCTTCACTTGAAAGAGAAAAGCTCTAGCTTTGTTTATTTTGCATCACAAAGACATATTTTCCAATCCAGGCAACATCCTCTCTGCATCCTCTCCAGAGATTCCACATCCTTCCTGTAGATTAAATGCTTAAGGGGAAACAGGAGGAACTTTTTCATTCAAAGGGTGATGAGAATGTGGAAAAAGCTTTCAACAGAAGTGATGGATCCAGGTTCAATTTCAACAGTTAAGCGAGAATTGGATAGGTAAATAGATATGGACAGCTATGGTATGGCTCAGATCTATGGGATTAAGCTGAAATATACTGAGGGAAGGACAAGTTTATCTGAAGGGCCCATTTCTGTGCTGTAGGGTTCTATGGATTTAATGCAGGAAGCAGGCATTAATTTAATGTGTCCTGAATGTCCAAAGGCTATTTATTTTCCATATTCTTAACTAGTGGCTATGGCTAAAGGTGCAATTATTAATTTTCATTTTGTCTCCAATATTGCTGAGCAATTAGAAATATTTCTGCCAGAGTTGAGTAAATCACACATTAAAATACTTTGCTCATGTTTTGTAGTCTTCATGTCCACTGTCTTTTGAAACTTTGTCCTTTGGGAAACTGGGCTCAGCACTTACCAATGTGTCATAAGCTACTCCTGAAGTTATTACCCCATGTATCATTAACCCACCTCCTGGAGTCTTGCCTTCCTTTTTCCTTCCAACCTAACCACAGAATACACTTGAGAAAACTCTTCTCAAAGGTTAGCTTGTATATGGTTATTCAGTCTAGAAAATGGTAGAACCTCTAAAATCATCGATAAGGCTTTCAATATCCTTAAAGGAGAGCAAACCACAAAAATGATTTATTCTGTTACTTTGGATTTCACTTTGGCGTTAGTGACAACCATATGTCACACAAAACATGTCCACAGTCAAAAGACTATGCATACATTTTTCTCCATGTTGTTGGATAATTCCAATACATTTTATTTTGTGACCATTTTACATTGGAAATGATGACTGTATTCTGGAAGTGAATAGAGTTTAAACCTTCAAGTCTTTGTTTTTAATTCTTCTTCATTTAATTAGAATCAAATAACTTATTTTTAGAATAATATATTTGAATATTTTATCATGTGGCAATTTCTTTAAATGTTATGTCTCTCTGTTCACTTCTGTCCACCACTTTGGGCATGTTATTTTTTTAAGAATACTCTAAAAGGTAGATTATAAAATATAATACCTTTAAATTATTTATTTATCAAAATATATGTACATCATTCTTCAGAACTGATTGACTTAATGCCTGAAGTATGATGAAATTTGAAATTCAATTCATATAAGTATTATCAGTTTCCAGATATGTTCTTAACCTGCCGCACAATTAAATGCAAGTTATGCAAAACATAATTTCTGATAATGCTATTGCAAAAAAAAAAACAGCTGTGGGAATTCTGAAACACAATGACCTTGGGACATTTCCTCCATTATTGTTGTCAGTTAACATAATTTACACCATAAATTATGTGGATCCCAATATTAGGTCTAATCTAGCACTAAAAAGATGCTCTTGATGAAATTAAATTGTTCTATCTCTTCGATTGCAAAGGTATTATAAAGGACAACTCCAATACATTGGTATTCACAATCTGCATAAAACTGATATAAAAACAATCAGATCATAACTAGTCTTAGTTGTTTTTTTTTATATTTTGGAATTATTGCTCCCAAAAGATCAAGATTGAGCTATGTATTATTATTATTATACATATCTTTTATGCATTAGATTTACAACTAACTTCACTGATGTAATTATAATTTATATTTCACAATTAATTGTTTGCTGTGTCATAGTCACGTAAAACCACTTATACATCTATTTTAATTAGCTATACCTCTTTTTATTTCTGTTTCATTAGTTAAATAAATGAAGACTATTGTCCAATAATAATTGTATGGTCTGCATAGACCATCCTACCTTAGCGACTAACTGTGGAAACTAGAGGGGTATCTCACTGCTGTCCATTGCAGGCGAGATTTTCACCTGCATCCTCCTGAACAGACTTTTCGCTGTCCCAGAGAGGAATATCCCAGAGGCGCAGTGTGGCTTTCGGCCAGAATGGAGTCCAGTGGACCTGTTATTTGACATGAGACAAGTCCAGGAGAAGTGCATCGAGCAGAACAAGCCCCTTTATCTTCCTTTACCTGATAAAGGCATTTGACAATGTAAAACTCTCTGAATCATCCTGAGACATGACAGATGGCCAAGGAAATTTATAAAGGTGATTCAGCTGGCACAACAATGGAACGATAGGACAGGTCCTTTGCAATGGTGATAAAACAACTGCATTTTCAATTTCTAATGGGGAGAAGCAGGGCTGTGTCCCAGTTTTGTTCAATCTGTTCTTCATTTGCATGTTGTCACGTACTGTCCAAGATCTGGCGGAGGGAGCGTACATCAGGTACCGTCTAGATGGCTCTCTCTTTGACCTTCGCCGCTTGAATGCTGATGACTACGCGCTCTTGGAGCGCAAAGATAGTGGTCTACAGTTAATGCTGAACAAATTCTCAGATGCTGCTATGCTCTTTGGCCTGACCATCAGCCTGAACAAGACTCAGGTACTCCTTCAATCCATGCCAAACACCAACACCATAGAACCAAAAATCACTGTTGACAACACCAAGCTGACAAATGTAAACAGATTCAAATACTTGAGGGGCATCATCTTGAGTGATGGATCTTTGGACAAAGAAATTGACTCCAGGATCAGTAAGGCCTGCCAGGCTTTGGGGAGGCTGCACACCAGAGTGGTTAATTAAAACAATGTCCACATCCCCACAAAGCTGAAAGGCTACAGAGCTGTGGTCATCTCTACTCTCCTATATGGTTGTGAGACCTGGACTCTGTAGCAACGTCACATCAAACAATTGGAGAAATTCCACATGCTCGTTTTCCGTTCCATCCTTGGCATCTGTTGGCAAGGCCGTGTCTCCAACCTGGAAGTCTTGGGTTGTGCGGCCCACCAGCATTGAGCCCAGATGCCCCAGGTGGGACACGTCATCAGAATAGATGACCACCGTATGCTTCGCCAGCTGCTCTATGGTGATCAGAAGGAGACCTCGAGATTGTCGACGCAAGCACCATAAAGACGATGTGAAGGAATCCTACACTACTTGTGATATCCAGCCAAGGGAACTAGAAGCTGCCGCTGCTAACAGATCCCACTAGTGAGCCCTGTGCTATGAGGCCTACACCAGTTTAGAAGGCGGCGCTGCCAGAAACTGATGAAAAACCATTAACGGTATCACAAAGCTGCAGACGTGGTTATTACAAAAACGGACTCCCAGTGCCCCCATTGTGCTAGACTCTGCGCTTCCAGACTGGGACTGCAATGTCACCTTCATGTCCACAGATGAACTACACAACAACAAATCTTCTTCAAACTGAAGAACTAACAATGATAATAATAATAATAAAGATAAGTAATACTTGATCAATGTGGCTGGATTTCCATTGGAAGAGATACATAATTGTTTCAATTCTAGCTGTATTTTGTGCACTGAAAATGTGATGAGATCTTAAAATGACTAAAAAAAGTTACCCAGAAAATAATTTTTCATCACTATCCTGCAAGGTGCCAGCCTCCCTCTTTGGTTCATTTTTGAAGAAACTCAGTTGATGAGGAAAATACGTTTAACAGCTTGTGTGGTTATTCATCAAAGACTAGATCTAGCTTGGTTGTGGACTCCCCACATTTACTCTTTTATTGAATCACTAGCTGATACTTACTACCTCAGCTTACCTTGCAATAATTATTCATATTGAGTAATGTACTGAGGGCTATTAGATATCTGAAAACATCTGTCATTGCTTTCAGATATGGGAGAAATAAGTGATCTTAAAAATGTTTTTAAAAATAATTGCTCATTTAAACAGTTAGACAGTAAAAGGAATGAAGCAACATACCCCACAGAGAGAGCAAACTCATCTCAAGTTGAGATGTGCAATGGGCATTGTAGGCAGCTGCCTGCAGACTGCCTCGCACTACGTGGGCAGTGTGTGTGGGACACCATACATGACGGACGCTGTGAGCATGCATGAGGGGGAAACTGATAAAACCCCAGTCGAGAGTGGAGCTCGGGAGGAGCAGCTGTTTCCCGGGACTCGCGGTTTACTGCAAGTCCTTGTATTTAATAAAGTGTTTGGTTATTTATTAGCTCTGGCCTCCTACGTTCTCACTGAACACCAAACACATACATGCTGTCAGAAGTTGGATGAGCAGAGCTTGAAGGCAGAGACCAGGTTTCTTTTGTGATTCAGTGAGTACACATCCACGTTTTCCTGACCACTATGCCTGGTGGATGTAGATGCCTCGACCAGTTGTTGTTTGAGGGCAACATGACCGAGAATTGGAGGATTTTTGAACAGGAATACGACATCTTTATCATGGTCATGCTCTCGGACAAGCCGTCGCGCACAAGAGCCTATATTCTGCTCAACTTGGCCGGCCTAGAGGCCATTGAGAGGGAGCAAGCATTTGTTTAACCCGAGGTTAGAAATGGGAATCAAATAGTTCAGGCGGCGGAGACCAGGGAGGATCCAGAGTGTCTGAAACAAAAGGTGTGGGAAATGTGCAGCCCACAGATTAACATCACCATGGAATTCCTGAAGTTTTATAGAAGGGACTAGGAGGTAGAAGAACCTATACAGTCCTTTGTGAATGCATTAAGGGTGAAAGCCAAGACCTGCAGATTTGGCGCACTGCCAATGACATAATAAAGGACTGCATAGTGTGTGACATGCTCGCCAACCGAATGAGAAAAAGGCTGCTACAAGACAGCAAATTAGCACTACATAAAACTATAGACAAGTGCTTATCCTATGAAGTGGCAGAGGGGCAACAACAGGTGCCTGGTGGCACCCTCAGAGAAGGCAGCAATGTAGACATGGTCCAAGCCACACCCATTGGTGGCCACTACAGAGACATAGCGTCAAGTTTCTCCCGATGGCAGGAACCCGGCCAAAGCAGCAGCCATCGGATAGCCCCTCCCAGCAACAGCCGGTAGCCTCGTACTACGTGCACAGCATGTGCTGAACACCGTTTAAGACGGATGCTGTGAGCATGCGCGAGGGGACAACTGATAAAACCTCAGTTGAGAGTGGAGCTCGGGTGGAGCAGCAGTTTCCCCTCCCCAGGACTTGCAGTTTACTGCGTTTACTTTTATTTAATACAGCGTTTGGTTATTGAGTAGCTTTGGCCTCCTGTGTCCTCACTGAACACCAACCACATACAGACATGTGTGAGTTTCTTGTATAATGGGACCAGTCCAAAGAGAGCTAGTCTGCTGACAGTGAACACCACTGGATTCACTGTCATTATAATCGCAAATTCTGACTCAAAATATTTTCAATCCAAGTATTTTCTATTGTTTAATGATCATAACTTCAGTATATTTTAAAAACCTTCAACAAGCTCCAAATCAATGGTCACAAATCAGAAAGCAGAGGGTGGGAGTAGAAAACAGTTTTCCACGATGGTGTATATTCATGATTTTAAAAATTACTTTCAGGAAAATAACAGTCCAATCAACCAATCTCAATTACACCAGGATTTAATTTCTTGGGCATATATTCAAGAAATATTTAGTCCTCATTCTTAATCCTTCATTTAATCAACTAATAAATAGAAATATAAAACAAATGTTTTCAACATAGAATTTCTATGGCTGAGTACTGAAACTCATTGGAGAAAAGTAATTAACTGACTCTCATTTGTTGGTAATTATTATTACCATAAAATTTGAATTGTACAAAAGTGTTTTGTCCCCAACTACCTTTATTCCCTTCCTGAAGGCACTAATTCTTGATTGTGCATAAGGATTAGTCATTGGTTCAACCAATGGAACCATGAGTGTTATTAATCAAATTAACACTGAGAGACAGCAGCCAATCTGTATTCAAGTCCATCACAGATGAATCTATTATTTCTTCCAACTGTGAACTCATCGGCAATACAGAAAAGAGGGAAAGAATCTCATGAAATAGTGCAAAAGAAACCTGAGTCTCAACATGGACAAGATAAAGGAGATGATTGAGGACTGTATGAGGACCAGGGATGATAACTATTAAGAGTCCAGAGGACCCCAAAACCCAGCAGCAATAGAAATTCACCAAGACAAATGGTTATTTAAACAAAAGTTGCTTTAAATTTTCTTTAAACATTAAAACAGGATCAAACTTTAACTTATTACTATTAATTTAACTTAACCCCCTTCAAATTCTAAGCACACATGTATGTAATGTGTATATGTTCAGGAAAATACTTTGATTCACTGTCCAATCTCACTTCTCACTCTTCCAAGTTCACTCGTATCAGGCAATTCTTATACTGTGCACAGAATTTAACATTTATGATTTTTTACCAGGCTCTGGTGCTTCCAGTCAGGAAGGTTCTTGCTGGTTTCAGAAAGAGATTTGTTGCTCGTTGGACGCACACAAAATTATTCCCTCCAATCAGCTACTTCAGTGTCTTGCCGAAGAAACTTACCCCATCATGGGTTTTCCAAATGATAACCTTTTCTTCCAGATCACCACAGAGTTCCTCTTGTTTCCCTTATTTCAGGAGAAACACTCTAGCCAGCCATTTCCTCTTGTAAGGGCTATAAAAGTTTTGAACAGGCTGAACTCAGAACTCACAACCCATCTTCAAAATGGGGTTTTCAACTAGCCTGCCAGCTTACCATGTTGCAGCCTTAAAAGCTACTGCAGAACTGTAGAATTCTCTCTCTCTCTCTCTCTCTCTCTCTGTTTGCAAAACCACATGACCCCTCTGAGAACTGCAATCAGACAGATTGCTGGCACTGGAATCAGTTTCTGCCTGGGCACCTGTTGCTTTAAAGACAATAGTCCATTTACTCCACATCATCAGTCCAATTAACACCTATTTGTGGCCTCCATAGGCATTCTTCAAAGTTTCTGTAAAGTCAATGGGGACATAAAGTCTCTACTTATGCATAGCTCTTGCATTTTAAATGAGATGTCTTTTGTGAATTGTTACTCTGTGAAGTGACCTAAACTAACCCCCCCCCCCCCCACACAATCTATCTCTTTTAAAGGCATATTTATTCATAATATAAAATATAAGATACCCTGTACAACAACCAAGATGTTAATTTGTAAGGAGGGATTGGAGACCACTAAGCTTCTTGAAGTAATCTATCCTGAATATATCTTCACTTGTCAGGAAGGCACAAGAGCAACTGCACTTCCTTATATGACTGAGGTGGGCAAGGCAACCAAACTCCATTCTGTCAACTTTCTACAGAGTTCTATTGAGAGCATCCTGATGGGTCATACCATAGTGGGGTAGGGTTGCTGTAGATCATTGTATTGGAAGTCGGTCCATGGGATTATAAAAGCATCACAGGGGATCACTAGGTCTCACTTTCCCCTCCCCATTCCTCCCCCACCCCCCCCCCCCCCCACCAACAAGTGATTTATCAGGATCGATGTTTAAAGAGGACTCTCAAAATCAGGGACAACCCCTGCCCCCTACCACCCCACATGCAGCATCTTCCAGCTACTCCTGTCAGGAAAAAAAATACAGAAGTATCACGCTGAGGAACAGCTTCTTCCCACAGGCAGCAAGACTGCCGAATGACTGCCAAATCAACTCTCTGCCGCTCTATTTATTAATAATATTTGTTTTAATATATGTACATTTGTACAGTGTATATGCAGCCTCCTTTGAAGAAGACCGCAGAGCCCACCTCACTGACAAAAGGCAAAGGAGGAAAAACCCAACACCCAACCCCAACCAACCAATTTTCCCTTGCAACCGCTGCAATCGTGTCTGCCTGTCCCGCATCGGACTGGTCAGCCACAAACGAGCCTGCAGCTGACGTGGACTTTTTACCCCCTCCATAAATCTTCGTCCGCGAAGCCAAGCCAAAGATGTATGATTTATCTGTATGTGTGTTGTCTATAGATGTATTTGCACTGTTTTGCATTGTGGATCGGAGAATGCTGTTTTGTCGGGTGGTACTGGTACAATCGGATGACAAATAAACTTGGACTTCAATATGCCATAAAGGCTGACTGGTAGCAACTGAAAGCAGAAGGGATTGCTAATACTCTTGATTCTCCAATGTTTCGACCTAGATGCTGGTCCATTTGAAATACGTTTGTTCAGTACACAATATCCACATAGCATTTACAGCACTAAACTAGGAGAAAAAATATTATGTTTTTAGAAATTGGTCTACCAGATCATTGGAAAGCTCTCTGTCAACTAAGCTACATGATTACACAGCCGAAAGTAACTGTACACAATTTATCTATAATTAACTTTCGCTGGCCACCTTTCTTCCTTTGGAATACATAATTAGAACTACTGTACAATATTTATTATGGATTCTGATAAGACACAAAATGTTTTGGTGTGTTTTATCTTTTTGCAAAGTATGGAACACAGATTAGATTCCAATAGAGCTTTTGATGCATAGTGGTACTTTCAAGCTGTCTTGAATACCTAAGTAGCAAGGATGTTAATGACTTGCAATACTAATTTGATACCAGTGCTCCCAAACTGCATGCTAGCTCTCTACCTCATATCCTTTTTAATCTCATTCAATTCCATACGCTCACAAGCTTTAATTAAAAGGATCATTAAAAATTTGCTGGTGATTTGCTGATTAATTTCTTATGGCTGTTGCTAAGATTCTACAGTATTTTATGATTTTCCTGTGTTACTTAAAGTTCTGAAATCAACAAGAAGTACTGTGCTTTCAACAAGAAATGCGAAAGCCGAATGTTGTAGCCTCACCATAACCCGAGCATGAACATTTGGTTGAATCTGTGTTGATACTGTAAGGTAAAACATCATGAGATGGGAATGTGTAAGGAGTTACCCTGTACAGGGCTGTAACAAGATGTGAATGCATCCTTGTACTTACAAGATAAGAGAGACATTGATGGATTGAGAGGCAGGAAGCTAGCAGGGAAAGGATAGCAACAGTTTTAGTCATTGGACAAGTAATGATATGATGATGTTCTAAGCACATATCCAAGGGTATAAAAAATCACCATTTTGCTGATAACGGCAGCATTCTCCGACTAACATGTTTAGTCGCAAGTGTTACAATCCGGTAATAAAGAACAAAGAACCCTGATTTCGACTCAGCCTGGTGTTTGTCTCACTCATTCATGAACAAAGCAGACCTAACAATACTGAAGGTCTTTCTTTTGACTTTAAAGTCAATGACTCTCAGATGTGGATACAATAGTTAGTATCCTCAGTGACTACAATCTTACTGGGGCATAAGCAAAGCCACCCAGAGAAAAGCAACTAAAAAAGAGGAAGATGAGACACAGGACAAAGGTTGTCTCTTCAGGAGATCACATCTCTCCAATGGTTATGGAAGACTGAGGATTGACTTTATGCTTACTGCCATCCAGAGGCCCCATGCCAAAGTTGAAAAGGTATCTACTCACACAATGTCCAGACAGTGGGTGATGACGAACAGCTCATTATTCAGGTCAATGCCTAAATCCTTACAGCAATTGAGAAGACTTAATCTTGTCACTACATTTGAACCATGATAATGAACAATAGTTTTGTTAGTGACAATTATTATCCAATGACTACAGTTGGCTACTTGTGAAAGCAATAGTTGCAAGCTATCAATGTGACCACCTTACCTTGTGCAACGTGTATCGGAGTAATATTGGCATGTTGAAACAAGCATTATGCGCCAGCACTGTTCCAGAGGTGTCATGCAGACTTTTGAGGAGTGAGTGTCAAAATGGGTGGCAGTCTGCCTTATGTTTCACACGCTCGGTTTCACAAGGGTGTAAACCTAGACGCCATTTATATGGTAGCACAGGAAGAGAGGGAGGATGACATTGTAGAAGAACCAGAGAAGAAATGGGATGAAAAATAAACTAGATGCAATCTTTCTTGTCAAGCTGCCTGTGAGGAACTCATCTGATTGTAATCATTTTAAGGGTAATTCCGTTGCCCTCCATCTACTGCTACCCCTGACAGTGTTTGCTTAGCTTCAATACAAAAGTAATAGATGGTGCAAAATACACTACATTGGCCTTGCCATATTGTATGAAAATATCAACCAATCACCCTTATGCATTCTCTTACACTTCGTCTGTCCTTGAGCCTTCATACATTGCAATTTTAGCCATCACATCATGGCTGGTGAATGGCTTCTGACTTCCAGCAGGGAGCATTGCTGATGGCCTCAGAGGATGGCCACAGACTACTATTCAAATTGATAAAGCAATGTCACATCATAAAAGTCATGTCTTTATCGTGATATTGGTGGTCTGGATCTTATAGCAAAAGCAATTGAATTTCCATTGCTGAAGTTTGACCCTGGATGGTGTCTAATTTTCCCACAATGAAGGCCATGATATTAGCCAGAGGCTTCATTATGAATACATGCACAAATGTGCTAATGGATTGGCCCAATGAAGTGCCAGTTGATGAAGTAGACAAAGACGATGTGGTCAAACAATAATCATGGCTTTTATTAGCAGAAATTCATGGTAAAATAATGAAAGACAATAGGTGCATACACAGTTATATCCAAGGGGAGTGTCCTTAACAGTAGAGATAATACACAGCCAATGTTAGTACAGCAAGGCTTGCCAGAGGGGAGACAGGCAGCTTGGAAGACATTCACAACTGTCTTCCCCCGGCAGAAGAAGGGTAAAAATCAAAAGGACAGCTGCTAGGAAAGACTGAAGCAAGCGTTACATGGATACCATGTTTGGCATTGAGAATACTCTAACAGCCAAAATACGCCAGTATCTTGCAAACAATGGAAATATAATGAGATGTTTTATGAATGTGTTAGCCAATCAGGTTGTTTATGAATTCTGGTCCTTCTTCTCAAAACAGGTGGCTCCTTTGCCACCTTGGGAACTGGTACAGTTCCTGGGTCTGTAATGTGGGAAGGACTGAGTTCTGGACCCACTCCAGAATCGCCAGTGTGAGGCAGTGGAGCCTCAGCATGGCCATCTGAAAGCTTACTAGGGGTCACAGGCTGGAGGGTGAGCCCAATCTCTCAGGCTCACTCTGAGTAGGGGTGTGAGGAAGGAGCAAACCAGGCGAGGCCAGATCTCTTAGGGGTACAGTGTCAGTACTCCTGTCTGGGAATTTAACATGAGTGTAGTTGGGGTTAGTATGCAGTAGCTGAACTGGTTGGACTAGTGGGTCTGTTTTACGCGCCCAAGCGTGGCTCTTCAGCAGCACGGTTCCAGGCTCAGATAAACAGGCTGGCCAGTCCATCACAGTTCCTGATTTCCTAGGAAAGGCAAACATACATTCATGAGGTGTTTGATTTGTTGCAGTACACAATAATGACCGAATAGAATGTAGCACCTCAGCCAGCATCTCCTGCCACCGGGTAACAGGGTAACCATGCATTTTTAAAGCAAGATTAACAGTCTTCCAGACTGTAGCGTTAGCCCTTTCGACCTGCCCGTTGCCCTGCGGGTTGTAGCTCGAGGTACGTCTGGTGGCAATCCCCTTCTGTAGCAGGGCTCGCCGCAGTTCAGCCCTCATGAATGCTGAGCCCCTATCGGTATGAATGTAATTGGGAAAACCAAAAATGCTGAAAATTCTGTCAAATGACTTAATAACAGATGCTGACGAGATGTCAGGGCAGGATATCGCAAAGGGAAACCTGGAATATTCGTCAATTACAGTAAGGAAATATACATTTTTGTTGTTAGAAGGTATCGGTCCTTTAGAATCTAAGCTAATCCTCTCAAAAGATCGGGTTGCCTTGATGAGAGTGGCCTCCAGAGCTTTGAAATATTGCAGTTTGCATTCTGCGCAAACGGGACAGCTTTTAGTCAGTTTTCTGACTTCTTCCAGAGAGTAAGGTCAGTTGTTAGCCCTTATGTAGTGGAAGAATCTCGTGACTCCTGGGTGGTACAGTCTGCTATGGATCTCTTTTAGCCCCTCCAGCTGAGCACCAGCAGCAGATCGTGACAATGAGTCAGAGAGATCATTTAATCTCTCCGGTCTGTACTGGGTCTCAAAATTATAAGTTGAGAGTTCTATTCACCAGCTTGCCATCTTATCATTCTTGATTTTACTTTTGTGTTTAGTACTGAACATGTAGGCTACAGATTTCTGATCAGTGACAAGAGCAAATTTTCTGCCGGCTAGAAAGTGTCTCCAGTAGCAAACAGCGTCAATAATAGCCTGGGCTTCTTTTTCAATGGGAGGATGTTTAAGTTCAGGTCCGCGTAACGTGCGGGAGAAGAATGCCACAGGTCTGCCCTTTTGATTAAGGTTTCCTGCCAAGGCACAATCTGAGGCATCAGTTTCCACGTGGAATGGGACATCCTCATCAATGGACGAGAGTCCAGCTTTGGCAATATCAGCTTTAATTCTCTCGAAAGCCTTCAAGGCCATTGGAGAGAGAGGAAAAGATTTAGTGTCAGAGGGCGTGTCTTCGTGGCGTAGTCCCGAACCCATTTGCAGTAGTAGGAAAATAATCCCATACACCTTTTAAGGGCTTTTGCTGAGTCTGGGGGTGGTAATTTCTTAAGGGGGGCCATTCTTTCTGGGTCGGGGCAGATTTCACCCTTGCAGACAATGAGGCCCAGAATGGGTAGCTCTGTCGCGTTGAACACACATTTGCCCTCGTTAAATGTAAGGTTGAGTTCTTTAGCTGTTGCTAAAAATTTATTTAAGTTGTTGTCGTGCTCAGCCTGTGCTTTCCCACAGATAGTGACATTATCCAGATAGGGAAACGTACCCTGTAACTCATACGTCCTAACATCTTATCCATTTCCCTCTGAAACACGGACTCAGCATTAGTAACCCCAAAAGGAACCCTTTTAAAGTGGTATAACTCCCCATCAGCCTCAAAAGCCATATAGGGCTGTTCCCTTTTCTTAATGGGGATTTCGTGATAAACTGCTTTGAGATCGATAGTGGAGTACACTTTATATTGCGCTAGTGTATAGGAAGCATCACTTTCCCCGGGTTTCTGGTATCTAGTCAGCAACTGGTGTCGATCAAGCATCACATTCCGTGGCACTGCATAGTAAGCAGACAGACGTTCCCGGGCTATAGCCAGAGTGGTAGCTCCTTGCGTTACGCCGAAAGGGACCTCACCCAGCAGAGAGTTCAGGTGGCCCCACTCTATCGCCTCATCGACTACATTGTTTCGAGCCATGTAGTAATCGAAACAAGCAATCCAGTGGTTGAAAATTTCTCTGGCCCTCGAGGCAGACTGGTTGATTATCAGCCGCTAGGGCTTGAGTGCTGCATCCATTTCTGCTAATAAAATTGAATTGCCAGTTGATGAAGAAGACAAAGACGATGTGGTCAAATAATCATGGCTTTTATTAGCAGAAACTCATGGTACAATAATGAAAGACAATAGGTGCATACACTGTTATACCAAGGGGAGTGTCCTTAACAGTAGAGATAATGCACAGCCAATGTTATTACAGCAAGGCTTGCCAGAGGGGTGACAGGCAGCTTGGCAGACATTCACCACACCAACCCAAATGGCCGAAATAGACCAATCATTACTTGAGCTACATGGAAGTCATTGCTAGGTTTGTGCATGCTTCTTGGCTATTGATGGAAGCAATCTGCCCTACCATATGGTAGCCAGCGTGTCACATTGTTAGAGGTGTCACTAAAGGTGACATCTGGTTTCTGCCAGACACGGTACTATTTTGAAAAAGAAGAGGCTAGAAATCATGTTCAATATTTATTCCTCTTAAGGATGGATTATCTGATTTTAGGGACCATACTGTGTGCAAATTGGCTGCTGTGTTTTCTCCATTACTGTAGTGAAACTTACAAAGTAGTTAACTGCTTGCAAAGTGCACAGGAGGTCAGAAGACATAAAATGTGCTATATAAATGCAAGTTTTTTTTTAGTACAGATTTTTAAAAATCAGACAAAATGCAGAAGGGTCAATATTAAGTGAACAAAGAGGCTAGGGAGATTCAGTAAGTCATACAGCATCTATGAATCAGAATTAGATTTATTGTCACAAAACTTGTTGTTTTGAGTCAGCATTACAGTGCAAATATTGCTATGAACTACATTTTAAAAATAAATAAATTAAGAGAAAGTGAGGGAGTGTCTGTGGTTCATTGTCCATTCAGAAATCTGATGGAAGAGGGGAACAGGCTGTCCTTGTGTGGCTGGGTGTTCATTTTCAGACTCCTGTACCTTCCCGATAGTATCAGTGTGAAGAGGCTATGACTTGGATGGTGAGTGTCGTTGAGGAGAGAGCTATTTTCTAAAGACACCGCCTCTTTCAGGTGATCTTAATGGAGTGAAGACCAATGCCCATGATGGCATTGGCTGAGTACACAACTGTGTAGCTTTTCCTGACCTGTGCATTGGCACCTCCGTACCAGAGAGTGATGCAACAAGTCAGGATGCGCTCCACAGTACAGTTGTAGAAATTTGCAGGTCTTTGGTAGCATATCCAATCTCCTCAAACTCCTCACAAAGTATAGTCGCTGGCAAGCTTTCTTCATGATTGCATTGACATGGATGCCCTAGGACAGATCTTCAAAACTGTTGATACCCAGGAACTTAAAGTTCTTGACCCTCTCCACTGCTGACCCCTTAAAGAGGACTGGTCATGTTCTTCTGATTTCTCCCTTCTGAAGTCTACAATCAGCTCTTTGGTTTTCCTAATGAGTGTAAGGTTATTGTTGTGATGCCACTCAACTAGCTGATCTCTCTCCCTCCTGTAGACTTCCTTATTGGCATCTGTGATTCTTCCAAAGACCGTAGTGTCATCAGCAAATTTGTAGGTGGCAATTGAATTCTGACTAGCCACACAATCATGAATGTAGAGCATATAGAGCAGAGGGCTAAGCTCACATCCTTGAGGTGCACATGTATTGATTGTCAGTGAGGAGGAGACTGTGGTCTTCCAATAAGTAAGTCAAGGGTCCAGTTTCAAAGAGGGTTGCAGAGGCTCTGGTTTTGAAGCTGTTTGACCAGCACTGAGGGTAAGATGGTGTTGAAATCTGAGCTGAAGCCGATGAAGAGTAGCCTGATGTATGAATTGCTGTTTTTGAGGTGATCCAGAGCTGAGTGGAGAGCCAGTGATATTGCATCTGCTATGGAGCGATTGTGGCAGTAGGTAAATTGAAGTGGGTCCAGATCTTTACATAGGTATGAGTTAATTCTGGCCATGACCAACCTCTCAAAGCATTTCATCCCAGTAGATGTGAGCGCTACTGGATGATAGTCATTGAGGCAGCTCACCCTGCTCTTCATGAGCTGAGAAGTGATCAGTCAATATTTTGGGTCAGGTCCCTTTATCGAAAGTCGAAGCCCATGTTTCTCAATGGTTAATATTAGTTGTGTTTCTTTGTGTAAATTATGTTTCACCCCCTCAACCCCAATCAATATTTCTCTAACACTTATCGAAAACATTGGTATTGCAAGGTGTTCCGGCAAAATGTCTAGGCAAATTTTAATGATTCTTCTCTCGGGATACCTGTGTTTGAATTTTGTTTGAATTCTAAACCGATAAAACTATGAAAATAAATGTTTTCTGTTACTAAGAACAACTATGAATGTGCAATCTGTCAAGAACACTGGAAAACTCACCCTGAATACTTCAGTGGAAAGTGTGAATCAGAAGCAAAGCAGAACATATGGGCAATGTTGCTGAAAGCAAATGAGAACACAGATTAATTTATCCCATATGATCTGTGGAATATAGCTTTGGGATGAATTCAGTCACAAGACACATTTAGAGTAAACATACTTGAAGATTAAGTCAGTAAATTATTGTTTTCTTTAAATCAAAATGCTTGAAAAAAAATCCATGGAGTTCAGTTGAGTGTTTGTTAATTTGTACTCTGGGGGTTTCTGGATGCTAAATCTGCATGAACATATAAATGGGAATTGTGGACAACAGTTCTCTGTCTAACTTAATAAGCCACCAAGAATCAAGTGCTTGCATCAGATGCAGAAGTCATAAGATTTACTGGAACACAATTTGCAGGAGGCAGGTCATGAGAATGTACAATGTAACGTGTAATCCTTGAAGTGAATTTAAATATAAATGCCAAAAAAGTTATCTAGAGATAGGTCACCATGAGTAGCAGCATGAACTCTAGTCTGAACCCCCACCAAAGAGAAGTGTAAGGAAATCAGGAGAAGTATTAATAGAGAACTATATTGTCAAATGATTAGACAAGTACAGATTATGGGGGGAAAAAATCTCAATGATAATGATGGCTCCCATATGGCAGAATGTGAGCTATAATGAAAGGTGTCCAAATGATTTTTGAAACTAGAAGAATCACAAGAAATTGTGCTCATCCCATTTTCAATAATGAAGGAAGGAATACAATTGAGCATTTTCAACAACTTTAGCAATTTGGTGGAAATGCTAATGTCACCTGGACTGCAACTAATAGCAATGCTGAAGGAGATCTCCATCTCACGGGGAGGCTTTAAACTTGTATGATTTTTCGAAGGTGAAAGATAAACATGGTAAGAATGCAGGAAGGAAACATAAGGAGTTATGGATTTTGAAAAGCCACAAAAGAATAGGCATCAAATGAGAAGAAAGTTGTTGAAACTGACAAGTTCCGCATGCATGCAGGCAGGAACCAGCAGCAATGCAGTTATTGATGTTGTGCAGAAGTTGGGGATTGGCACCAGAGTGGGCTTAGAACAAGGACTGCTTCACATAGCCAACAAAAGGCAGACATAGATGGACCCATGCAGCTGCCCATGGCTACACCTATGATTTGTAGAAAGTAAGAGGAATCGAAAGGTTGTTCAAAGTAAGAACATGTTCTGCCAGGTGAAAGAAAGTGTTCATCAAGAGGAAGTTCTGGATCAATGTTCAAGTCAGAAATGTACAGCCCTAAGGTCTTCCTGATGAGGAGTGGAGGAATATAAGGACTGGATGGCCTGTGGTGAAGATGAGACAGCTGGGGTAAAGAAATTTGAAGTTGTTAAAATGGAAGAGAGCATGATGTAGGTGGGAAGCGACTAGGCAAGAGTGGACAAGTAAGAGTTGATATATGAGGTGATAAGTTCAGTTAACCATCTGAATGTTGAAATGCCATTTAATAAGTAAACAAAGTGCATGTTGATAACTTTCACCTGGACAGTATTTGAAAGAGTAAGCCTATATCTCAGAAATAAATTTCAATAGTGACTTCAAAAAACATTTCATTATTTTTGAAGACCTTTGGCATCCTAAAATTATGATAAGCAATAGCTTGATTCTAAGCATGTCTTTCCTTTCCTTTCTTTTTCAAAGGAAAATACAGAGAGAATTATTATTGCTAACTATGTATGTCCAGACAAGACAGATATATATAAAAAAATAGTGCTTACCACACTTTAAGAGCAAATGTATTTAGAAGAAATGTCTTCAGAAGATTGCATGGATATGATAGTTTGGTGGGCAGAAGACACTGGAGAAGTTGTTGAACAGAGACAACCAAGTAGCGAGTTGGCAGTCTGAAGAAACAATAGAGTAGAACTCCTTCCACCAGTTGATGAACTTGATAGGGAGTGAATTGGAATTTACGATCATTTTTACGTGTAAATGTTTCAGTCATTGCAGGTGCTGATTGTCTTTAATATGATATGATACCATCTCTAAAAAGTAGACCAAAATAAACAGATGAAAGTTATTAAATCCAGATATCCATAATTTTATAAATAAAGTAGATTTTAGCATTTATTTATTTACAGTGATTAGAAGCATAGGTAATTCATTGATGCAAAAAATACTGCTTTTCATTTATCTTGTTCTGCATCAAATATCATTTGACATATGACACTTATAATGTCATTATATCATTTGTTGGCCTAGAAAAAGTAACCCGATCTAGTAAAGGAGTAATGGTGGATTCTCTGTATGTTGTCAACTGATTTCTCCTTTCCCAAACATGCTGTTTAAACAAAACTCAGTTTCATATTATCCAATATTTATTTTAAAATATAACAAATTGATTGACTGTAAGCCGATTGTTTCGACGAGGAGCAAATTTCATGAAGTTTACAATTATTTAATGAATCTTGCATTAAAAAACACTAAGCAGTTAATAATCAACAAAGCCCACACTGTTCAACTTCCTGATAACTATTAGTTTACATCTTCTAAAGTGAAATGAATATTTCATGATTGCATGTAATTGTGCCCAGTTGCCATTGACTCTGTATTCTTGTTTATTCCCGTGCTGTAAGGAATTGGAAATATCATTGAACAAAACTTGGACAAATGCCATTCTATTGCATTTCAAAGGTTAAATTTCTGCTTTAGTCACTACTGTTCTGCTCATCTTGTTCATCTGTGCTCTCAAAGAACCAGTAGGTATCATCCACAACATCAAGACGTGCCAAAATAGATATTTAATCTTCCAGGGTTGCACTTCAATCATAAATAACTTCTTCCTAATCTCTTAACCTTTTGAGAAATTGGAAAGAGAACTTGTCATAGCAAGGAAAGCAATCACATAATATTGAAGCAAACTTGTTGACCAAACCATTCATTTAAATTTGATTGATATATAAATATTAATAGATATCATTGGAATTTTGTGAAATTATACCTTTTGTCCTATGTCAAAACCTTTCTTGGACATTAAAAAATGTTTGATTCTCCTGAATGTTGATTTGACACCAGATTGTATTATCCTGGATGATCTACCACTTGATTGAAGTCTGCAGATGCTGTGATTGTAATAAAAAGATACAGAAATGCTGGAGGAACTCAGCCTGCCTCGCAGCATCCATATGAAGGAAAGATAATGTTACCAATGTTTTGGGCCTGAGCCTTTTTTCAATAAAGAACAGGAAGGCATAAGAATAAAGACTGAAGACTGGACAGGAGTCCAGAACAACAAAAGGTATAATAAGAGACGAGGATATAAATAAGAGGAGAGGTGAAATTTGGTTTTGGCTCTTTGAAAGGAGACAGAGTGAAGGGAAGAGAGAGGTGGGGGTGAGGTGGGGGGGGGGGGGGGGAAACAGTCATTTTGAGTTCTCCCAAAACAACAAGGTTTCATTGTGGTTTGTGGAACACTGAATGTTGAGGTGGTGGGCCATAAAAGTTTAATTGTTCACATTCCATTTAAAGCCAGTCTAGCAAATAACTTCGGGTGAACAGGAATGTCTCCACAATTATCTTTTCTGGTTGCTATTTAGTGTAGCTTCGATCAATGGGATCATGACACCAAGGTTGATGAGAATACAAAAGATAATACAGAGCTGCTAATGTTTTGCACAACTTACATTAATTGTAATGGAGACAATATCAGAAACATAGCACAACATATTGATGCTCATAGCCTGTTTATCATTGTTGATTTGGGTGGATTTTCCTTCCAGAATTTAAGTAAAGAGCTAAATCTTTCCAAACAAATAATAGTAGACTATTTGTAACACTGGTAAATGTGGACAAAAAAAAATTTCTTCATCTCTTATTTTCCATAATTAAGCCAATCTCATCAGTTTTATCTAAATATTCAAGTAAATCTAATCATTAAATTGTTCTATTCTGTTAATTTAGTTACTTCATTTGAGCAAATACAGCTGATTACGCCCTTTATTTTGTGGTCAGAGATGAAATGATAGCATCATCTCCGACTTTGAAGAAGATCTTGTAATCTAGCAAGATTTGACAAAATCTTGTCCAAAGGAAATCCTGGCACCAAACAAGCATGATGCTATCAATGGTTGATCATCCTACCCTTTGAAGAATTTTCACAAACTGCAAACCAGAGAGGAAAATGCCCAATTTTTAATTAACTTTACAAAATTAATTTGCAGAACAAAATTTAGAATGCCTATAAAGGCAAAATATCATGGAGAAAAAATATGCAACTATTTATGGCAAAATCTATATACTGCAGATGCTGGAAGTTTGAAATAACCATGAAAATAATGGAATCATGTTACCATCCAGATAGGACCTTTCAAAGAGAAATTAACTGATTTTTTAGGTTGATGAAGTTCCATCTAAAGGGGAAGCGTCAAAGTTATAAACAGTTTAATCTGAAGGAATGGTGGGATGGTGGATAAAGAACATAAGGGAAAGTCTGTGATTGGGTGGAGATCAAGAGAACTTAAACCTTGTATGTGATGGTGGTGCTTTTAATGAAAGATGGTGGTAAAGACTAGTGAAAAGCAAAAGATAGATAGGTCTGGGAGAGATGGAAGTTGAAGGAGGTGAACAAAATCTGAAATGTCTGTCCTTTCATATCTTTTTTTTCCCATCATCCAGGGACTCGAGCAATCTTTTTCCAAGCAAAGCAGTTCTTCTTGCAATCTAGTGCACTGAATTTGGTGCTCCCATTGTAGTCCACTTTACATGGGAGAAATCAAACATTTATGGTTTTTACACAGCCAATGCGTAACAGTCATTTTTTTGCAAAATTCCTGCAACGCAATCTGTGTAAAATGTTTAGAACAGAAATGAGTGACTCATTTCAATTCCGAAATTTTTCCTGTGACAGTCCTAGACACTTTTTCGGACTGACTGCAGGCAGTCCACAACAATGGTCTAATGCATATGATGCAATAATGATGCACGATGATGCGTTCAGCTTGTGACATTGCAACGCGGGATATTTAAATATGAAGCAAGGTGACATTTACGTACCAGCAGCAGTCAACCAGTACGTTGAATCATCTGAGTGATTCTGACATTAACAGGATCTAGGGATCTGGAGTCATTTTGCTCTTCTGTCATGGGGCTTTTTTCGGATGCAGGTGAATGGCAACATTGACTTACATTCAGTCTACATAAGTACCGCACCTATGGTACTTTGTCTAAATACGCGGCAATATCTGTACACAGGTTGTGTGTTAACGGCCACAACATAAGGTAAGTGAAAATTGACTACGCAAAAATTACATTCTTTATGTGTAAAAATGATAACTGATTGGCTAATTGCTGTGTGGAGTACCTGCATTCAGTCCATAGGATTGATCCTAAGGTTGTGGTTATCTGCCATTTTAATTCACCATCCCAGTTTCACTCTGACCTGTCCATCAGTAACTTCCTGCACTGTTTAAATGACACCTAATACAAGGTTGAGGAACAATATGTTTCAGTCTTCTGGACTTGCTATCAAATTCCACACCTTTAGCAAACTCTCTGCTTCTTCCTGTCTATATCTGTCCATCATCTGTATCCTAGTAAACACACTGAAATGCTGGAGAACAGAGATGGTCTTTTCAGCATCTGTAGGAGACAAAGATATATTGCCAACATTTTGGGCCTGTGTCCTTCTTCAAGGAAAAAAACTAAAGAGAAATTACTGAGGATGAGGACAAACTCTGCCAGCAGAGAAGGGTGGTGGTGGAGGAGGGGCACTGGTTGGTTCAATTGTCCAGAAGATAGGAAGTGTTTGAGGCCTTCAGTATGGGGAATGGAGGTGTATAGGGATTAGATATCCATGGTAAATATTAGGCAATCGAGTTCAGGGAACTGGAAGCTGCGGAAGTGATGGAGGGCATGTGAAGTATGCCGGATGTAGGTGGAAGTTCGCTACAAGGGTTGATCCTGTAGGTCACAGGGGCTAAGGTGGAAACCCGTGTCTGAAGCTTGGTTCTATCGGTCGCCAAGTTCAGAGTGAAAGTTCATGTTGGATGTTTGATCCTGTAGGTTGACGGGGCCAAAACAGAGAACCACATGTGAAGCCTGGTCCTGTGGGCCAGCGAATTCAGAATGAAAGTTCATGATCCTGCAGGTCACCGAGGCCAAAGTGAAGACCCATGTTAGGAGTTCAGTCCTGTAAATAGCCAGGGCCAAAGTGGAGACCCATGTGGGGGGTCCCCGAGGTGGCAGTCATCGGGGATGCTATCTTCTGATCCTTAATGATTCCAGGTGTGCATCGAATCGGCGGTTGATAAAGTGTAGAAGAGATCTGTGGCAGATCATGGCAAATGGTGGTAAGTGAGATTCGGAGCTATGGTAGCAAGAGACTGAGGGTCTGCTGTGATTAGTCCATAGGATATGGTGGGAGAAGCGAAGAGAGCAGGAGTCAATGCAATGCAGGTATCTGAGATCCCAGTGCGGATAAAACTAGAAGGCTCGGAACCGGAACTGGAATCCATATGGCACCAGATGGAGATGGAGGGAGTAGCCAAGAAAGACACATGGCTGTGGAAGCGAGTCTAGGTGAGAACATGGTTGTAGAGCTTGAGAGCAGCAGGCAGTGCAGATAGGGAGCAGTGAGAGAGACTCTCATAGAACTTCCTTCGAAGAGAGGAGAATAACTTTTTCAGGGCAGGCCTCCCTTGAAGAGATTTCACAGTGGATCAACTGAACTGAGTGAAACATGATAAGTTGTGATTGTGGTAAACACACCAAAATGCTGGAGGAACTCAGCTGGTCTTTTCAGCATCTATAGGAGACAAAGATATATTGCTGATGTTTCGGGCCTGAGCTCTTTTTCCTTGAAGAAGGGCTCAGGCTTGAAACATTGGTAATATATCTTTGTTTCCTATAGATCAGTGGTTCTCAACCTTTTCCTTCCCACTCACATATCGTTTTAAGTAGTGCCTATGCCCTAGGTGTTCTGTGATTAGTAAGGGATTGCTTAAGGTGGTATGTGGGTAGAAAGAAAAAGTTTGAAAACCACTGTTTTAATTGTACCTAATTGACTCATTATGTGAACGGTTTCACAATGCCAAAGGAAATGGGCCAATGACAATTTTTCTCAAGCAAAATATTTCAGTAACAATTGATTGAGAGCAGTGATTCTCAACCTTCACTTCCCACTCACATACCACCTTAAGCAATCCCTTACTAATCACAGAGCACTTATGGCTTAAGGATTACTTAAATTGGTATGTGAGTGGAAAGAAAAAGGTTGAGAACCACTGCTCTAGATGCTGAAATCTGTATCCTGCCCATTATCATTTTGGCTCAATTTCTATTTTTCTACTAACATAATATGATTTGCTAGATAAGTCCTACAGTCCTTCTATTAACATCATAAAGAAATGTCTATGCTTCTTACAACTATACTACGTACTTACTCATTTGAGTCACTCTCTCGGAGATATTGCGTTTGTTTTATTCATTCCTCCCCACCTTCTCCTCTGCAGAACCCTTAACTTTTTTTCTCTTTTTCCCAGTTATGATCAAGAGCTTCAGACCAGAAACATTTACCATTTCTCTTTCCACAATATAGTCATTGATGGAATAATAACAAAAGTCAGGAATGGGGAGGGTCGTCTGAGTAGGACTGAAGCAAGGTGTGTTTCACATATCCTACAAATATATCATCGTAGCTAGGAGGAACAGACAATTTAAAAAAAAGTTTAGTCAATGTGAGAATAAGTTTAGCAGGTGAAGGAGGGAAACTGGCTGAACCTCTATTCATAGAAAACGCAAAAAATCAAGTCCATCTTAGTGAATGATTGAGATACAGAGGAATTGGACATCTATGTGAATATGAACTGATTAGTAAGTGATTGAAAACTGTACAAGAGTATTGCAACAGAGTATTTCAGTCATGGTGAGAAGAGACTGAACAAGGGAAGAAAGAGTAGAATCAAAATAAAGAGCAAATCGTTCTCTGGGACAACAATAGTGTAACATTAGGGATCTGCTGGACAGTCCTACTGGAGATTCTCTGGAAAGTAATAGAAATCCTGTGCCATGTTGATGGATTATGAGACTGGAGACTTAAGGGAAGATTTTCACAATAAATAAAGTCAGTGAACTCTGGGAAACAATGACCTAATTATTAGTAGTAGGATTATGGTCTACAAGGGAACATGAAAGTCACAGTGCTGACAGTCAAGCTTTGTAGGGTAGAGGTGATTTGCCAAACAATATCAATTAAACTCTTGTCAGTAGGTTTGAAGATAATCTTAGGGTTGGTCCCAGTGAGTGGAGAACTGCAAACTCAGATGGGGTAGATTAGAAGGTGGAACAGAACAATTGATGCCGACAGCTTGTAACGAATAAATCTAAAGAAGGAAAGTGACCAGAGGGAAGAGTCCTGGTGTATTCTTTATTGTTTTGTAATCCATTAAAATTTTAAGTATTTGAGATCATCGTAATCCATGTGCATAACTTTAAGTGTATTTTGGGCCAGAGCATTCATAAAGGCAGCAATTATGGCTTGACACACCATTAACCATTCAGTTATACTTGAACAACGAAGTCTAATGTTGTCAGACTATTCATAAATCTTTGAACTATTCATCAGTTCAATGGATTTTCCTTGATGACATGGCCCATACTGCAGGGCAAATCACTGTGAACAACTTTGGGAATGCCAAGCTAAACATAATTTCTTTGGAAACCCCAAATATATCGTTACTCTGCATGGCAATGTCATTCTCATTGCAAACACAAATTCCAAGCCTTTGTGCAAGATGTGGATGGATTCTTTTTTGTTGAGTTCATTGTGTCATATGCCTGAAATACATAATAAAAGTTCAGCTACAGGTCTCAAACAACTGCAAGGAATTTTCTAACTATGTAGACTGCCCTCCATAATGTTTGGGTCAAAGACACATATTTTTTCCATTCATTTGCCCCTGTGCTCCACAGTTTTAAAATTGTAATCAACCAATTCAAGAGATTAAAATGCACAATCCAGATTTTATTAAAGGGTATTTGTGTGCATTTCAGTTTGACCATGTAGAAATTAGAGCACTTTTTACACATAGTCCCCTCATTACAGGGCACCATAATGTTTGGAACATAAAATGCAATTGGATGTATATTAAAGAAGTCATGTTTAGTACTTTGTTGCATATCACTTGCATGCAATGACTGCTTGCAGTCTGTGATCATAGACATCACCAGGTGCTGAGTATATTCACTGGTGATGCTCTGCCAGGCCCCCACTGCAGCCATCTTCAGCTTCTGCTTGTTTTGGGGGCTTGTCCCTTAAGTTTTCTCTTCAGCATATTGAAGTCATGCTCAATTAGATTTAGATCGGGTGACTGATTTGGCCATTCAAGAATTTTCCAGTTTTTAGCTTTGAAAAACCCCTTTGTTGCTTTAGCAGTATGCTCGGGATCATTGTCTTGCTGCAAGATGAAGCACCATCCAATGAGTTTGGAGGGAGATAAGATGTTCCTATACATTTCAGAATTAATTTTTCCACTGAGTGTGCCAGTACTTGTGGCAGCCATACATGCCCAGGCCTTGATATCCCCTTCACAATGGCATGCTTTAGATTTTGGGTCGTTCATTTATGCCTCCATACTTGGCTTTTTCCATCACTCTGAGACAGGTTAAACGTTACAAAACTCAGCAGCTATAGAAATTCACCAAGACAATTGTTACTTAAACAAAAGTTGCTTTTAATTTTCTTTAAACATAATAACAAGATCAATCTTTAACTTATTACTATTAACTTAACCTAACACCCTACTAATTCTAAGTGCATGTGTTTGTAATGCGTATATGTTCAGGAAAGTTCTCTGTTTCACTGTCCAGTCATTCATTTTTTACTTCTCCAAGTTCACTGGTCTCATGCAATTCTTATACTGTGCACAGAATTTAACATTTATGAATCTTCACCAGGCTCTGGTGCTTAAAGTTAAATGGTTACCACTCAGGAAGGTTCTTGATGGTTTCAGGGAGATATTTGTTGCTCATTGGATACACACAAACTGATTTCCTCCAATCAGTCACTTCAGTGTCTTGCTGAATAAACTCAACCCTTCATGGGCTTTCCAAATGATAACCTCTTCTTCTGTCACCAAAGAGTTCCTCTTGTATCCCTTCTTTCAGGAGAAACACTCTAGACAGCCATTTCCTCTTGTAAGGACTACAAGGGGTTTGAACAGGCTGATATCAGAACTTACAACCTGTCTTCAAAATGAGGTTTTTCAACAAGTCTGCCAGCTTTCCAGTTTGTAGCCTCAACTGCTATTGTAGAACTAACTTTTCTCTCCTGTCTCCAAAAGAGAATTCACTTGTTTGTTTATTCTCTCTCTGCTTGTTAAAAAAAATCACATGACCTCTTCCAGGGCTCCAAACCCAATAGTTGAAAGATCTAATCAGTATCTCTGAGCCTGGACTTTATTCGCCATACACAATAGATTAGCATTCTTCATTGCTTCTGCAAAGTCAACCGGAGCCTCAATGTCTAGCAGCAAAGCTCTTGCATTTTAAATGAGGTCTTTTGTGTGTGTTACTCTGTTTGTGAAGTATAACCTACACTAAACACCCCCACAATCTATCTTTTTTAAAGACATATTTTACCCATAACTATTCTAATATATCCCATAACATAATATTTCATTTATCTGTCCACAAGACCATTTTCCAGAATTCTGTGGGCTCTTTTAAATACTTCTTGCCAAATTATAATTTGGCCATCCTGTTTCTGAGGCTAACTAGTGGTTTTCATCTTGCTGTGTGGCCTCTGTATTTCTGTTCATGAGGTCTTCTGCAGACAGTAGTCATTGACACATCCACACTTGCCTCCTGAAGAGCGTTGGACAGGCATTTGTGGATTTCATTATGATGAGAGTTTTTCTGTCATCAGCAGTGGAGTCTTCCTTGGCCCTTTGCGGTTACTGGTCTTTCTTCTTAATTATGTTCCAAACAGTTGATTGTGGTGATCCTAAGGTTTGGGCGATGTCTCTTACTGTTTTATTCATGTTTTCAGCCTCATAATGACTTCTTTGACTTTCATTTGCACACCTTTGGTCTTCATGTTGAAAAATGGCAACTACAGACTCCAAAGGTGATCGAAAGCTTAGAAGTAAGCTTAGCTCTTCTTTACCTACAGCAAAGAAGCAATTAAACATACCTGAGTAATCACAAACACCTATAAAGCCAAATGTCCCAACCATTATGGTACTCTGAAATGGGGGAACTATGTATAAAAGGTGCTGTAATTCCTACATAGTCAAACCAAAATGTATACAAATAACCTTGAATCAAATCTGGAATGTGCACTTTAATCACATGTGGATTATTTGATTACAAATTTAAAGTTGTGGAGCATAGAGTAAAATTGTGTCTTGTCCCAAACTTTATGGAGGCCACGGTACAAGGCCAATGAATTCCTGCATGCAAAAGACCTGATCAATATTTCTGAAAAACAGAACATTCTGCCAGAAACCAAAAGTCTTCTCTGGAGAATATTGTGCCTCGTTTTGTTGCTACAAACTTTAGACTAAATCTATTTTCATTATTCATCCATAATCTATTCAGGAGACAAGATGACACTTCCTATTCTCCAGAAAGAGGTGAAAATACAGGGGAATAAAGATTCAGAACATACACAGCTGTTTAAAAATTCAGTCAATAGTAACAATTAATCTCATCAAATTTTTCTCTCAGGAAAATAATCTATTATTTTTCTTCTGTGGAAATTGATTCCCATAATTTCACAATGTTCAAGGAACTATGCAGGACAAGAAGTAATCAAGAGTAGGAGACCCTTAATTAAATACTCTCAAAGTCATAATTATTCTGTAAACTTATTGCAATGGTTTATGAAATGGTAGAATATTGGAAACATGAAAGGCACCTCAAAAATGTAAAAATTGCTGCATTATTATTTTGAAATTGAGGAAAATATCTGAACATGTTATAAAGCTTCCTTTCATCCTTGCATGACACTAAGAGAAAGCCCGTCGCATCCATCTACCCAATACCTCACAAATAATGACTTTTTTGGAAATGGGAAATCAAGTAAAATCCAATATGAAATTGGTGACAGACATATAGATATTTTTCTGACCATCAAACACCTTATTTACCTCAACACTTTCTTTTCTCAAAATAAGAGGGGACATTCAGGAATGACATGAGAAGGAATTTCTTCATCAAAATAATCTTTGGAATTCTATAGCTTTGAGGGTTTTAGGGGTTTAGTTACTGAGTTTATTCGAGAAGGAGTCAATAGATTTTCAATCAGTAAGGGAATGTACAGATTTAAGGAGTTAATCCAGGAAAATGATGCTGAAGTAAAAGATTAGCAGTAATCTTACTGAATAATGGAGTAAAAGATTGGGCACCAAATGGCCCTATTTCTCCTAATTCTCATTGGATGGGACCTCCCCAAATTGTTGACTAGGGAAAATGTGGTATTCCTTGCCATGGATCAAACTATCCAGTAAATGAATGCCTACATTGTATTTGTCCTATCACATTTCTGCTATACTCATTAACTTTCGAGACCTTGGTTCAGAATTGGCACTATTAGCTGCCATTAGTTCAGTTCACAAACATCAAGATCTCCCAATGTACATTAATCTAATCATTCAGTCTTTATATGGTTCAGTGCATTATTTCAGTAAATTATTTATAAAAGAGGCTTTTATTTTGCAGAGAATTCCTTGTATCGTAACTTATAAAAAGCTTTATGAATGTCCAAGCAGGTAATATCTACCTAGTTTGCTCCAACCATTATCAAAGAATCTAAGCAAATTTGAAATCCATCTTGGAATATGGATCTCTCAATTTCTCATCTCTCAACTTCCTCTCTCCTTAATAAATGATATTATATTGTATTCACATAAATTTAAAAAATCTATGTTAAAATATAGATTTTAGCCTTTTGATATCCCATGTGAAAGGGGTAAAAACATTCTGTTTTGTTGAGCATTAGTTGCCTTTACTTTGTGGAAAAGACATTTCATTTTCATTTATTTCACACAATTGAATATGAACTTTGAAAGAATGTGTAAAAGATACCCTGGCTCTCTAGAAACTTTGCAAAATATATTTGAAGACCCTACTTGCAGACTAAGATTTAAGTCCTGCCCATTCTAATGTAGATACCTTCTCAACAATGTGGCAAGTCCTAAGCATAACTCAACAATCACGATAAGTATGGAACATTAAGGTTTGCAAATGTGAGCTCCCGTTCTTTCACAGCCTATTTATTATTAGAGAGTCTTTCTTTTACCTCTTCATCCAACTTTTGATTTTTTTCCCCCCTTTTGAATTTTGAACTTGATTTGGCATTTCGCTAATCTAACTTGCAGGTTCTGATTTCAACTCTTAAATAATGTTTCACTCTAAAGGTTAAGAAGGCTCACACACAGTGACTAAACAGGTTCGCATAGCTTGCGGATTCCCTGCAGAGGGCACTGGTGTTTGGTTTGCAACAACCTGCAACTCGACAAGTCTGAGTGCAATTATTTGTGTTCACAGCAAAGCACAGGTAGAATACTGCGAAACACAAAAAGTCTGCACACGCTGTGACTAGTAAAACACAGAGATTCTGGAGGAACTCATCAGGTCTCACAGCATCCATAGGAAGTAAAGATTTCAGATTTCAGATTTATTGTCAGAGTAATATACATGACATCACATACAACCCTGAGATTCTTTTTTCCTGCGAGCACAGCAGAATTACCACTAATTAGTAGTGGAAAAAAATTGTACACAGGGTAAACATGTAAACAAATAAAAGAACGGTAAACAGATAACTAATGTAAACAAACTGAATGTGCAATATAGAGAGAACAAGGAAAATCAATCAAAATGCACGTGAGGGTCCTTAAATGAGTCTCTGATTGAGTTTATCATTAAGGATTCTGATGGTGATGGGGTAGCAGCTGTTCCTGAACCTGGTGGTGCGAGTCTTGTGTAACCTATACCTCTTTCTTGATGGCAGCAGTGAGAACAGAAAGTGTGCTGGGTAGTGTAGGTTTTTGATGATTGCAGCTGATATCCGACGACAGAGTTCCTTGTAGATGTACTCAATAGTGGGGAGGGTTTTGCCTGTGATGTCCTGGGCTGTGTCCATTACCTTTTGGAGGGCTTTACACTCAGGGGTATTAGTGTTTCCATACCAGGCCGTGATGCTGCTGGTCAGCACACTTTCTACTAAATCTCTGTAGAAATTTGCCAGGGTTTCTAGCGTCATAACAAACCTCCACAAATTCCTGAGGAAGTAGAGGCACTGACATGCTTTTCTTCATGCTGCCTTTGGTGTGTTGGGTCCAGAAAGATCCTCCAAAATAGTAACTCCCAAGAACCTAAATGTTCTCATCTTCTCCACCTCTGATCCCCCAAAGATCATTGGATTGTATACTTCTGGTTTTCCTTTCCTGAAGTCAACAATCAGCTCCTTAATTTTGGTGACATTGAGTGCAAGGCTGTTGTTGGTGGACCATTCAACCAAGTTTTCAGTCTTCATATGGTATACTGTCTCATCCCCTTCCTTTATACAACCCTCTACCGTGGTATCATTGGCAAATTTGTAGATAGTGTTATTGTCATAGTGAGCCTCACAGTCATAGTTGTAAAGTGATAGAGCAGGGGGCTAAGAACACAGCCCCTTGGTGCTCTGGTCCTGATGGAGATGGTGGTGAAGAAGTTCTTACTAATCTTCACTGATTGTGGTCTGGAGTTGAGGAAATCCATGATCCAATTACACAGTGGGATGTTAACTCTGAGGTCTTGGAGTTTTCTGATCTGTTTTGTGCAGATGATGGTGTTCAATACTGTAGTTGATAAAGAGCATCCTGATGTATGCATCTCTGCTGTCCAGGTGTTCCAGGTCTTTGTGTATCTGCCATAGACCTATTTCTAGGATAGGTGAACTGAAATGGATCCATGTCACCTCTGATATGCTCCATTACCAGCCTTTCAAAACACTTCATCACTGTTGATGTAAGTGCTACTGGTCAATAGTCATCAAGGTGAGTTATTGCACTCTTCTTGGACACTGGTATGATTGATGCCTGTTTGAAACAGGTAGGTATCATGCCATGCTGGAGTGAGATATTGAAGATATCTGTGAATATCTTGGTAAGTTAATCAGCACAGATCTTTAATACTCGGCCAGGTACTCCATCAGGGCTTTCCTCGGATTCACTCTCCTGAAGACAGCATGCATGTCATCCTCAGATACGGACAGGATGGGATCATCAGGGGACATAGGGGTACGGAGGAATGGTTCTTCACTGTTTCTGTAGTCATATCGGGCGTAAAAGGCGTTGAGTTCCTCTGGGAGAGAAGCTTTGCCATCTGCTACTTTACCAGATTTGGTTTTGTAATGTGTTATGGCATTTAGGCCCTGCCATAGCTGTTGGGTGTCCCTTGTTGCTTCCATTTTCATCCGGAATCTTCACTTCACCCTGGAGGCAGCTTTCCGGTGGTCATACCTGCTCCTGCTGTACTGATCTGGATCTCAGCAGGTTCCAGATTTCATTGTTCATCCAGGGCTTCTAGTTGGGGAAAACCCTGAATAATTTGGTGAGGACACATTCGTCCACAGCTATTTTGATAGTTGTTTTGTATGTGATAGCCTCAGTGTACTCCTTCAGATTCTCAGCAGAGTTGTTGAACACCACCTAATCCACTGACTCGAAAAAGTCCTGTAATCATTCTTCATCCTCCTGCGACTGCATTCCAGCTGTCCTGACCTCCGGAGCCTTTCTTTTTAGGCTCTGTCTGTGTTAAGGTAGAAGGAGCATACCCAGGTGATGAGACTTGCCAAAGTGTAGTCTCAGGAAAGAACTGTAGGGCTTACTTATCTCGGTGTAGTGGAAATCAATTGTGCTGGGACCTCTAGTGCAGCAGGTTATATTGTTGGTAGTTATGCAGGGTTTCTTGACACAGGCCTGATTAAGGTTGCCAACTAAGATTTGTAGTGTGTTGGGGTGGACCATCTCTTGTTTATTGACCAGATCATGCAGCTCCGCGAATACCTGCTTGTAATCTGCATTGGGAGAGATGTATCTCCGGTGAGAATCTCAGATGAGAACTCTCAGGGTAGATAGAAGGGTCTGTATTTAAATGAGATTCCTCTAAGGCAGTAGAGCAGGAGGTCAACATATCTCCAATGTCCATGCACAACCCAGTATTAATGAAAAAGCGCACACTGCCTCCTCTATCTTTTCCAGAATGCGTTCTATCCAGTCTATGGATGGTGAAACCGTCTGGTCATATAGTCGTGTCTGGTGTGTTCCCTGTTAGCCAGGTCTCGGAGCAGCAAACAACTGAGATTTGCTTTACTTGTCTCTGGTAAAGTAGCCTTGCCCTCAGGTTGTTGAGTTTATTCTCCAGTGATGGGACATTTGCCAGTAATATGGGTAGTAGGGGAGGTCTCAGACCCCTGTGCTTCAGCCTTGTTTGAATCCCAGCCCTCACTCATGTTTCCAACCACGACCTTTGTGGTAGCCTTACAGCCTTGAGCAGTTGTTACCCAGGAGATTTGAAGATCATTGATTGTTTAGCAGCTGATTGCTCACACAAAAAAAATGATACAGCTGATTGTAAGGTTCACATCTGGTAGGGTGAGTATTTTAAGGATTTTGTAATGCGGATTTTAAAGGTTTATGTGATGGTGGTTTCTGCAGTCCACAGAAAGTCGTCGTTTGTCCCCGCCACTATTGTGCATTTTTGAGATTATTTTGTGACACCAAATCTAACACACAAAAGACAATATTGAGAGATTATTTGATGGAATGAGACTCATTAGAAAGAGGTCATTCACATTAATAACTTTTATGAACCTGATATTTCTTGTACCCCAATGTCAGATGATTATGAAATCTGCTATTAATATTACCTGAAAATTATCCCATGTGGATATAATTACATTTATAAAAATCAATATTACACATTTGGGGACATTAGTGCTACAGGAAACAGTATGTTACACTTCATGCTCAATGGTTTTGTCAGGCAGTAATCGTGTCAACTCTGATGGGCATTACACCAGAGAATACCGCAATTGCAAAGGGACTGTTTCAAGTATTGTGCATTCTCAGATGGTTTTAGCAGTCACACTATGTAATGATTGAGGAGAGAGACTGCAAGTAAAACTGTACAATCACTAGTGTACATGTCCTCTCCTCTCATTTCAGATTATTTCAATTTCCAAAATTATGTGCAGCATTGAGTGTACAAGAATCTGGACAGCCGTTTTTCTTTATGTGTTAGTACATTATAGCATCTTAGCTGAACTGGAGAACAACTGGTAGAATTAAACTATTTTAGTCACTCTCTCTACATTGTAAGTTGGAGAATTGTTTGTTGTTCTAAATGCACACCACAAGGTTGAACCAAAGTACACCGACAAAGAGTTCATTTGAAGTAACTCACATGACAACCACACCCTCTCATGGGAAGGGTAAGTTTGTAGTGTGGAGGTACTGTCTATTAAACAGGACTGTAGAAAATTAACTGCTTGATGAGTAATACTACATTCAAAGCCCACAGACTTCAACATTGCTTTCAACACTTCCATTGTATGCACTCCAATCAGTCTTTGGATTTGCTGCACCTGGCGAAAAATCGACATAACTATTCTCTGATTAATTGCCTTTTAAATGACCAGTCATAGAATAGAGCACTCTATCCAAATTGACTATTTTCATTAACAGCCTGTACTCTATAACAATGACTGTCGAGCGCATTTCAGTTAAGCTAATATAAATTTATCAAAGAAGGGTTTCTTAAAAACTCCAGATGCTGGAATCTTGAGCAACGCCTTTATTTTCTTATGATTGACTCAACTTGTGCTGTTTGTTCTCAGTAGTTTTGTCGGTTTTCATATCATTTGACATCCTTGGAGTAATTCAGAAGTTGGTTAAACCGATGTGTGTTAAAATCTTTAGGTGATCGTTTCCAGTGCTGGCAACAAACCAATTATGCGACAAGAGCCCAAGAGTAAATGTTTGTCTGGGCATATCGGTGTAACCAAAATTCACACTGTGTAATTGGCCAGTCACCCAATGGAATTTTATCTGGATCATTTTAAAAAGGACTCCTTAAAAATATATTTGAATTAATCCTCAAAACAGTTGTGGCTGCCAGACATTGCACCCAGCTTTATTTTGTGTTTTTATAATTATATCTTACATGCACACAAAACATTGATTTTACATGATCTTTGGAAATTGAAAATGATTTTTAATAATAATCGAAAAGTACTTCCCAGAGACAAATGTCACTGAATATTGTAATGGATACATTGGTGCCTCCCCTGTGGGGAAAATGGAAGAGGAATGCATGACTCTTTGTTGCTGCTTCAGTGAGAATTTTGAATCCAAGCATCAGTCCATTGTTTCTTTTACCCAAAAGGAGATGAAAGCAGTTCAGGCATTAAGCAAGCAGCTTGTTTTAAGAGAGAAGCCCACCTGAAAATAAAATCGCAAATATATTTAAACTTTCCATAGAATGAGAAATAATTCTGTCGGGGAATGTTTAAATAAGGTTTTGCTCTCAGAAGCAATGAATATTATTTGAGTTTCTTTATTGAGTTTAGGTCAGGAGTTCTTATGAACTAAGTCTCTGTTTGATTGGGTTGATACAAATGATGGTTGTAGTTCTTTAATTTTATAGTCATATTGTTCATGAACTTGGTTTTGGACATTACATTTCACAAGATCACAAAATACAGGGGCAGAAGTAGGCCCATTGGTGGATCGAGTCTTCTCTGCCATTCTAATCTGAAGCTGATCCATCCTCCCACTCAGCCCCACTCCTTGGCTTTCTCCCCCTAACCCTTAATGCACTGCCTAATCAAATACCCATTAATCTCTGCTTTAAATACACCCAACATCACACCCACAGCCATCTGTGACAATGTTCCACAGACTCATGACCCTCTGACTAAAGAATTTATTTTCCCCACATGTCTGTTTTAAATTGATGCCCTTTTATCCTGAAGTTATGCCCTCTCGTTCCAGAATCCCCTACCATGGGAAACATCCTTGCCGCATCTACTCTGTCCAGGTCTTTCAGTATTCGAAATGCCCCATTCTTACTGTAAGTTCTTCAGCAAAGACAATCCACGAGCTCATAACCTAACCTTTTAATACCTGATATCATTCTAGTAAATCTTCTCTGAATCCTCTCCAATGCCAGTACATTTTTTCTCAAATAAGGCACACAAAACTCAACACAGTACTGCAAATGAGGTCTCATCAGTGCTAGTCTCAACATTGCATCCCTGCCCTTATATGTTATTCCTCTAGAAATTGCATTCGCCTTCTTCACCATTGACTCATCCTGGAGGTTAACCTTTAGGGCAGTGGTTCTCAGTCTTTTTCTTTCTGCCCACATACCACTTTAAGTATTCTCTATGCCATCGGTGCTCTGTGATTAGTGAGGGATTGCTTAAGGTGGGAGGTGGGTGGAAAAAAAGTTTGAAAAATCACTCCTTTATTCGTACCTAATTGACCCGTGGCACATGAGTTTCATAACTCCAAAGGAAATGAGCCAATGACAATTTTTCTCAAGCAACACGTTTCAGTAACAATTGGGTCTAGAGCAGTAACTCTCAGCCTTCCCTTCCCACTCACATCCCACCTTAAGCAATCCTTTACTAATCACAGACACCAGTGGCAGAGGGATTCCTTAAAGTAGTATATTGTGGAAAGAAAAAGGTTGAGAACCACTGCTTTAGGGTATCCTGCACAAGAACTTTGCACCTTGGAAGTTTGAATTTTCTCCCCACCTTAATAATTGTCTGTCCGCCTATTTCTTCCACCCAAAGTGCATGACCATACACTTTCCAACATTGAATTTCATCTACTACCTACCTCTTTGTCCATTCTCATAATCTTAACCATCTCTTTGCAACCTTTTGGTATCCTCAGCATCACCTAGCCTACCACCTATTTTGAAATCATCTGCAAATTTAGCCATAAAGCTATCTATCCAATAATCCATATCAGTTATATACAACTTAAAAAGAAGGGGCATCGGCACTGACCACAGTGGAACACCACTGGTAACCAACCAGAATAGGATTTCTTTATTCCTACTTTATGTTTCCTACTTTATGTACTTTATTGGCCAATCAGCCAATGCCCTACCCACGCTAGTATCCTTCCTGTAATTCCATGGGCTCTCATCTTGTTTAGCAGCTTCATGTGTGGCACTTTGTCAAAGGCCTTTTGAAAGTCCAAATGCGTAACATCCACTGCATCTCCCCTGTCTGTCTTACTTGTGATCTCTTCACTAAGTTTGTCAGGCATGATTTCCCTTTCAACCATGCTGATTTGGGCTTATCATGCACATTCAGGTATTCCATAACCTCATCCTTGACAATCAACTCCAACAACTTCCCAATCACTGATGCAGGCTAATAGGTCTATAATTTTCTTGTTGCTGCCTTGCTCCCTTCTTAAACAGTGGAGTGACATTCATGATCCTCCAGTCCAACATTATGCCAGAATCCATTAATTCTGCAAAATCAATACCAATGCCTCCACAATCTCTACAATTACCTCCTTCAGAACCCAAAGATGCATTCCGTCTGGTCTGGCAGACTTATCTAACCTTAGACCATTTAGCTTCCAAAATACCTTCTCTCTCATGATCTTGACTGCACTCACTTCTCTTCCAAGAGAGCCATGAGGATCCGGTATGGTACTAATGTCTTCCACAGTGAAGACTGATCCAAAACATTCATTCAGTTTCTCTGCCACCTCTTTATGTCCCATTACAATTTCTCCTGCATCATTTTCTATTGGTCCTATGTCTACTTTGGTCACTCTTTTATTCTTTATATATTTAAAAAAAGCTTTTAGTATCCAAAAAAATCAGCTTATGATCTTCTTCCTCTCCTGCTGAGCCACTAAAATAAGATATCCTTCCACTAACAGAGACAATGCAGATCTGGCAAGACCCTAAAACAGAAGGGTGTCTTTTGCTACTGTCACATATCTCAGAGGTTATACTGCAACCCCACTTCTTCATATTGCCACTTGATCAACCCACCTATGCACATAACCATGTAACAATTACAGTAAGGAAACAGGCCATCTCAGCCTCTCTAGTTTGTACCAATCTAAGTGATCTCCTCTTGTCCAACCTACCTGCACTTTGTCCATAATCCTCCAATTCCCTCTCATCCATATACTTATCCAACTTTTCCTTAAATGAAAAAATTGACTTTGCTGTGACCATCTCTTCCGGAAGGTCATTCCACTCAGCCACCACTCTCTGAGTGAAGAAGTACCCCCTCATGTTACTTCTAACCATTTGCCTCCTAACTCTTAACTTGTGACCTCTCATTTGAATCTCATCTACCTTCAAGAGAAAGAGCCTATTCACATCTGCTCTATCTATCCCTCTCATAATTTTAAATACCTTCATCAAATCCCCGCTTAACCTTCTACGCTGCAATGAATAAAGACCAAATCTACTCAATCTTTCTTTGTAATCTAGAGTCTGAAATCCAGACAACATCTTAGTAAATCTTCTCAACACCCTCTCTACCTTATTGATATCATACTTATAATTTGGTGACCAGAACTGTATATACAGTATTCTAAATTTGGCCTCACCAATGCCTTAAATAGTCTCAACATCACTTCCCAACTTCTATATTCTATGCTTTCTTCACTATATCTACATGAGATTCCACCTCTTTGATATTATTTGCTAATCTTTCATAATTCATCTTTTCTTTCCTAATCACCTTCTTAGTTGTCTTCTCTAAGTTTTTAAGAGTTTCCCAGTCCTCTATCTTCCCACTAATTCTTGCTTCCTTCTTTTGCTTTTACTCTGGCTTTAACTTTCCTTGTTAACCCCAAAATTGTCTGAATGTTTTCATTCTCAAATTTCTTTCTTTTTGGTATGTACCAGTCCTGCACTTTCCTCATTTACATGGAAACTCCAGTCATTGTTGATCTCCTGTCTTCCTCATGACTGTGCTTTTCAAAATGACTTTGACCAGCTCCTCACTCATGCCACTGTAATTTCCTTTACTCCACTGAAATACCGACACATGGGACTTCAGCCTCAAAATAAGTAAACCTCCTTCTTTCAAATCCAATTCACAGTGTGAAGAGCACCAAGATCAGCGCCATGATGAGTAAAAGTGCCATGATCCAACTAATTCTTCATCTTTAAACTTCAATGCTAAGAGAAGCTTAATGACATGTCATTTCTTTAGCACATTACTTAATCCAATAATTGCAATTTCTTGCTTAATGCATTCTGGCATTAAAATAACTGTATGATAAATATAAAGCACACGATTGCTGCACATGAAAACAAAAAAAAAACTGAGTGGAATACCTTGCAAACCATTGAGATTAGCAGGATATGGTGATGCATTGCTGGTAGTGATACCAGGAAAAATCAGAATTTATTGTTGTGAATGAGTCTCGAGATTCAGGTGATTGCAACAGTATCATAGAGCAAACATTCATATTATGAACCAACTTCCAACAACAATATTAAAAAAGAGTAGTGCACAAAAAGTAAGGCAGTGTCTTTTGTTTATTGATGAATCAGGAATCTGATGGCTACAGGGAAGAAGCTGACCTTGTGCTGCTGAGTGTCATCTTTAGGCTCCTGTACCTTTTTCCCGATGGTAGGAGAGTGAAGAGGGCATGGCCTGGGTGGTGCAGGTCTTTTAGTATAGAGGCTGCTTTTTTAAGACACTGAAGCAAGATCCACAAGCAAACTGGGTCACAGTGGTGGGGGCTCACGCTGGACTGACATCACCATGGTCCCAGTGGAAGGGGCCGAAAATTATCTTGGGAGTGGTGATGATCAGCTTTTGGAGAGTTCCAATAAAGTCAGTTGTTTGGTTCAACTCACTCACAGCTTCTGCTTTTTGTTTCTTTTTTTCTCTCCGCAGCACACCACCACCTCTTGTGGATGTCCTGGATGGAGTGAAATCTGGTGCCTGTGATGTCACAGGCCAAGTTAACAACCCTCTGGAGTTTGTTCTTATCCTGAGATTTGGCGCCTCCAAACCAGGCACTGATGCAACTAGCCAGAATCCTCTCCACTGTAGATGTTTTTGAGAGTCTATGGTGACAAAACAAATCTCCTCAAACACCTCACAAGGTATAGCCACTGGCGAGCCTTCTTCACGATTGTCCCAACAAGGATCCTCCAGGACAGATCCTCGGAGATGTGGACACCCAGGAATTTGACATTCTTGCCGCTCTCCACTACTGAGCCCCTCTCTGAGGACTGGCTCGTGTTCCCCTGATTCCCTCCTGAAGTCCACCATCATCTCCCTGGTTTGCTGGGATCACTAAACTAAATGAGGAGATTAGCAATGGCCTCAAAGCATTCGTGAGAACTAACGACAATTATATAAAACCTTCAATAGGAGACGAACTCCGAAGACCGGGGAGTCAGATGGAAGTGATACGCAGGTCACAAAAGCAGATATATGTGATTGAGCAAGTGGAACCACCTCGCCACCACACCACAGCATAGATAGGAACACTCCTGGTGCTTTTGGTGCTGATTGAATACCATCTCCAACACACCATGCCCTCAAGCAACTGTGATGGGGAGGAGACAGGAGTCCACCTCTTTTCAGATTGTGGATTTTCTAGCAGTGTGGAGAATGATGCAAGGATCCTTGCCAGGGTTTCTGCTGCTGCTGGGGGTCAACCCTAACAAGGATCCTTGCATCCTTGAGAAGACTCTAATTTATGGGCTGTTCCAGGGATGCATGCTAGATAAGCATCCATTGCTGATGGAAAATTATCATTTCAGAGAACAACACCTTTTGGTCTGCTTGAAACCTGTTGGTCTTCCAATACAGTGAGTCGTCGGTGATGGAGTACTGCCGACTAGCACATTCCAGGCTGCAGGAATACGTGCTGAGGAACACAATTGAGGTTTGGTGCAGCCAATGCATTAATTTTGTGGGTTCTTCTTCATTTGAATATTGAGGGGATGAGTATGGGGATGCCTCTCAAAAAACAGAAGGAAAGTAACATTGGGGAGTGGGGGGAGCATATTAGTGCCAATGGTCCTAGACATGGTTAACTCTACAAAATGTACAATAACAGAATGTAGGGACAGCGGATGCCAACCGTCTACGATCTGCAACAGCTGAATGTGCAGACGCCGCCAGGGCGCCAACCATTATTGTTGCCTTTCAAACGCTCATTTCATTAATCGGTGAGAGACGTCGTTGCTGCCCGGCCCGCTCGAAGCCCGGGACCAAAGCATCCGCTGATTAGAGGAAATTGACAAAGTGCTGAGCTAGGAATCATAAAGTGGCTCCGCTGGCGCGGCGAAACCATCAATAAAGAGAAAAATAAAGTAACTCGCCTGCTTTGTTCCATCGCATCCTACCCCGATGAGAACTTTGCCGTTTTATAATTTACGGGCTATAATGTCCTGGCTTTAACCCTACCACTGTTAACCCTACCACTGGAGGCACAAAACATAAGATCAGGGTGAACTTGCTCACCGGAAAATACCAAAACTGAGAGCATTGACTCGGGAATTAAGAAGCCGGAATTGTCTCCTGGTCGAGATTGCTACATTTGTGTCGCTTCGTTTAGCAATGATCAGCTTTTGTCAATTTGGCGGGGAATCTCGACCGAATCCTGTACAGGAGAAGCTCGGAAACGCATCCCGCGTCCACCCAGCCCTCCTGAGGTTTCCGCACGTCGATCAATCCTGCAAGGAAGACCGATTAACAACATGCGTCCCGAGCTCCCAGAACAGAGTGGGACTGCGCCAAGTGTTTGCAAGCTCAGCGTCGCGAAAGGCAGGCGCCCTCCTGACGCCGAAGCGAAGGTTCTTGCCGTGCAACGAGTGGGGACAGACCTCATCTGCATTGCCATTCATGCAAGGATTTGCAGGCTTCAACGTTCCCCACCCCCGTTACTTTGCCAGCGAAGTAAATGAACGCGGAAGGCTTAAAGAAGCGCCTGCAAAACGGTCCTTTCCCGAATAATTCAGGTGTACCCCATTTCGGTCGAGACTCGAAGTGGTAAAGTGGCGTGGATTACTTTGAAGGGGAAGGGGTAGGGGACGCTGGTGATAAATAGCAGTAGTCGAATACGGCAAGATTAATTTATTGTGTCCACAGTTACAGCGCTCCATCGAACAGGAGTTCTGTTCATTTGCAACAGCATTAAGATGCTAGCGTATAATTATACTAGGCTCTTCTAATCCAAAAGAGAATGTGCTGAAAATTGACTGGATGCAATGTCTCCCTCCTTCCGCGGGAGCCCAGGGCAATAGGCATCTGTTCGTTCTGTGTTCAGGGCATCAACTTGGGAGGGGCTGACCAAACTCACAGGCTGGTGGAGTTTTAGATAACTCGTCTTAACTGCGCTTTTCAGAATCACAGCAATGCCACAAATTACTAATGCAAGTTCAAAGAAAGGACAATTATTTTACACCTTATTAAAAAAAAACACAGCTGGAAGTTCTTGGTATGTTTCAAGACAGGCGATTATTACCGACCCTGCAAAGTTCCTTCCCGGTTTACTGGGAGACGCGCCGTAAATGTCTTCAACAATCGCCCGAGAACGCAAACTGCTAGTATATTTCTGGCACTTGTTATGTTGGCGACTGTGGGGGGGGGGGGGGGGGGGTACGGATGATCAAAAGCGACATCTGTATTAATTAGCTTTATAATTTTAGTTGAAGTTCAGTTGTTCGCATTTTTTACATTTAATTTCAAAACTCTGAGGAGGCAACTGGAATATTTTACTGAGGACCTATATAAGTGCAGCCCGTTGTCAATTTTTGTAATGAATTCAACTGAACTTCTATTAAAATCCAATTTCGATGTCGGATTGACCGGAGACTCCGCAACACATTTGTGAGACAGTGAAATAATACCTTCATTTAACCCTTTGGACCCCGTGTCCCTGTTTTTAGGAACTACCATCAAACCCATATACTCCATGTCCCAGTTTTCAGGTCCTCCCAACAAGTGCATATACTCCATGTCCCAGTTTTCAGGTCCTCCCAACAAGTGCATATGCTCCATGTCCCAGTTTTCAGGTCCTCCCAACAAGTGCATATGCTCCATGTCCCAGTTTTCAGGTCCTCCCAACAAGTGCATATGCTCCATGTCCCAGTTTTCAGGTCCTCCCAACAAGTGCATATACTCCATGTTCCAGTTTTCAGGTCCTCTCAACAAGTGCATATGCTCCATGTCCCAGTTTTCAGGTCCTCCCAACAAGTGCATATACTCCATGTTCCAGTTTTCAGGTCCTCTCAACAAGTGCATATACTCCATGTCCCAGTTTTCAGGTCCTCCCAACAAGTGCATATGCTCCATGTCCCAGTTTTCAGGTCCTCCCAACAAGTGCATATACTCCATGTCCCAGTTTTCAGGTCCTCCCAACAAGTGCATATGCTCCATGTCCCAGTTTTCAGGTCCTCCCAACAAGCGCATAGACACCGTGTCCCCGTTTTCCGGGACTGGTTTTAGACCCAACCATCAACTGGTTCGCACTGTAGTTTACCCATGGACCTAGTCCGGCGTAGGTCGGACTAAAGGGTTAAAGTCGCCTTTAACCCTTTACAATTTGGTGTAACCGACACTTCGTTCATAGCGGGAAGCAACCAAAGGCTGTCAGGAAAAATGTAGTGTCATAAAGTGCAGAGCAACAAGTAAGTTGCATCATGTGATGCTCTTGAAAAGGACGCCAGAAAGCAAACTGATAAATAAATAATACTAAAAGTGCGGCGTTTGAGGTGGCAGGTCTGCACGCTACTCTGTGAGATTGAAGGCAGAGGGAACCAACTGCATGAAACACCTCCACCACTAGGGAGAGTCATGTTGCCTACAGAACGGAGCTGCCTTCTGCGTCCGCAAGTTAGAGACACGCCTTTAGTTATTGTACATCCAAAGAAAATATATGAAAAAGGAGTCGGCGTCTGGAGACCCCATTTCACAGAGACCAAGACAACGGTACACACGTCCCGCAACATATGACTTTAAGGGCTCTTGCTTTACTAAACTGAACTCACTTCCAGCAGAGCGTGTGTGGAGAACGGAGCAATTCCAAACACTGTCATCTATTTTCCTTATGTTTTGTTCCCAGGTCTGACGACGTTCTTCAGCGCTTCTGAATGAAACCTTAAATCGGCGTGAAGACCAGAGTTGAGCACCATGGATTTCGTTATGAAACAAGCGCTGGGCGGTGAGTAAAGGCAGTCATTCTTCTTTGGACAAATGGGTGATGCTTTCTTTAAATAAAAAATCAAAGACGCTACAATCATTTTGGAATCGCTCTGTCCCGGTTCTGGTGCGACCCCCCCCCCCCCCCCCATTCTTAACATAACTCGAGATTTCATTGAAAAAAAAATGAAAGATCGAGGAACCGAGCAACCTGCAAGATCTTTTGTTTGCCCAAGGTCACGCTGTGCTAAAAATCGACAGGAAGGTTAAATGGTGGTGGAAGATCAGGGAACCGGGGGGGCTAAGTGTCTATAATAAGCTTTTGTGTTCCCAGAGGCATCGTGACTGGCACATTTGATAATGATGTTCATGGATCCGGTATAAAAGCGACAGGGTATCTGCGAACGTGTTGCTTTCAGTAGAAACGAGCCCCGCTAACGCGCAGCACAAGTCACTAGAGCCATTGTCGAAGTTTAAATTCGGAAACTTGGCCGCATTTCCTTCATTTCCAGCTGCAACATTTCCTTCATTTCCAGCTCACTTTCTTGTCAAGCACATTCTAGTGTTGGGAAAGCACTTTACAAATGTGCAGGATCCTGCATCAATACTGTGGCATCGGAAATAATCTCCCTCTCGTCATTGGGATGATTATTCTAATGGTCCGGTTCTTGCGAGACTTCCCCCCGCCCCCCCCGAGATTAAATCACGGCGTGTACTTGCACATAAAATGATATATTGTGGTATATTGATCTGGGTTATTTGATATTGATGATGAGTTGCAATAAATCGGACAGATGTCACATTGATAAGGAAATTACAAATAATTTGTTCAACAGGCAGTCGCAGTTAATAAGTCCCATTGAAGTTTGCACCACGTTTCTGCAACATTAGGGAGTTGAGTAAAAACAATATTCGGTATTTTGTTCCTGCGCTGACTTGGCGCTAATTTATTTTGCCTGGTCCCGCCCCCCCAGCTTCACTTGCGACGTGTCAAGTTTTCTTGTCATTTCGAATCGCATATTCCCAAGGGAACACACAAAAATCTGTTTATTAATAGGTTTTCTCATTACCACGTCCCATCCACAATAAAGCGTGGTCACGGACCAAATACTTGCACTTTTATATTATTGGGAAGGAAAAATAAAACCAGTTTTTCTAAATTTATTTTGAAGGAAATGCAATGGCTTCACTGATTTAAAAAAAATGCTTCAAATCTGACTAGTAATTCATCACTTGATACTAAATTTGCACTTACATTGAAGTATTCAACGTGGCAACACACAGAACTAGTTATTTATGTTAATAGCAGTTTTTAACATGATAATCTAATCGTTGCACAGCACAGGCTTTACTAAATCACTTTAATTTTCATATTTTTGATATCAAACAATTGATTTCAGGATCCAAAATGAACATCAATAACAATACAAAACCCTCTTTGGTTATTACGTTTATAAAATTCTGCTCTCAAACACTGCCAATTCTTTGGCAATCAGATGAATGATTGGTATATTCCCCATAATCGTGTAATACATTTCGTTTCTATATTATGTACAGATATGTAGTCCTGCTACATTAACAGGTTGATAGGTGAAACAATTGCTGTTTAGAGGCTTTTAAAGAAACTAGGTAGGTAACGTGGATCATTTTACTTCACCCAGAACAGCAGGAGCGGAGAACATGACCTGCATTTGAAGGAGAGTAGTTTCAAAGAGAATCTGACAAAAACAATATTTCAGCAAGTGAATGACCAATCTGTGGAAAAGGATCCCTGGGGAGAGAATGGAAGCACTCAGTATTGATTCATTCAAATGCAAATTGGATAATTACTTTCTGAAAAATAACATTTTGGGATAAAATATGTGAGCAATTGAGATGATGCAAATGGATGGTATGCTTGAAAGGGATGACTTTTTCTGTCTTTCACAAAGCTTGCCCCACCTCGTGTTTCATGTCTGGCAGATACGTAAATGGCTTTTTTTTAATATATTTTTCCAGTTCTGATTTGTTTTACTTTTTTCTTTTAACATAAACACATGACAATGTTGTATCTACAACCATATAACAATTACAGTACGGAAACAGGCCACTTTGGCCCCTCTAGACCGTACCGAATAAGAGGTAGCATGTTTTGAGGACATCTGCAGGCATAAGAGCTTTTAGAAACTTACCTATAGATATCTCTGTATCAATATTCATGGTGCAGCCCTATAGATAACTCTGAATCAGTATTCATAGTAATCAGAAAAGGACTCAGATTCTCAATGAAATCAGTTGCTGAACAGAAGAGTTAATTCCCAAATCACTTGATTATAAAATCTACATGATATCAGGCAATTTACAGTGCAGAAATGAGCCAAATGTCCTACCTATCCACATAGAATTTGTTCCTAATGAACCGAACATCCCATCTCACCACCGTCACTTCTTCGTCCAACCACTTTTATCCCAAATTGAGTGAATCAGAATTATTTGCCACAAATACTTCTCATGATAGTCACTAATAGTCATCAAATTATATTATTTATGTTCCCTGCCTCTGGACACCTATCTATCATATCAAACAATTTCAGAATTTTAAAAGCTTCCATCATGCTTTTCTAAATATATTCATTCTTTGCTGATAGATACCTGTAACATCTGAGTTTACACAGTACATCAAGAGCTTATTTCTTTCAGCATTCATTTGTGTGGGAAAAAGAACCATAAAGAATGGACTTTGGTTATAATTTGAAATGGTTATTGTTCTTTTTGACTGGTCTATTTTCTGAGTTAATATTTTGATCATTTTGAGCAAGAGGGTACAATACTGTAACTGCTTTTAACAGGATATATAAATTTGTGAATTTATTTTATATTTATAAGTTGCAACCAATATGTGTAACCTACAGTGGAGGGGGGAAGAAGATCCAAAAAAGGAGCTGTAAGGTTATGCTAGGGAAGGTTTCCATCACAATTTGCAGCAGACCGATCTTATGAGTGTTATTTTATGAAAGTACACACATTTTTAATTTAGCATCCATGGCAAATGTCTTGAATTAGCATAACTAACATGAAAATTGTCATTTTGATCTTGAAAATCAACTCTGGAATCTTCTGACCTTGCTTATCTTTTACATTTTGAATAGTGTGTAATCAGGAGATGAATTTTACAGAATTATTTGATGACTTACTTGCTGAAAAATGACACCAAAACAGGATAAATAGAAAGCTGAATGTTGTTTAATGTAGAGAGAACCTAGATTGGTGCTAAACAGTGAAATTTGGGCATCCCTCTACAAGAATATTAAATGCTGGCATGTGGATGCATGTAAATATGGAGGCAAGTTGAATATTGGCCTTCATTACAAGGAAGATTGGGTATGCAACTTGGGAATTCTTGCTGCATCTGTACAGGTCCTTGATGAGACTGTACTGGTGAAAGGTGTACAGTTTTGGTCTCCTCGTACTCTTCAGAGAAGGTTCAGTAGACTGATTCATAGGAAGAAAAGAGTTCCCTTATAAGAAAAAAAAAACAAGCAGATTCATTGAAATTCATAACGATAAGTAGCCATCTGATTTTGAGATAAAATCCTGAGGGGGGATTGATGGAATTAATGTTGGAAGCATGTTTTCCTTTGGGAATAAATTAGGATTAAATGGCATTGTCCCATAACAATGAAATGCCCATTAAGTTGAAGATGAACCTTTTTAGATGAATAATTGTAGTGTATAATTCATTAACAGCGTCTTCATTGTTGGGGTCTTTCATGGAAAGACCCCAACAATGAAGACGCTGTTTACATCCGGTACCGCACGGATGGCAGTCTCTTCAATCTGAGGCGCCTGCAAGCTCACACCAAGACACAAGAGAAACTTGTCCGTGAACTACTCTTTGCAGATGATGCCGCTTTAGTTGCCCATTCAGAGCCAGCTCTTCAGCGCTTGACGTCCTGCTTTGCGGAAACTGCCAAAATGTTTGGCCTGGAAGTCAGCCTGAAGAAAACTGAGGTCCTCCATCAGCCAGCTCCCCACCATGACTACCAGCCCCCCCACATCTCCATCGGGCACACAAAACTCAAAACGGTCAACCAGTTTACCTATCTCGGCTGCACCATTTCATCAGATGCAAGGATCGACAATGAGATAGACAACAGACTCGCCAAGGCAAATAGCGCCTTTGGAAGACTACACAAAAGAGTCTGGAAAAACAACCAACTGAAAAACCTCACAAAGATAAGCGTATACAGAGCCGTTGTCATACCCACACTCCTGTTCGGCTCCGAATCATGGGTCCTCTACCGGCACCACCTACGGCTCCTAGAACGCTTCCACCAGCGTTGTCTCCGCTCCATCCTCAACATCCATTGGAGTGCTTACACCCCTAACGTCGAAGTACTCGAGATGGCAGAGGTCGACAGCATCGAGTCCACGCTGCTGAAGATCCAGCTGCGCTGGATGGGTCACGTCTCCAGAATGGAGGACCATCGCCTTCCCAAGATCGTGTTATATGGCGAGCTCTCCACTGGCCACCGTGACAGAGGTGCACCAAAGAAAAGGTACAAGGACTGCCTAAAGAAATCTCTTGGTGCCTGCCACATTGACCACTGCCAGTGGGCTGATAACGCCTCAAACCGTGCATCTTGGCGCCTCACAGTTTGGCGGGCAGCAACCTCCTTTGAAGAAGACCGCAGAGCCCACCTCACTGACAAAAGGCAAAGGAGGAAAAACCCAACACCCAACCCCAACCCACCAATGTTCCCCTGCAACCGCTGCAACCGTGTCTGCCTGTCCCGCATCGGACTTGTCAGCCACAAACGAGCCTGCAGCTGACGTGGACTTTTTACCCCCTCCATAAATCTTCGTCCGCGAAGCCAAGCCAAAGAAAAAGAAGATAATTCATTAATTATATTAACTGATTTTTGGGTAAAGTTCATAGAGAGGTGGAAATTCGGAATTGAGTCTAAGTTAAGGTAGCCATTTTCTTATTGAAAAGAAGGAAAATTTTAAGCCACTACTTTGCCATATTGCTGTCATCCTTTTGTGTTCTTAAAAGACCACAGAATATTAAGCAAAATTATGACCATCCCCAGATGGAACTAATCACTACTGTGGCCCTTGTATAACAAAAGAAACAAAGGAATCACCAGAGAGATCATTACATCCTGGTGGGTGAATCTACCTCTGCACCATTTTCTGTCACTATCTCCATATCCCTTGACTCTTTTAGTATCTACAAAACAATCAGTCTTCTTTTTTTGTGACATCAATGACTGAGCTTCTACTGTCTTACTCTCTTGAAAATTTCAAAAATCCACTCTCTCTTGAAATAAATATCTCCTTCTTAAATGTGCTTCCCTTTAGTCAGAGGCAGTGGCCCTTTGGTTCCAGAGTCCTCAGCCAGAGGAGACACCTCACTGTATCCACTCTATCAAGTCACATAAGAACTTGGTAAACAAGGAAATAATTGTGTAAGTTTCTATAAGATCACCAATTAGCCATCGTTAGAACAATGAGATGAAAATCAAGAAAAACGCTGGAAATCTGATGTAAAAAGGAAAATGCTGAAAGCACTCAGCAGGTCAGGCAGTATCTATGGGAAGAAAGAAACTAATTAAAGTTAGGGGTTGTGGACATTTGATCAGCATTGGAAAAGTGAGAAAATAAGTTTAAAATTTCTTAAAGGGTAGGGGGGGGACGTGGATTGGACGAATGGGATGAGGCCAGTTTTGCCATGAAAATAAACTGTTGGTGAAGCCAACAGCTTGATAGGTTAATGGCTGAGGGCATTAGAGAAAACACGAACAACGATTCATGTAAAATGTCTCTTCGTAGAAAATACCCATTAGGTCAGGATGTGCGAGTGGATAGAGAAAGGAATTGCTTCAATATTACAGATTCATGACTTCCATTGGAACTGACCCATTGAAATGGCGAAATAGATACAAACAGAGAAATTAATTTCTTGAAGTTGTTGAATTGATGGAGTCCAGAAGGATGGAACATGATCTGACAGAGGATAAGGTGGTGATTAACTTGCATTCAGCCTCACCTCTGCAGACTGAACACAGGTACTCTGAAGCATCCAACCAATCTGTATTTGAATTCTCCAACATGGTGAAGACATTGTGAATACAACATAAGACTGGAAAAAGTGGAAAAGAGGCTTCTCTTCACTTGGAAGGATTATTTTGGCCCCTGGTTTGTGACTAGGGTGGCACGGTTGGCGTAGCAGTTAGTGCAACACCTTTACAGCTCTAGCGATTGGTTCTGGGGTTCAAACCCCACATTGTCTGTGAGGACTTTTGTATGTTCTCCCCTTGACTGCACTGGTTTTCCTGGGATCTCCAGTTTCTTCCCACCATTCGAAACATACCGGAGGTAAATTGGACAGCATGGACTAGTACACTGAAATGGCCTGTTACCTTGCTGTATGTGTAATTTTAAAAAAAATTCGGACATACAGTACACCCCTCAGAGCAGTTCCAACTTCGATTTTCAAAAACAGATGTTCTGTTGAAAGAAAGCACAAAACTTGAAACTGCTAAATGTATTTTAAATTGCAAGAATAATCTTTGATTGTCTTTTCAAATACAAAAGAAAAATATTTTGGCACACAAATCATTTTGAACTAAAGGACACTCTGCCAAGGGCAACACAACATGAAAACCTTTTACTTCACACACCTTTAAGTCTATACACCTTCCAGTGTTCATTTTTTTTTATCGCACAAGAATGATGCAGGATGAAAATGCCCCTTTACCCCATCAAGTTTGCTCTTACTTTCCTGTAACCATTTTTACAAATCCATGCTATTCCCTTTTTTAAAAAAAAATTCTCACACTTCTGACATTTCCCCTCCAGATTCTACAACTCACTTAAACACTAGAACATTGGCTAGTAGAAATTGAAGCATCCAGAGGAAGCTCACATGGTCACAGGGAAAATGTGCAAACTGCACACAGACAGACAGGACGTGCCAGAGTTCAGGCCCGAAGCCAGATCGCTGGAGTTGTGAGGTAGTAACTCGATTAATTGTGCTACTGTGAGGCAGCACCAGCTATCGCAATAATGAAGTTGGTTACATGTCTCTTTTGCCTGGAAGGAGAGTGTTTCCATATTACTTTTCTTTGGCTTGGCTTCGCGGATGAAGATTTATGGAGGGGTAATGTCCACGTCAGCTGCAGGCTCGTTTGGGGCTGACAAGTCCGATGCGACACAGGCAGACACGGTTGCAGCGGTTGCAGGGGAAAATTGGTTGGTTGGGGTTGGGTGTTGGGTTTTTCCTCCTTTGTCTTTTGTCAGTGAGGTGGGCTCTGCGGTCTTCTTCAAAGGAGGTTGCTGCCCGCCGAACTATGAGGCGCCAAGATGCACGGTTTGAGGCGATATCAGCCCACTGGCGGTGGTCAATGTGGCAAGCACCAAGAGATTTCTTTAGGCAGTCCTTGTACCTCTTTGGTGCACCTCTGTCACGGTGGCCAGTGGAGAGCTCGCCATATAACACAATCTTGGGAAGGCGATGGTCCTCCATTCTGGAGACGTGACCTACCCAGCGCAGTTGAATCCAACTCCATATTACACAACTGAGAGAACTCCCAATACATTGATAGCAAAATGTAACTATATAATTTTAGCACGGCTTTACACACGGAAAGTCAAGAGTGCTTTCTGTTAGTCTGCCTTTTGAAGTTAACATGTTTTATGAAACTAGGATAAACAAAATCATTAATATAACAACAAACAATAGCAGGGAGTAATTGCTGAGTTGATATAAGAATTGATATATTTTTATTTCTTATCTATGAATATTGGTAGTTTTTCTGTTATTAGAAACCAGCTAGTACCTGTCCTGAGCTACCCTTAATGAGCTATCCTGGACCATCTTTGTCTCAAATCTGCTTGGTTCTCTTCTCATGAATTATGATCTTCTAAAAAGGGGATAGTCATGAACTGACTGACTTTTCTTGATGAAGTGTTAATAAATTGCTAAAACCAACGTTAGAATTATTGAAATATCTCACTTATTCAAACAGCTAAATACACATTTAGGCTTTCATAAGACTCACCTTGGTAGTTGGCCTACAGATGCGCACCGGAGCTCCTAACACCAACTCTGAACCCTCCCCTCAGCTTACTACAGCACACATGCACCAGACTCTGAGGTCTGCACCCTAGGTGGCTGCCTAGTTGGCCTAATGGTAGTGCTGGCCTTGCTCTTGTGGTGCACAAGGAAATGCCCTGAGAATGAAGTATTAGAACTAGAGATGGGACCAGGCAGTTGTGGAGGAATGGATCTGTTGGAATGATGAAAAGAAAGGGGAAAAGATGTCTCATAGTTCAGTCCTGTTGAAGGTGGCAAAAGCTGTCCAAGATGGAAAGTAGACATTCTTTAACTTCCCTCTATTTTAACAATCTCTCATACAGGCTGCAGGATTCTCAAACTGTTCCAAAGCCTTAAATCTTCACAATCTTATTGAGATATTGCAAAATAAAAAATTCTGTAATGGGATCTTTAATTTTAACTTTTTATATCAACCATTTATGCTGCCCAGTGTATAGTTTAGATTGTTGAATTTGAAGTGTATTTCCATCTCTGCTCTCTTGACTTGAATGGTGTGATGTTGCTATCGGGAAGGATGTCCACATTATCGTACAGAAATTGAAACTGCAACAGATGGTTGCATCAATGGATAGAGATGAGGTTGGTGGGTTTAACATCTGTTGTCTGACACTGATATGTATTTATAATCCTTTGTGGTAGAGTGTGAAAGGTTCATCCCTTGCTGAATCAAGAAAGAATTTCACATTAATCTTGAAGATCTCAACCATGTTGGCATAATAACTCCTAATAATAAACTTCTTCAGTTGCTAGGATTGATTTGTTATAATTCCATGATGGTCAAACTATTTATAATTTCCAAAGTAAATATAATATTCCTGAATGATTGCTACCAATTAAAATAAAATTTCTGTATTCATGATAATAACTTATTAAAGTTGACATAGCTACTGAAAATATTTTTAAAAGAAAAATATCACTGGAAATCATCTAATTACTCTGTCTTTTAAATATCATCTTAAAAGCCTGTATTTTTTTTTAATTGTCATCAATATTAGTTTCATCACTATACAGAACATAGACAGCAGCTCAGGTTGGAATGCAGAGATAAAGCAGCAGGTTGCTGGCAAGTTGCCAAGCTTATTCCTCTGTGTGGCATTTCCAAGAAGTTTAGTATGCAAGGAAATAGAATAGCATGCAGTTGCTCACAAGGAAATATAAGAACTTGTCTATTGAAATATAGTTCAATATTCAATAGCGTGGTCAGTTTTAATTACTGCCGTAAAACAAAGCTTTACAAGTTTGGCATTTCTTTCCTCTAGAATTATTGCTTGAACTATTTTTTTTTAATACTATTTCATCTCTTACAGCCCATATTCCCTTTTATTTTGCTTTCTGTAAATGATTTGACATATTTTAAATCACATTCCCTTTTTTTAGTCTGTTGATCAGTGGAGTTTGATCCATTTGATAGGTTAAGATTACTCCATTCTTGGTTTATTCACCACTGGCTTGATAGATCCAGACTGTTGCTAAAATTTAAGCAGATACTCGGTTCTTTTAATAATGATAAAATACAGTACTCCATTCTTAACTGAATTAAATGTAGTTAAGTATTGTAAAAATTTGTTGAGGAACTGCATCTTCAAATAATCTTTGTAGTTTTAATGGTATCAGAAATTATTACAGTATGTTCCCCAAGTAGCTTAAATGTGAGATCAGTGTTAGAGCTCTGTTTCTGACATGTCGCTTTCGAGAGTGGCTCAAGATTGAAAGCATCGTCCTTCTGAACTATTTCCTTAAACTTGTAATTATGGAAACACAAGACATGATGTGCAACTGGATTCCATAGGCACATTGAATTTTACTATGTTCTATCACTGAACCGTGGCCCACTGGTTAAATTAAAAAGCAATTCTGTGCCCTTTTTTAATGAGTTAAATTGATTTGCCTGCGGCAGGCAGCATCTAATGGCAGAGTCCATACGTGCTGGGATTCCTGATTTAATTATCTGTGTCCTCATCTAATATAATGTCAATTTATTTCAATCATTAAACAAAATGTAATAACTTTAAAGTGGTTAGCAAACTGGGTGGTTTCAAAACATTCAGTAGTCAGTAAAAATAAGCAAAATCATGTTGGGTTACAAATGAGTTAAAGTTCAAATTTATTATAATCTGACTGCACGTATCGAAGCAGATGAAACCACATTTCTCCAGATCATGGTGCACACAAATACTCAAATAAAACTCAACTTTTATGATCTAAAATAAATTTATATAAATATTTCAGAATAATTTACTCATTTCATTTACAAGAGACTCAAAGTTACAGGATAGCATTCATCAATCTCACAACCTGCAGGAAGAAGCTATTTCTCAGCCTGCAGTCCTGATTTTGATGCTCCTGTACCTCCTTCCTGATAGTAATTGGTCTAAAATCCTGTGTGATGTATGGTAGGGATTCTCGGTAATTCTTTAAGCAATGCTCCTGGTGAATGTTGTCAGTAGAGAAAAAGGAGACCCCAGTGATCTTCTCGGCCAGTTTAATGATCCTCTGTATTAACTTCCGTCCGATGCTTTGCAGCTACCATACCACACAATGATGCAGCCAGACAAGGCACTCTGTATGCTACTGTAAAATGGGATCAGTAGCCTTGCCCTCTTCAATATCCTTTGGAAATATTGGCACTGCTGCACCTTCCTGATGAATGAGGAGGTGTTGTGGGTCTAGTATAGGATGTATATTATATGCTCACTAAGGAATTTTATAGTTTCCACTTTCTGCAGGACAAAACCATCGACTGACATTCATCCTCTTGAAATCCACATCATCACCTTTGTTTTGTCCATGTGGTGACTCAGGTTTTTTGTTTGACAAATCTCCCAATCTCCTCTCTAAATGTCAACTCTTTGTTGCCGGTGAGTTAAACACGATCTTGATGAATCTGTTTGAACAGTCTGGCACACGGGGGCGGTGGGGGGGGGGGGGGTACTGTGCCAACGTCCTCTTGTGCGGCATGCCCCCAGGCGAGGTGCTGTGTCCCATTCGCTTGCGGCTATCGCTCACCGACAGATCCGCCCCCGCCCAGGTCACTAGCGTGCATCGAACATCACTAGGATCCAGCTTTTGATACATGCTACTGAGTGTCCATGGAATAAAAGCAGCACTTATGGCTGCTATGTCAGAGGGATGGAGGAGGTTTACGTCTGCTCGGCAGGTAGGCCACCCCCACTGACTGAGTGTCTGACTGTGCCCCACCTGGGCAGATAGGCTCCCACCAGCATCCTCACCCCACCGTTGACCAAGTCTACAACTATCTGTCTGTGCCACACCTGGACAGGTAGGCCTCCACCAGCACCACCCTCCCCCCACTCCACTGAACAAGTTTACAACTGTCAGACTGTGCCCCATCCAATTAACTTAATGCCCTTCTTTAACACTCATTCTGGCGCCAACCCTGGTCCGGCAGTGCAGTCAATAGTGGGCTGAGTACACAGCCCTAAGGGGTGCCAGTGCTCAGTGTGATGGGACTTGAGATTTTGCTGCCAACCTGGTCCGACTGTGGTCTTTCAGTCAAGAAGTCCAGGATCCAGTTGCATAGAGGGGTGTTGAGTCTCAGCAAAGATTGTTTATCTGCCAGCATCTGAGATATCATTCTCAATGCCATTCTGAAGTCAATGAATGCCAGGTTGGTGTCTGAGGCATTATTAATTTGGTGGGTCAAGTCAGAGTGGAGGCTCAAGGTGATAGCATCATCCGTAGACCACTTGACAGTAAGGAAACTGGAATGGGTCCACTGTCACTGGTAGGTACAATGTGGCATGTTCCATCACCAGTCCCTCAAAGCACCACAATGGATGAGGTCAGTGCCTCTGAGCAGTTATCATTTAGTCCAGTTAACCACTTTTTGGTGGGATTGGGATGATGGTGGCTGCCTTGAATCCTACAGGGACAGTGGAGTGCTGCAGTTAAAGAAGTCCAATAAGAGCTCCATCAGCTTGGCTGACAGTCCTTCAGCATCCAATTGAGTATATTTTGACATACAAGTTGACCAGTGTATAAGTTGACCCCATTTTTCAGCCTAATTCTAAGGCTTTTATAGTATATCCGGCATTTAAGTCACCTCCATTTTTCGGGCTATCCAGGCCTCCCAGAAACAACCCAAAATGTATTTTAAACTCCCCAATTGGAATTAACAAAGCTGTAAATTAAATAAGTATTAAAAAAACCTTGGCCTACCGGACAGCAGCACCGATGGCCCATGGAGCTGGAGTGCCGACATTTTGCCCCTGGCAGGAACAGTAAGCTCAGCCTACCAGGGTCCCAGGTGGGGAGGTGTCAAGCAGCGACACCGGTGGTGGGGATATGTTTCCACCATCAACGTATGCAGAATTGATGTCAATCTGGTTTTCTCAGTGAACTTAAAGTCTCAAAAGTATATCCAGTGTATAAGTCGAACCCCCCACCCGCCTTTGAATTGAGATTTTTTTCGGGTTTCATGACTCAACTTATACACCAAATTATATGGTATATTGTCTGATCCTGCTGCTTTGTGTGGGTTCACACTGGATAGGATCCTCCTCACCTCAGCCATGGCTATGCAGGGTGCCTGTTCTTCAGGAGGAGATAGGACTTTCCTTGGTGTCACATTGATTTTTTCATCAAAACGCTCATAGTAAATATTCAACCTGTCAGGAAAGGAGGCATCATTCTCACTGACCCGCAGGGCTGACTTATAGTCAGTCATGATCTGACTACCCTACCACATCCACCTCGAGTTACTGGCATCACACAGGTGTCTGTGAATTCTTAGTACGTACCCACACTTTGGCTTCCTAACAGACCTTGCTGATCTTAATGTTGTTTTGTCATCCTCTCTGAAAGCAATGTCATTAGCTCCAAACATTGTGCAAATCTCCATCTAGGTTTATGATTTGCTCTGGCTGGGTAGTGTTTGTTTACTGTAACATCCTTAATTCATTTGCCTTTGTAGCTATCACGAAGCTCGCAATGTTGATGTGGCGGTTGTAACTGGCTGCCCCCCTGAATTCTCTCTGTCCATGCTTTTGAAGCAATCTTGCAACAGTGCTGTGTCTTCTTCTGGCCAGATGTTGATCTCCCTGTTTGACCCATTCAAACAAGGGTCTGTACGCAGGGATTTGAAAAATGTTGTCTGAATACCTAAAGTAAGTCCAGGGGAGGGGTGGCAGACTTGTATGTTCCAGGTACATTGGTGTAAACCAGATCAAAGATAGTCTCTCCTCAGTTGCAAAGTTGACACGTTGGATCTTTTGCAAGACTGCTTTTAAGTTGGCATGATTGAAGTCACCAGCAACAATAATGCATCAATTAGATGGGCTTCACAGATGGCACCGTAGAGATCTTTCAGGGTTTCCTCAACATTAGCAGCATGAGGAACATAAACAGATGTAATCAGAAGGGCACTAAATTCCCTGAGTAAATGGAAGGGCCTGCACGTCACCATTACAACTGAGCCTTTACAATTGAGAGATTTGTACACCTGACCTTGTTGATTTAGATACAGAAACCCCCTCCGTGGGTCTTACCAGAGGCAGCAGCAGTTTTGTCTGCCTGAAAGGAGAAAAAGCCATCCATCTGGATTGCCAAATCTGGAGTGAAGTCCCGGAGACATGTTTCTGTAATTACCAATTTTCAGCAATTCTTCATTTCCTTCTTCTTCAGAAGCAGCTGCAGGTAATCTTAGTTTATAATCAAGAATCATTGTCAGACCTGGAGGGATTCACTTCGAGTCTTACACAAAGACCAGCATGTTCACTGTGGTTCTGCTTCCTTGCACACCATTTCCAGCAGCGTCTTCCTCAAGGATCTTTCGTGAGCCTCAAGCCTGGTGTTAGGGCTTGTTTCTTTCATTAAAGCAATATCTGCACAGTCTGATCCTCTAGTGTGGCAAACCTGAAGATTTTAGTGTTCTTACAATTCGAAACTCAAAGTTAACTTTTGCGGGGCTCATTCAAAGCCATTAATGTTGTGATTGCTGCACTGTTTGAGGATCCCAGAAAAATGTTGAGAAATTAAAATCCAAAGTTATTTAACATTGTCTAGAAATGTATACATTTTAAAATGTATGGAAAATAGATATTAGAACAATCACGTCCCAGCATTTACACTGCACATTTAATTTAAAAATGTCATCAAGTACTTTGCACGGGCACAATCTGACTAAAAGTTAAGCCAAGTCAAAAGATTTGATCTTGATTACAAAATTGGCTTTTTGGAAGTTTAAAGGAGAAGGAAGGAAATATTGAAGGCTTAGCAAAGGAATTTCAGAGCGTTGGGCCATATGAGTTGAAAACATCACAATATATTATGGGTGGAATGAAAAATTGATTGCACAACATGATTAAAATACAAACCTATTACGTTTGACTTCATTCTGTAACGATTGCTAGAGGGCACTGTCGTCTTTAAAAAGTCTGCTTCACGATTGAATCCTTAGCCACATGTTCTAGAGAATAAACCAAGCCAAACTATGTACAAACATGCAAATACACAGACCACAGAAACATTCGGCTTTACTATTAACGTAGTAAGTGATCCATAACAATAGTCTGGTATCCCTTTGGATCAGAAATTCATCATTGTTTGCATACATTCAGTCCAGTGTATTGATATTTGTCTCTTTTACTTCCATGGTATCATTGACTTCACTGGAACCAAATTTCAGAGCTGGGTCCAACACAAATTTGTTATTATCATTGCTTATTTGGCATGACTCATGGAAGCAGACCCTTTAGCCATCTGATCATTGTTAGCCAGGTTGCCAACCCGAGCTCATCTTATTTCCCTGCATTTGCCACATATCCTTCTTAACTTTAGCTGTGCATAAACCTGTCTACATGTCTTCTAAACATTTATAGTTGCATCCACCTTTATTACTCTCTGTGGCACTTGTTCTACATACCCATCACCCCCTGTGTGGGGGGGAAAAAAGTTGCTTCGCAGGTTCTCTTTAAATCTTCCACTATTTACCTTAAAACTATGCTCCATAGTTTTACCCTCCACTAAAAGACTGACCATTCAATTTATCAATGTCCCTCGTGACTGTATAACTCTATGAAGTCACCCCTCAGCCTCTTGCCCTCCATGGATAAAAACCCTTGCCTATTTAGCCTTCCCTCATAACTCAAGCCCTTCAGTCGCAGTAACTTCCTTGTGAATCTTTTCTGCATTCTTTTCAGATTGGTGTCAACTTTTCTATTGGCTAGAAGGCCATAGATGCAAACAATAATAAGAATAAGATTAAGTTTCAAAGCTATATTATTTAATCATTTCCAATAATAGGTATTGTGCAGATGAAGCAAATGAGGAGACTGGGCAAAACAAACTTGTTATATATTGTAATTATCAATACTTGTATCTGATGTTTGAGTATTTGAGTGTTTCACTGCTGGATATTTAAGTCTGGCTAGAAGTTTATTTTGTGATTTATTTACAACTGAGAAAATAAGAAACCAAATTACAGGTTCAAACATTCAGCAAATCTTACCCTAACCTTTGGTTCCAAACTTTTATATAATATATGTTTGGTAAAGTTCCTTTCATAAGAAATTGACATGGTGAATGTAAGATTCCATCTCACTTCTGGCAAATGAACTGAACCAAAATTGACAGAAAAATATTTAAAAAATACAATAGTTCAATGGAGACCACTATTAAATCAATTTAAGTTTGAAAGTGTCATCTCACCTCGTTTTCACTTGTCAGGGAAAACAAGGCCTAATGGCACTGATCTAAATGACATCTCATCATGAACATACATACTTGCTTGACTTGTGAAGCTGGGACTGATGCCAAAAAGCATTTTATTAGAAACAGCCTGAAATTTCCTTGAAGCAAATGTAAGTGCCGCAGAAAGCTTGTACATGGCATTTGAGACCAGCGTTATGTCATTTTACCTCCAGCCAAAAATTTGTGTTCTGATGTATCATTTTGCTAAATGACATTTTGACTTTATTCTGCTGCTTGTCAGTCAGGTCATAACTTGTGCACTGAATATTTGGATAGTCGTGTTGCATAAGAAATTCTTTGACCAGGAAGAGGTTCATTGGGTATTAAAAGGGATTTTAAGAGTTCTATTATGTTATGTTACTTTTAAAATTATTAATACAACAAGTTAGGTATGTATTATTGGCTAAATAAAGTATTCTTGTGTTTCAAAATCTCATTCAGTGCCATAAGTCATGAACAGCAAAGGCAGAGAACTTGAGTGTTAAAATGAACTTGCGCCACGAGTGAAATATTTCTTCCAAATTCGGCACCTGTCCATATTTTCTCTTTTTTTTAAAAAAAAGCACAGAAGTTTGTCAGTTGTAAAAGTGTTACAGATGGTCATTTGCATTATGCAATGGTAACAGTTTTTAAGTGACTAATGTTAATGTTGCCAGTTAAAACTGGTTTATTAAGTAGGCTAGACTCAGCTTTCTAAAGCAAAACTTTTTTTTTGCATTGTAGTTTCTTAGCAAAACTTTTGATATGATTGTTGGATGAAAAGGTTAGAGGGAAAACAATATTAGTTTCTACATGAGAGACTAAACATTCATTGTGTCAAGACTTTCTACCGCATTATCCTGACTGCCTTTCAGTTGAATGAGTGTCATCAAGTTCAGGCACATTTTCATAAAGATCAAAAAAAATCTTCAACCAGATATTTCATTCTCCTGCACAAGTAGTGCAACATTTCATTGACTTAGACATTTAAATATGCAATTTTATTATAATCAATGTAAATAGATATTTGTCTTTTTGAAATTCAACACATGGCCTAACATCTCCTGGACACCACGAAAGACTCGCCACCATTTTTATGAATATTTTATTTTAATTTTTCCAAGACTCCTATAGAACATTATTATATACATCATATAAATAATATTTTAAAACTACAGTCTCATGTGATTGCCAAAATCTCACCCTCCCTCCCAACTGCTAACATTAAAAAAAAATTGTCCAAAAAAGAAGGGGTGTTTGAGTATGCCTTCATTAATTCATCCATATCTTGATCTTCACGAATTCAGTGCTATTGACCTAACTATATTATTTAAACCTTTTTGAGGAAGTTAATTATATCCTTAAGCCAGTATGGTTCAAATAAGGTTACCATATTTTAACAAATACATCATATTTCTTTCTAAGATTATGTTATTTTTCCAGGGGGGCACAACTTTGCATTTCCATATTCCAGTGAGTAATAAGTAGGGGGGAACTGCTCTATATTTCCTGGCTGTCGCTGTTTGATATTTTTTTATGCCAATAACCATTGTTCAATAAATACAGTTCTGGTTCCAATAGAAAATTCACTTCTATAATTTACGTCAAAATTTCTGCCAAGTCATATCAAAAGGATCTTACTTGTTCCAACCTCTATACCACACCTAAAACACGAGTCCGGAATTTCAGATTTTAAACTGTGTCAGTTTTTGTGGTGCAAGGTATAATTGGTGCATAACATTGTATTGTACCAATCTATATCTGATATTAGTAAATTATGTCGTATTATCAGAGCATAATTTTGACCAATATTGAATCTTCCCCCCCCCCCCCCCCCCCAAGTCCAACTCTCACTTTTCCCTTGATTTTTGCAAGACCAGTTTCGGGCGACTGCTTTGCAATAGGAAATGCATCTTAGATATAAATTTACTTGTGATCCCCTTTCGAAGATGAGCCTCTATGTCACTACACATTGGCTAGGTCATGGCCGGTCCTAAACTATCTCTTTAAAAACACATCATAAGATATGATTTAAAATAAACAGTAAGTAAATATTTTGGGATGATTTACTCAGTTACAGATTACTGTTCATTAATCTCACAGCCTGAGAAAAGAAGCCTGGTAGTCCTGATTATAATGCTCCTGTACCTCCTTCTAGATCACACATGTCAAACTCTGGCCCGCGGGCCAAATTTGGCCCGCGATATAATTATATTTGGCCCGCAAGATCATTTCAAAAATGTATTAGAGGTGGCCCGCTGGCCACCGCGCCAGTATAGCGCATGCACAGTAATACAACAAATCCCAGAATGCATTGGCGTCAGCCCACTAATCGCCCCCACCTCCTCTGTTTACGTTGCAGGGTCTCACCGTGGACTCTGGTTTTGGGGCCTGGCCGATGTCAGGGGAAGCCAAGGCCGCTTCCCAGCGCCCGGAACCGGAGGCCTCGGGCCTGACCTCGCCAGGACCGTTGCCCACTCCCCCTCCCTGCCGCAGGCTGACCCGCGACTCACGGTGACGGGGCCGCTGATCCACCGATTGCCGCCCTGCAGTGAGAGCCGATGCCCCCGCACTGTCGTTGTCCAACCCGATCGCCCGCAAACCCCGCCCTCCCGCACACAGGCCTGAGTAAGGATTATGAACTTTAATCTCAGGATCAAACGATCTTCCAATAGTTTCGTGTCACAGTGATCAATATATTCCTGGTTAAAAATGGTCCTGCACCTGGATACCAGCTCATTAGGCATAAAACTTGAAAAGTGTGTCAATCAAAGGATATCTGTACCAATGGAAAAAGGGCATGGCAAATAACCCTGCTAGAGTTCATGCCCACAATCAGTCACCCATTGGTTTGTTTCAGGAATCATGTTATTCTCCCACATTCTCAATAGCCCTCAGATTTTACTATTCGACAGCACACTAGCAACATTTGACAAATCCTCTATAGAGAAATATTATTTATTGAATATTTTATTTCTCATTTGTTAACGCTTCTGGAAAGAGTTTATCCAAAACTATTATTAAATCTTTATTTTAATAAGAAAAAGTTTAACATAAAATATGTTGAAAGAAGAGAAAACATGCAGATGTTGTTGAAAATTTTCAATAAATATTTAGTTCGGCCCTCGACTTAGTCCAAGTTTTTAATTTTGGCCCTCCGTGAATTTGAGTTTGACACCCCTGCTCTAGATTGTAGTGGCTCAAAGATACTGTGCGCTGGATGGAAAGGGTTTTCTCTAATTATTTGAGCCCAGGTTAAGGAATGTTCCAGATAAATGCCATCATTAGAAAGTAAAAAGGGAGATTATCGTGATGATCCCGACCATTTGGGTGATTCTCTGCATTGACTTCTGGTCTTATGCTTAGCCGCTACCACACAATGATGCTACCACACAGGACACTCTCAATTGCGCTCAAGATTAAGCCCCGCCCTTCTCAATCTCCTTTGGAAATATATACACTGCTGCACCTTCCTCTCTAATGAACAAGAGTTGCAGGTCCACGGTAGGATGTCATTTATATGCGCACCCAGAAACGTTGTGCTCCCCCTGCTCTCCTCAAAGAATCAATTTATGTTTTTTTTTAAAAGAGAGAATTTGCATGATTTTACTGGTCTGAAGAATGTCTGAGGTCGTGGCATTGGTCATTCACACACAGCCAAATCTCAAAATCTCGATTTCCTTGCGTGAGTTTAGACAGCATACTGGAAGTTTGGTAGTTGAAGAGGTGGGGCTTGCCATTTATTAGCCTGTTCGCAGAATGCCTGCAGTTGACTTGAAGCTACATGGATTCCAGGAAATTTAGTAAGGTTCAAAGAGGTAAAATATCAGAACAGGAATGGGTTCGTATTCCTGTTCTGATCTTTTTGGACAGAGTGCGTTCTGGAAAATTGTGAATAATTTCCTGGAACGTAGTGGCTATGTTTAAAACAAAAACCATAATTGATGTGTAATGGAGAAAAGTTGATCTTTCTCTTGCCAAAGCTGAGACTCAGATTGTTGTTCCTGAACCACTTTATGAACCGTCCAACCTCCTCTCTGTAAGTTGACTCATTTGTTGCCAATGAGGATGATTTGTAGTGTCAACTGCAACCTTGATGATTTCTGTTAGAACTGAATCTGGCAGTGTAGTCATGCGTTACTATGTTCTTCGCTACATGTCATAAAACAATGGAAGGATCTGTGTCTGTAAGATTGATTCCTTATCGTATACTGTATGCTATCATTTTGTAAGGGCCAAGTGAAGCATTCTATTTTCTTTTAACCTGAAGTGCATCAAAGAACAAAGTAAAGTTTTGCTATTTAAAAAAAAAATCAGCTTCACATTCGTGTCTGATAATATACAACTTTTCACACTATCTTGGTACAAAGTATTTCAGACCAAACTATCCTCAATGTAAAGTGGTCTTTCGTTAGGTCCTTTCATGCAGTGAAAAAGCCCGACTGTAAAGGTGGAGATTCTCTGCCCTTACGTCGGGAGGCTAACCTCTTTGAATGCACCCTGGCCATCTCCAAGGTGCCGACTGCAATCTCGACTGGAGAAGGATAATCTGCTGCCTCGCATGAATGTACAGCTGCTGTAAGCAGCAGGTTAGAGGCGGGCTGGTGACGTCATCAGTCTGAAATGCAGGAGCGGGCTTTAATGGTCTTGATACTAATGCGCAGGATTTCTGCCTGGCTGCTAAGACTGGCTGCAAACATCACAATCATCTGCATTGCCTGCTCTGGGGCTGCCATGATCCACTATAGGGCTCTTTCCACTTCAGCGTGTATGAATGACGTCAACTCGGCGAGCGGCGTTATGGCTCCAGTTGCCCTGCCTCCATCGGCTCTGGAGGACACTCGGAGGCACCGCTCAACAGGAATGCCACACAGGACCAGCCTTTTAGGGCTGCTTCATGAAAGATAAGTTTGTATTTTCTCTCCACTCTTATAGCTGACTTCCAGGCAGAGGCCAGGCATGAAAGGGCCCCATGATCAACAAGCATTCTAAAGCTTTCAAGAACTTTAGACTCACCACTTAGTGGGGAAAAAAATCTTTCTCTATCTCAGACAGTTCCTTGGGGGGAAAAAACAGACCATCACCAACCTCTTTCTCTTCTCAAAGTTACCACCTTGAATGAGGATTCCTTGACTTGGAAGCTGACAGCACTTGAAAACTATTCAGCTAAGTTCCCTGCTGGGCATAATGAATGAAAATCATTCTAACACCACCATGTGAACTGCTACGGGGTGTATTTAATGACTCCCTATTGCTTCTTAATTAGCATCCTAAATGTTTCTAAATGTTAAGTTACAAATTGTTATACATCTGGGAGTTAACCTTTTGGAAAACGAATGCAATCTTTTTTAATAACATGAATTAAAAATAATTATTTCCAAGGCATATAGGCAAAAGACCCAAAAATGTTATACTGAATAAATCTAAAACAATGAACTGCTTCATGAAAACTGAATTAATGCTTTGAACATAAATGGCAAGATTGAAATGATTGCATTTAGAACTGAAAATAATTGATTTCAATATACTGTACAAAGAATATTTTACAACATATGTAAATGTTTGAAGATATCATGCATGATTCTGGCTTATAAATGAAAGAAAAAAGTAATCTTTACACTATCTAACAACTTTATCTTGTCGAACATATTTGTGAATGAGTTCTCCATATGGTTGTTGTTGGCTTTTTGCTCTATGACAGAGGGAGGCAAAATGTTTCATATGGGGTGATTTCCCTCTAGAATGGGAGTGTTTTCATTGCTTGACCTTTCCTATTTACAGTATCAATCTCAAATTTCAACAGTTTTGCTTTAAGCGTCACTTAATAATGCCTCTTTTTCGGTGAATTATTCCCTCTTGGCTGAATTTGGAAAGAGAGATCTTGTTTGCCAAGGTCCTTGTCCTATACGCAGACACAGTAACTAAGCATTTCCAAGAAAAAAAACATTTAGAGCAATACCAGGAGCACTGTGTGTCTTTCATTGTGAATATTTTATTAACATTGAAATTTTACATCCAAAAATACAGAGTACTTATGGATATACATTACACTTATATCAAATAATTATATCTAAGGTACTCCACATTTTAATCAAACAGATTATATTGTGTTGATATTTTATTTTATTATTAAAAAAGGGAAAATCTAAACCCACTACTAAGAAAGAAGCTGTTAGGCCACAAAAAGAAATGGAAGACAAAATTCTTACCAGAGTGATAAATCACCTCATTAGTCAACACTTCTACCTTCATAACAAATCAAAGATTAGAAAAATAATTTTAAAAGGGTCCCCATAGTGTTTGAAGATTTAAATTTGTGGGAGGGGTTGGATTAGTATTTTTTTTTTGTTCTTATTTTTGTTTTTTAACAACTAACTAGAAGAGATTGGTCTATGTACAATGTATTTCTCAACATTAATTGTTTATACCTGTTGGACCTTAACCAACATCAGAAAGCAGGAGGTCTGCATCACAGAGGTTGCTAGATTTCTGGGACAACTGACTGCTAAAGCCAAGCAAACACCTGAACATCATTGCTTTTGAAGAAGCCGAAACAGGAAATTGCTTCATAATGTTTTCAAGAGATATTGAGACCCTGCTTAAGAAGAAGAAGAACAGGACCATTAGAGGGCGCACAAAATCAGTGAACCGGTGCGGACTCGAAAGGCCAACATGGCCTGTTTCCGCTCCGTAAATGGTTATATATGGTTATTAGAATATGAGGTGGAATTCTTGCACAGATTTCTTTTGAGAATTATATAAGACGATGTATAATTTGTATGTGACTCGTATTCTGTATTGCATTATATTTCTTTCTTTGGCTTGGCTTCGCGGACGAAGATTTATGGAGGGGGTAAATGTCCACGTCAGCTGCAGGCTCGTTTGTGGCTGACAAGTCCAATGCGGGACAGGCAGACACGGTTGCAGCGGTTGCAGGGGAAAATTGGTTGGTTGGGGTTGGGTGTTGGGTTTTTCCTCCTTTGCCTTTTGTCAGTGAGGTGAGCTCTGCGATCTTCTTCAAAGGAGGTTGCTGCCCGCCAAACTGTGAGGCGCCAAGATGCACGGTTCGAGGCGATATCAGCCCACTGGCGGTGGTCAATGTGGCAGGCACCAAGAGATTTCTTTAGGCAGTCCTTGTACCTTTTCTTTGGTGCACCTCTATCACGGTGGCCAGTGGAGAGCTCGCCATATAACACGATCTTGGGAAGGGGATGGTCCTCCATTCTGGAGACGTGACCCACTCAGCGCAGCTGGATCTTCAGCAGCGTGGACTCTATGCTTTCGACCTCTGCCATCTCGAGTACTTCGACGTTAGGGATGAAAGCGCTCCAATGAATGTTGAGGATGGAGCGGAGACAACGCTGGTGGAAGCGTTCTAGGAGCCGTAGGTGATGCCGGTAGAGGACCCATGATTCGGAGCCGAACAGGAGTGTGGGTATGACAACGGCTCTGTATATGCTTATCTTTGTGAGGTTTTTTAGTTGGTTGTTTTTCCAGACTCTTTTGTGTAGTCTTCCAAAGGCGCTATTTGCCTTGGCGAGTCTGTTGTCTATCTCGTTGTCGATCCTTGCATCTGATGAAATGGTGCAGCCGAGATAGGTAAACTGGTTGACCGTTTTGAGTTTTGTGTGCCCGATGGAGATGTGGGGGGCTGGTAGTCATGGTGGGGAGCTGGCTGATGATGAGCAGGAAAGGGCTTTGGCAAATACTAGAGCGCATCGGATGCCCCCCAAAGTTCCTCAACATGATTATCCAACTGCACGAAAACCAACAAGGTCGGGTCAGATACAGCAATGAGCTCTCTGAACCCTTCTCCATTAACAATGGCGTGAAGCAAGGCTGTGTTCTCGCACCAACCCTCTTTTCAATCTTCTTCAGCATGATGCTGAACCAAGCCATGAAAGACCTCAACAATGAAGACGCTGTTTACATCCGGTACCGCACGGATGGCAGTCTCTTCAATCTGAGGCGCCTGCAAGCTCACACCAAGACACAAGAGAAACTTGTCCGTGAACTACTCTTTGCAGACGATGCCGCTTTAGTTGCTCATTCAGAGCCAGCTCTTCAGCGCTTGACGTCCTGTTTTGCGGAAACTGCCAAAATGTTTGGCCTGGAAGTCAGCCTGAAGAAAACTGAGGTCCTCCATCAGCCAGCTCCCCACCATTGCATTATATAAAAGCTATATAATTAATATCTAAACCTTACATACATGTAATGTATCTCTATCAAATTAATAAAAATGTTTTAAAAAGAAAAAGAAAATTTAAATTCATATCAGAAATTGAGCATCTAATCTTCTCAAAGTTTGAACTTGACGTGATGTCATGCAGCATTGAGCATAATTAAGCGGGGTAACGTCCCTCTATCTGAGCAACACTGCCTACCTAACCATAAGAGTATTGCCCAGATGGAGGGATGTTACCCCGCCTAATCATTTTGAACATTTTAAAATATTTTTTCTGGCATTATTTTTAGTATTTCATTTTTCTTCCCTTCTGATTGGAAGACCTACACCGTGCTGAATATGTTGCTTAAGTTACTGATGATATTTAAGTTCAGTGATATTTCCATGGTGTTGTATCTCAGTTGAGCTTTGGTGTGTTGTTTCACAATTAAGGCCAATTCTGTTCTAACAATGGCACTTTTTGATTATTTTACTGGAATGTTGATGAGAAAGGTCACCCCGAGACTCCATAATTTTTTCAAACCACATTGCCCAGGGACGTATTAGATCATATATCTAAAATCATGACCCAAAATGTTTTCCATAAACATTATTTTTTAAAAAATAAGATATAGGAGTAGGAGTAGGCCATCCAGCCTATGAAGCCTGCTCTGCAATTCAATGAGATCATAGCTGATATGATAGACCATATTCCTTAATTTCTCTACTTTGTAAAAATCTATTCAACGTTATCTTAAATATATTCAGTGGGCAGTGAATTCCATGGATTCACCATCCTCTGGGAAAAGCAGTTCCTCCTCATCTTTGTTCCAAATCTACTACCCTGGATTTTGAGGCTATGTCCCCCTGGATCTCGTCTCTCCCACCAAAGGGAACAACTTGCCTCGTTCTATTTTATCTATTTCTTTAATAAAATTTGACTGAAACGTGGTTGGGTATTTTGGGCTTTTGAAAGAAGCTTGTTCAAAAATGCAGGTGTTAAAGTAGAATTTGGTATCCTTTAACAATTGTTATCATCTTCTTTTCTGTGTTTGAATAACAGTAACAAAAGATTGAAGGGGAATTATATAAGTAATTCATTCCCCTTAGGCTGAAACATCAATTTCTGCGAAATCTTACTTTTAGCCAGTATTTTTGTTAGCTTGCATTACACCAGCTGAATAAATATAAAAATGTCAGATTGCCAACTATAATCTGTCTGAAAAACAATCAGTTGATATATTTTTATTGAAAATAGCTCAGCGAGAGTAATTAACATTACAGCATATTAGTTCATTTATAATTTAAGTGCTAGACAAAGCCCGAGCTGAGTTCATCATTGAGCTAAATCTTTTTCCATAATAACTGGATGAATTTATTTGTTGTATACCTTAAGTTGGTATTTATATCCAAACTTAATCTACTCTCAGCCTTTTGCCCAAAATCTCTTTGCCCATGTCTTCCTGCATAGAGTTTATTTTTTGGAGGGAAATAACCTAGTAAATGTGAAAGCAATGAGAGAATGAAATTCTGCCATTAAAACAGTAAGATTATCCATTACACAGGAGTAACCAGGTGAGGACTCCTGATAACATCTTCTGTCTCAGCTTCCTTGTTCATAGATCGTTGATAGAAAATTCATTTTTGTTTACCCTGGACAATAAAACTTCGGAATTCAGTAATGTGGAGGACACCATACAATTACTGTTTCTCACTGTGAAATCATTCGTGGATTAACATTGGTTTCAGAAAAGGATAGTTTTCAATGTACAATTATAAACATACTTAGTAATTCTTGGGGCAAGCTGAAAATATTATATAACCAACTGATTTGACATAAATTGACCAAATTCAAAAAGATATAAGAATTTGATATTATTGTAGATATAAACTGAACCTGCTGCAATAAAGAGAGCAATTATGATAAAACTGAATGTTCTGAGGGTTTTGATTAGGCTCAGCACTGATATTCCTTTTGCAATTAACTAAGAACACACTCAGACCATTCAATTTTGATGGATGTTGCATGACTGACATGCAACAAATTTGTCTTCCTGTCATATCTGAATTGTGATTGAATTGATTCATTGATTGAATGACAGCACTGTTAAACTGGACATTGGTGATATAATTAATGCCATGCACTTAAATAGTATGATTGGCCCATGTTCAGCACCAGGGATTGTTGCCATTTAAAAGGATCATCAAATACTTGCTGGTTTGAGGATCTTGGTGATTTACTTGAGTATCCTGATTAAATTTTAATAATCTTTTCCAGAACTCAAGGCGGTTTTGTAATCAACGTTGACTTTTTAATTGAAGGAAGTTCAAGTGTCTGTTGATTTCAAGCCTCATCAGGTGTGCTTGCTATCACAGAAGGGTGATATTGCCACGAAAAGCGCAGTGCAATGGAAAGAATGAGGTGGGATTCTGCAAAGCAAAGCAAACTACCAGAGGATGAATGGGGGAAACAGGCTGTCAGTTGGAGGCCCAAGCCAGCAAAAGCACTTGGAGAGCAATATCATTATATACACCTTAGAGAGGAACGGTGGTGAGAAAACTATAAATCTCCAAGGAGAATTTGTATTGTAGCTTAGATTATAGCTGCAAAGGACAGTCAAAGGGGTATTGCTGTTAAGGTCATGGGGATCATTAATTATTCTCTCTAGATTCATTGCATGTGCCATGGGTTTTATATGTAACATATCAGTTACCACAACGCTGTTACAGCACCAGCGACTGGGTCCGGGGTTCGAATCCCACATTGTCTGTAAGAAGTTTGTATATTCTCCCTGTGTCAATATGAGTTTCCTCCGGGTGCTCCGGTTTCTTCCCTCCCTTCTGAAAAACTGTACCGGAGGTTGTAGGTTAATTGTGTGTAATTGGACAGCACGGGCTCTTGGGCCGAAGGGCCTGTTACCATGCTGTATGTCTTAACAAAAAAAAAACACCACGATCAACTAATGTCATAATTAATCTTCACTATCTTAGAGTGGAATTCACCTCCCCCTTCAATCACAGTGTCTGCAGACTTTCATGTTTTACTTCTTTCACCTCCCCATCTTCTTTGTGAGCAACATGCCAAACATTTAATTTCATTCATGCTGCTGGTTTCCCAATCCTCTCATATTGTGATGAGAATGTCATAATTCCATTCTGTACTTGTATGTGCAACCATACATAAAGAGATGAGTGACCAGACATCATGGTCACCACCCCCCACCCTCACATTTTGTGATTGACAATTTCTATCCTTTTTATGGAAGTTTCATGTGTCATTTATCAAATGTGGTATGTCAGACATGGCTGCTGGAAGATGAAGAACATACCTGTCTCTTCAAGGCAAGATACATCCCCCAGAACAGTTTTGGTGAAGAGAGTTAAGTCATTACAAGCAACCTCAATGAATAAATGCATCACATCTACTTTGCAGTGTATCAGAAATTAGCCCCTTTCACACCACCAACCCCCTAAAAAGGTGAGTAAATGACCCGGGTTGCAGAACCTGGAAAGCCGTTCACACTGGACCATATATTATCTGCTAAATGTGTAACTCGTGAATCTAAAGGGGGCCCTATCTCCAGCAATGATGTCACAAGTGATGCATTACATATTCGCAGGGCAGTGAAATCGTAGAGGAATAAAGCACATACATGCTCAATATATAAAAGACCGTGGGAAAATCTGCTGCAGTGGGCTTCAGACTGTTCAAATTTAGGACAAATCCACAGACCACCTTGTCATTATTCCCTAATCAATAGAGTATAACAACTATTTACATAGCATTACATTGTTTTAGGTATTATAAGTAATCTTGAGATGATTTAAAGCACGGGCACATGCTTACTTTAAACCAGTGGTTTTCAAACTGCCTCCCTAAACAAACATTCCACCTTAAGTAATCCCTATGCCATAAGTGCTCTGTGATTAGTAAGGGATTGCTTAAGGTGGTATATGGGTGGAAAGAAAAAGTTTAAAAACCACTGTTTGACTTGTTATGCGCATGGTTTCATAACTCCAAAGGAAATGGGCCAATGACAATTTTTCTCAAGCAAAATATTTCAGTAACAATTGGGTCTAAAGCAGTGATTCTCAACCTTCCCTTCCCACTCACATACCACCTTAAACAATCCCTTACTAATCGCAAACCTCTTTTGGCATAGGGTTTGCTTTAAGTGGAATGTGAATTTGAGGGTGGGGGGGGGGGGTAGTTTGAAAACCACTGCTTTAAATCATCTCAAAATTACCTATAATACTGTCAGATGACAAAGGCATGTAGGCACTAATGTCACAAATGGAACCTGGTTGAGCAGGTTGACTATTCACACTGCCACAGAGTCAAGGCCGAGTTAACTCAGCCAGGATCTGATACAACCCCCTACCAAGAGTCAGATCCTGGTTGAATTTTACCTGCCAGGCCCGGTTGGGGCCTTTCACACTGCCATATTTCTGCTATGGACCTGCTAAATTGCCCAGTTCAACCCACTTTATTTCACAATATGAAAGGGGCAAAGTCTCCCAAGATTGTGATTCCTTGCTGTAGGTTGCACAACCTACAAAGACATGGGCTTGGGCCTGGTCTTTAGGTGCAGTCAGGATTAGAACTTGGAAGAAGAGGAGGAGGCAGAAAAACACCTGATTGTGCAGTTGAAGACTAATTGTGCTTCCAATGACCACTTTTCCATTCACCATCAACTACAGTTGCTTGCTTCAACTCCTAATCAAACTGCTTCTTAATCAAACTGACAGAAAGAAAGTCAATACTTGCAATATTCCAAGCCATAGTTATATATCCATCTATAAGAAAACATATCCACTTCATCTATTCACACTTGTCCATGCTTTTATTGGTCATCTCCTAAATGTTTTTCATTTTTTAATAATCCTATGTGGCTGGTAAAAGACTCCTGATATACAGTGGAGCAATCTATGGATGACATTGTGGCTCAGGGCCTGGAAAATACACTTTGGACTGCACCATTTTGCTATGAGTAGCAGGAGTCAGGGATAAATAATTGATAGACACAATAAATGAACTCGCAGATCGATAAACTATTCATATAATCATTTTACTGCATGATTGAAGGGCACTGTGATTCCTTTGTGCAGTCGGAATAGTGTCTGGTCATATTTAGTGATCAATTTCATATTTCAATTCAGTCACAACATTCAGGTATTGTCCTGAATGTATCATTACTGATGGACAATAAAAAGAACTTTAGATGGTGTAAACATTAGATTAAAAGAAAGGGCTGTAAACTCCTAACAGGTCAGGGCTGCATTCTGTAGAGAGAACGGAGTTCATGTTCTGGATGAATCACTCTTTATTAGAACTATTGTTAGTGATCTTGGCAGAGAGATAAATATTGACCTGGGCCCTCAAGAGAATTCTACTGAGAAAAGTTCCACGGTGTCTTTTAAATGTGCAGCAGTATAGATGGGGTATTGATTTAAATTCTCTTCTGATAACCAGCAGTCCCTCTGTACTCCATAGAGCTGCTGGGATTAAATCTGAAGTCTCTGGGTTCCTGACATTTATTGACCCAGAAATGGAAGAGCTAAATGGGGGTCAAGGTTATGACTTAAAAGAAAGAAAAGGGCATTTGTTCAACTCATGCTCTTTGTATTCAAGGGAATTGGATTTTATTGATGTGGTCAGCATTTTATTGTCCATCCCTATTCACCAAACAGAGGAAATGGTAGTGAGCTGTTATTTAATATATTTGGCAAAATTACTCCTGGACTACTGAGGGTTTCTTATGTTTAGACAGTGACGAGATGAAGGAAGCTAATAAGTCTGGGTGACGTGTGAATTATGATATTCCTGTGCATCATCTGCCCTTCTAAATTGAATGGATTTTTATTTTGGGTGCTGCAGCTGAGAGAGCTTTGATGGATTTAATAAAAATTAGTACAACCGCAGACTAAGATTTATGCCTCAATTTTTGCAGAATATATTGTGATATGGAATATGATGCATGCCAAAAGATAAAGCAGTACAGATTAAGTGAGCCAAGCGTTGTTCTTGAGTGGAAAGGAAAATCAAAGCAGTGAGCACATGAGAACCAGTTATTGATCTCTAATAAACCATGACCCAGTCAGTTCACACTGAATGGGAGCGCCCTCCTCTTCAATGCAAGTTGATGTCAGATCAAATGAATTATTTTACTGTGCACTGTATAATATTGGGACATTTTAACATGCAAAATTGGGAAATATCTCAGGATTCTCACAATCAAATAACAATATTGGGTGCTTATTTTTAAATTTTTATTTAAATTTAAATATTACATTATTAATTTATATTTAGACATTCAGCACAGTTATAGGCCATTTGGCCCATGAGCCCGTGCCACCCTAATGCACCCAATCGACCAACACCCCCAGTATGTTTTTGAATAGTGGGAGGAAACTGGAGCACCTGGAGGAAACCCACGCAGACACAGGAGAATATACAAACTCCTTACAGATGAACCCTGGTCCCAAATGCTTATACTGTATCAGCGTTGTGCTAACAGCTAACCACTATATTAACCATGCTACCCTGCCAAAGAGTATGAAGAGGTTGTTTAGAGTTCCACAGGGCTTCCTTGAAGAGCAGGCGAAGTGTTTATACCATCAGGAGGTACTGGTAAAATGTAAATATCGAAATATAGTGACAGCAGAATTCTCAACCTCTCTCACTCACTTTTGAATGAAGTATCAATGAAAGATTTGGTGCAAATAGAAAGGAGCATCATTTGAAGGATAGGTCCCAGGAAACCCAAAGCAACCTTTTCTTGTGCCCTGTGTCAGAAGAATACGCATCCCAATAAATAAAGTGAATTCAGCCTGGTTATACTAAATGTGACCATTTTCACAAATATCACGCAGTCAACAGTCCAATAACGACACCACTGGAAAATGCGTGTTTTATTGTTAAATGTGATTCATGCACCTGTTTGTTTCAAGGAAAAAGCAATAATACCATCACATGAACATTGGAATCAGCTCCGTTTTAGAGCACAGAAATGAAAAGACTCCAGTGTGTCATGAAATGACACAAAAGTGAATTAGCAGTGGTTTTAAAAACTGAAATGAAAAGAAAAAATGCTGGAAATGCTCCCAAGGTCAGGCAACAGCTGTGTAGAGAATGTTACTTTCCATATTATCAGAACTGAATAGTCTAATTGGTGAATGGTCAGCTCATTATATAGAACTTAGCTGATTCAACAAAAATGATTCATCAGAGTATTACCAACTGGTGAAAGTGAAATTCTAACTGTTTTGTTTCATACGTTATAACTCAAAGCTCCCATATTTAATGAGCAATTAGTTTGTGTGAATTGGACGGACAAGAGGGAAATTTACCAAAGGGTAGGCTCGAGACTCTGAATGCTGACCTGAATTACTTCAGTCTGGGCAAATTGTGTTCAGTAAGCCCTCAGTAAATGTATATTTGCCCTGAAAAAAATATGGAGTGTGTCATATGATGTATTTCCTCCATGGCACTCTTGAATTAAAAGGATATTTTGAAGTGAACACCCAAAAAGTGATCAATGACAAACCAAGACCATCTTGAAACCTAGAAAAAAGTATATGTTGGCTGTTAACACTGTAATGCAGTTTGAGAGAGATTTTTCAATCCCTATTTGGAGCAGGAACCCTATTTAAAACAAAAATACCTGTTGCAGTTTGGAGGAGAATTGGGTCACAAGAGTGATGTCCAGGAAATGGTCAATAAAATTTCCAGGGTGATGGTCCCTATTCTTAATTCGGAAGAAAACTCACTATTGAGTATTATACAATTGAGCTTTGAGGCATGAAATGTTGACGTTCATTGATATTCTCTAAAATAGTTTACAAATGGTTATATTTGGACTTTCCAAACTTAAAGTCAGTTTCTAAAGTTTGGAAATATTATATGTCCTGTTAACTTGTAGCCAGGCTTACACTGTAGCCGATGACCATTTTATAATTTCAAGTCCCTTGGGAGAGTATGAGAAATAATGTTTTTTTTAATAGCTTGGGATTCAAGCTATAAAGATCTTCAACTTAGGGAAGCAGTCTAAAGCTATGGCAATTTGAGGGGAGAGGTGAATACTATATCATGAAGATCAGCTGCATTTACAAACAAAGCAAACAGAAACATGAAACAAGTAACTTTAGGGAAGTTTCAGATTCAGATTTTCAAATTTATTGTCAGAGGACATACATGAAATCACATACAACTCTGAGATTTTTTTTCCTGCGGGCGCAGCAGAATTACCACTTATTGGTAGTGCAGAACAAAACTGTACACAGCGTGTAAACATGTAAACAAATAACTTAACAGTTAATGAATATAAATAAACTGTGAAATACAGAAAGATAAAAAAAAAATCAATAAAGTATTTAAGTAAGAGTCCTTAAGCGAGTCTCTGATTGAGTTTATAATTGAGGAGTCTGGTGGTGGAGGTGTAGCAGTTGTTCCTGAACCTGGTGGTGCGAGTCTTGTGGCACTGATACCTCTTTCCTGATGGCAGCAGTGAGAACAGAGCATGTGTTGGGTGGTGAGGGTCTCTGATAATTGCTGCTGATCTCTGATGTCAGTGTTCCCTATAGATGTACTCAATAGTGGGGAGGGTTTTGCTTGTGATGTCCTGGGCTGTGTCAACTACCCTTTGAAGAGCTTTACACTCAGGGATATTGGTGTCACCCTACCAGACCATGATGCAGCTGGTCAGCACACTTTCCACCACTCCTCTGTAAAATTTGCACAAACACCTGAGGAGGTAGAGGTGCTGATGTGCTTTCTTCTCGATGCCATTGGTGTGTTGGGTTCAGGAAAGATCATCCTAGATAGTGACTCCCAAAAATTTAAAATACTCACCCTCACCACCTTTGATCTCCCAATGATCACTGGATTGTATACCTCTGGGTTTCCATTCCTGAAGTCAACAATCAGCTTTAGTGATATTGAGTGCAAGGTTGTTGTTGGTGACCATTCAGCCAGGTTTTCAGTCTCCAGCTTGTACGCTGACTCTTCCCCTTCCTTTATACAACCCACTACCGTGGTATCGTCGGCAAATTTGTAGATGGTGTTATAGTCATACCAAGCCACACAGTCATAGGTGTAAAGTGAGTAGAGCAGGTGGCTAAGAGGTAGCCCTGTGGTTCTCTGATACTGATGGAGATTGTGGAGGAGATGTTCTTACTAATCTTCACTCTTCTGATTACCTAGTGCATTATTTACTCCTGATTTTGAAGGCATCTGAATTAGTTAAATAGTGCTTAATGGAATTTTGAATATCTAATATCAAAATATGAGATGTTTTGTTAATTTTTCAGTGGCACTTATTTGTTTCTTGGATCTCAAAAAAATTCTAAAATTCCTTGTCGAAAACAAGAAAAAATTATCAAATATGTAATACATCTAGATCATGAAAAAATAAAACAATAATGAATTTATACCTACTGAGATATGTACTATCTGCATTTATTCTTGCCACAAAACTTAAGATGTTTTGTTCATCTGTGATGTAAGTAAAAGGTTTGGCTCTTTGGCATCCAACATAAATATTTATTGGAATTTGCAACCAATTGGCAAAAAGAAACTACATGGAACATTTTTGAGTGAGTGAAAATGAATTTTGATCACGAAGGAATGCTAGTATTTTAATTGAGATGGTGAAAAACAGTGAGCTTAATAAAATCTTTTCATGGGAATGTTTCAAATCTTCAGGTTATCGTTACCAGAATTATTAATATACTTGTAAAGCAAGCCCCAAATCCTTGTCTATACATCACTTTGAATGCAAACAATAAGGAATTGTAAGGTGCATTGTGTTTCATTGTCTAATTTGGGACAGTTCATCAATGGCCCCAGAACGTCACCTGCCATTTTTGCTCTCTCATATTTAGATTCTTTTATGTTACAGAACTGAAAAATAGAGGGAAGTATGGTGGTTGGCCACTACTTCTATGTACGCATAATGGCTATGTACACATATATATATACATTTCTTTCACTCTAATCTAATGATGAATCCTGCAAACGTAGTTAATGTTAGTCAAGATTGTGACCACTTTAAAGAAGCAGATGTTCAGATGGCCTGCCTGAATTCTGGATGCCATTTCCACAGTCTTGTGTTTTTCAAAGGCTTTCAAAGCAGAGGATTCTATATCATTAATTTTGAACTGCTTCATCTAATGTTAATTGGTTAATTTTCCCACATAGTTGCTTCAAGGTGTTTTAAATATAACTTTACAACTAATTTCTACACTATTTTGAAAAGAAGAATTAATTTGACTTGGATGAGAGAATAATGTACATTACTGTCAAATGGACGTACTAATAATCCCAATAAGGACCTAGATTATAATAATCATATGATTTATATAAGTTGATAAGGGTCAAAAAATTAATGTTCAATTTATTTGACAGCAAATTTTATCATTTTAAATGATTTAAATTTTAAACAATCAATGGCACAAGGACAGCTTCTTTCCCGCTGCCATCAGATTCCTGAATAATCTATTAACCAAAGACACTGCCTTATTTTTCGTGCACTATTTTTTATATAGTAATGTCCTAAGATGGTTATAATATGAATGTTTCCACTGTGATGCTGGTGCTAAAAAAATAACAAATTTCATGACTTGTTCATGACAATAAATTCAGAATCTGATTCTGATTATCATATTTAGATAGCGTATGAAAGCAAGAATAATAAATAGCTTTGCCATAGCACAGGGCCAGCTAAATAAGTTGTATTTTAGAGTGTAGCGGCTTGCCACCACAGCACACCATAGCACAGGGCCAGCGCTCCGGGCGGTGGTGCAACCAAGAGCCACCCATCTGTGCAGTAGCACTGGCCCCAGCAAGCGAACTGGTGGCTAAGGCATCATGGGAGTCAGCACCACCAACATGGCGCTGGACCCGCTGCACAGTCAACAGATAGGGACAGCACACAGGGCAGAAGGTGTTGCCATGTAAGAATGTACCCACGCACGGGAAACCCACTATTGTTATGTGGGTGATGATGTCAGCAAATGAGGGCAAACAGTGGAAACGCAAACAGTATAAAAGTTGGGCTTCAGCCCCAATAAACCAGAGCTATACCTGACTACACTCATGTCTCCGTGTGTGTGTGTGTGTATGTGTGTGTGTGTGTGTGTGTGTGTGTGTGTGTGTGTGTGTGTGTGTGTGTGTGTGTGTGTGTGTGTGTGTGTGTGTGTGTGTGTGCGTGCGTGTCTTCAAGTAGAACAAGAGAGTAATTTGTAATGTATATTCTTCCTAAACACCGCAGGATGACTTTCAAGAAAGTCTGAATTAGTTTCATTCACCGCCTCTTCTATAAAATTAATCTATAAAATGCTGTGGGTCGGAAAAGACAATTTCTGTGGTTTTGCACCAAGTTTATGTGGCTGAAATGGTTTGCTTTGTTAAATGTTATTTATCATTTACAGGGTAAGGAAATCTACCGAACATGATAAATTTAAGTCAGGAACACAATATGTAAAAGAGCAACATTTCAATGTTGTGTTCCAATGTAATTTGGCATATAGCCTTGCAAATACAGAACTTCCTTTGTACATGTTATATTTCTGATGTTTGATTGATCAGTGCTAGACTTTGTGTATTCCCATTGGCAATCCTTGTGGTTCTGCTCTGTGATACAGTACCATGCTGCATCAAAGCAAATGTTTCATTTAAAGTATCTTGGGAGGGTGTGAGAAAGGAGGTTTCTTTTATTGCTTGAGATTTAAATGTAAAAAATTTCCTTAGGGAATGAAGCATAACAGCGAAAATTCATGGAAAAGACATTAAATCACTGGAGGATAAGCTTAGCTGCCATAAATAAACCAGCACAAGGGACATAAAGCAAATTGCTTTGGTGAAGGAATTTTACGCTTTTGAGAAATCATTCCAAGAGGAAAACTATTATTGTACAAAGGAAAGAGACAAGCAAATAATGAAATAGCTCGGCTGTAAAAGAAAACAATGAATGATCAAAGTTAAAAGTTCAGATTTATTGTTAGAGTACATACATCGTGTCACATACAGTCCTGAGATTCTTTTTTCCTGTGGCCTGGCAGAATTTCCATTTATCAGTTGTGCAAAAAACTTTTACTCAAGATAAGGTACATATACAAAAGAGATAAATATTAAGAAACTGACTGCAATACAGAAGATAAATATTGAGCTAATAATAAATATGTGCAGTCCTTAAATTAGTTTCTGATTGAGTTTGTTGTTTAAAAGTTTGATGGTGGAGGGGCAGCAACTGTTCCTGAACCTGCTGATACGAGTCTTGTGGCATCTATACCTCCTTCCTGAAGTCAGCAAAAA